>NC_134234.1:274402335-274705365 GCF_965152275.1 Natator depressus
CAGACGTGTATTAAACCACACATTACGACTGAAGGGATGCATGCCAATACTGGTGTTTGGCTGGGTATTGTCCAGCTTTTTATTTCTGATTTTTAAAATTTATTTTTCATCACTTTGTGTCTAGTGTTCTGGGACAGGTTCTGCAAATTCTAATAAAAATAAAACCTTTCTAGCCAATGGCACCTGCAGAACCATTTCTTTAAACTTCTGAGCACCCAGGAGACATCCTTTCGAGAACCATACCTGAAGTTTCAATATAGTTTCATTTATATGTTAGTGAATTTTGTGGATTAAGAGCTTTGAAGGTAATTCCAAATATAACTTTCTGAAGTGAGGGCTTGTGAAATGTAGTGAGGATGTTTCTAAGATGAATGTGGAACAGAAATATGCACAGGAAGTCACAGTTTTCACAACAAATGGGTTAAGCAGCAATCAGTGTATCACAGTGACACCTGTGCAATTATCTGGAACAGGAGAAGATTCCAAATAAACTTTTGTGTGGAACTAGGCCCCCGGCCAGGACCCTTCACAGAACTCAGTGTTCTGTTCTTTTGTCTCCTCGGGTGAAGGATAATTCAGGGGGTCTCTTTCTCTCTCTTTATAGTCTAGTAAACCTTTGTAATGTATTCTCCTATAATGTAGCCCCAGATAAAGTTCCTTTTCCCCGCTGAATGTGGATGCCGGGCTGTGATCTCTTCCACTGGTGATTTTTATAAAGGGAATGTTCTCTTCCGATAACCTCCAGTACAAATGAATAGCCCATTGTCTTTGAGCACACCTGGTTTGAGGTGTTGGCCTCTTTCTTTTGTCTGTAAAATATCTGTTTATCAACTCCCCCTGACATGCCTGGTTTAAACATCTTTTAGGCCATATCTACACTACCACTTTTGTCGGCAAAACCTATGTCACTCAGAGGTGTGAAAAAATACCCCTCTGAGTGGCATAAGTTTTGCCAGCATAAGTGGTAGGGTGCACAGCACTATGTCATCGTGGGTGGTTTAATTATGTTGGCAGCAGAGCTCTCTCCCATTGGCATAGAGAAGTTACACCGGAGATCTTCCAGAGGCAGAGCTGCATCAGTACAGCTGTAAGGTCTCTAGTGTAGACAAGGCTTTAGTCACCTATTTCTAGCCCATCTGTAAAAGTCTCTGTGGGTTGGCAGTCCATACATCATACAAAAATATGAATGATCAGTGAGTTATTATTTTTCCAATATTACATGCCACCTTTTGGGGAGATATCAGGCCAACAGTGTGACATCTGGCCTTGGGGTACACTTAGGGTCACAAGGCTGAAGAATTTATTTTTAGTTTCCTTAAATCGTGTGTTAGCAAAAGATTATTAGATGCCAACAGGAGGGAATTATGATGTTTCTTCAGAAAAACACACATTTGTTATGGTAAATGGATTTCTGCTAGAACAACTGAGCTTTCAGCATAACTATGTATATAGAGATACCGAATATTTCATATTAAAGTTAAAATGATTGAGGCCTTGTCTATACACAAGGTGGCAGTATAACTAATTTTCAGTTAGGGGTATGATTTCTTACTGGTGAAGTAAGGGTACATCTACACAGCAGGCAGGATCCTGTGGCAGCGAGTCTCAGAGCCCAGGTCTGCAGACTTGGGCTCATGCTATGGTGCTACAAACAACTGGCGGAGAAGTCTGGGCTCCAACTGGAGCGCAGGCTCTGAAGCCCAGAGAGTGGGATGGGCTCCAGTGCGTTTACGCAGCTATTTTTATCACTGTAGCACGAGCCCAAGTGTGTAGACATGGGGCTCTGAGACTCACTGCCATGGCATCCTCTTCGCTGTGTAGAGGTACCCATAGAGTGATACAAGCCCAATTGTGGATAGAGATAAACCAGTAGGAATGTGCTTCTCTAACTTAGAGAGAGAGTATGGTTTTTGATTTTGTTTGTTTACAAGTATGCCTCTCTGCTGATCTACAGACTATAGGGGCATAGTAGAGCCAGGGCTCTAAGCTCAAGTTATAGCAGCTCATGCTTTCAGCTTAGGAGGTCTCTAGTTCAATTCCAGTTCATGTACCAAGATGAGAGCCCCAATGTAGTTTATTCCCAAACAGGAAGGGGAATGGGGTATCCTTCTAGTAGGATAAATACATCTGCACAAGGGCTTATACTGTTTCATAATGGTAAGAAATCCTACGGGAATTCCTTATGTTCATACAAAAACGGTGTGTAGAGCACTTTAATCTCTTTAAATGAATTTCTGATTCCTATGTAATAATTAGATTTGTCATCTCTGATATTTTTAAATCTGTTCTTAATTATTTGTGTGTGTGTGTATCTTTGCTGCATTATTATGCAGCACAGAATATTCTGATTGTTTTGTCTCAGTTTAGGGTGTGATTAGGGTTGCTGCTACCCATCCTGGTTTTACCCAGACAGTACAGTTTTTGGCTTCTGTGTCAGGGTGCCATTTATGGTGGCCAGGTGCTCAGTTTTCAACCTGAAAGTCTGGTCGAAAAGGGGACCAGGCAGTGTCTGGTCAGATGTACTGACTGGAAACCAAAATCTGGTTACCATGAGGAGGGGGGAAGCATTGGGTCATTAACCCACACCAGTCCCTGCTCAGGCGGGGCTGCCTCCTACTTGCAGGCAGGCTCCTTGTTAAGCTGCAGCAGCTCCCATTCCAGCCCTGGAGCAGAGGGAGCCAGCTAGGGTGGAAGGGAGGTGGAGATGATCACCTGAGCAATGGGGGGAGGGGGAAAGAGGAGCGAGTGATGGGGAGGAGGAAGAGGTGGAGAAAGGGGAGGGCTCTGGGAGTAGAGGCAAAGAAGACGCAGGGCCTTGGGGAAAGGGGCAGGGCCAGGGCCAGGGCCTCGGTGGTCCAGTTACCAGCAATTAGAAAGGTGGCAATCCTAGATGTGGCTTCTTTTAGCTCTTACTGTATGTTTCCTTAGCATAAATGTTATGCTGTGGCTTATTGCTTTATCTCTGTTCCCCTTGTCCACACTACGGCCAGATCATGCCATCCTTGTTTGTGGACTAAGGACAGCTGAACATGTGTAAGAATGGCCCAGATTTTATTGAAACAAGGGAAGGTTGAGTCTGAGCATCATAGTTCCCTTTTTTCACTTCATGTGATCCCTATGTGTTTGTGGTTTGATGGTAAAAAAGTGGCACATCTCAGTAAGGGTGTGCGAAGGAACCAGGACCTGGGGAGAACTGCATTCTGTGGAATCTTCCCCTATCCATACGTGACAGGGATTTTCCTGCATAAATTCATGGTAATTAAGGGTCAGACTTACTGTATGTTCCATGCTCTCCACTAGAGCTGGGTGAAAAATTTCAGGCAAATAATTTTTGCTGAAAAATGTAGTTTCAGTCAATCTGGAATTATTTGTGAATCTGACATGAATTCACCCAACAGTTTTGGCCAAAACCTTTTTTCAGGCTAGATTTACTAAAGGGCTTTGCTACCCTTAACAAAGCATCTGGAGGAGGCGGCACTGGTGTGGTGCCCCCCTACAACTTTTCGCCCAATACTAAGGTGCTCACCTGGGATGTGAGAGACCCAGGTTCAAATCCCAGAACTTTATTTATATGTAGTAGAACAGCTTCAATAGGGGAGACTGAGACACACCCACCTCAAAAATCCAGTAGTTAGGGCACTTGCCTAGAGGGGAGACCTGACTTCAGATCCCTGTTCCAGAGGTGGGATTTGAACTTGCATTTTCCACAACCTAGGCAAGTGCTTTAAGCACAGAGTTAAAAACTATCAGGGGGCCCTCCTCTAGCTGATGTGTGAAGCTAGTCCTTGAAAAATGCCTGGAAACGAAACACTAGGGGTTGGTTGAACTATATGTTTGGTTCAGCACAACTGATTTTTTTTTTATTCACTGAACAAATTCAGAATTCAGTTTGACCCCTTTAATCTAGCTAATCTACTTAGCTATCTATTGAATAACCAATGAACAGAACAACAAATTATTAGCTCAGCTCTTCTCTCAACTCCCTTCTCCTCTGATGTTTTTGGGTCAAATATGCTCAGAGAACAACCATACAGTACTTCTGTCATAAATATAAAGGGAAGGGTAAACACCTTTAAAATCCCTCCCGGCCAGAGGAAAAACCCTTTCACCTGTAAAGGGTCAAGAGCTAGGATAACCTTCCCTGGCACCTGACCAAAATGACCAATGAGGAGACAAGATACTTTCAAAGCTGGAGTGGGGGAGAAACAAAGGTTTTTCTCTGTCTGTGTGATGCTTTTGCTGGGGACAGAACAGGAATGGAGTCTTAGAACTTAGTAAGTAATCTAGCTAGAGATGCGTTAGATTCTGTTTTGTTTAAATGGCTGATAAAATAAGCTGTGCTGAATGGAATGTAGATTCCTGTTTTTGCATCTTTTTGTAACTTAAGGTTTTGCCTAGAGGGATTCTCTATGTTTTGAATCTGATTACCCTGTGTTACCATCCTGATTTTACAGAGGTGATTCTTTTTACTTCTATTAAAATTCTTCTTTTCAGAAACTGAATGCTTTTTCATTGTTCTTAAGATCCAATGGTTTGGGTCTGTGATCACCTATGCAAATTGGTGAGGATTTTTATCAAGCCTTCCCCAGGAAAGTGGGTGTAGGGTTTGGGAGGATTTTGGGGGGGAAAGATGTTTCCAAGTGGGCTCTTTCCCTGTTATATATTTGTTAGACGCTTGGTGGTGGCAGCAATAAAGTCCAAGGGCAAAAGGTAAAATAGTTTGTACCTTTGGGGAAGTTTTAACCTAAGCTGGTAAAAATAAGTTTAGGGGGTTTTCATGCAGGTCCCCACATCTGTACCCTAGAGTTCAGAGTGGGGAAGGAACCTGGACAACTTCCAACCCTATGTTTTCTGAAATCATGAGCTAGGTGAAAAATATTTAAAAAATGAACAAAGCATTTGTGTTTCATTTGATTTGTTTTCTGGTTTTTAAGCCTTTAATCTGAAGTTGGGTCACACTTTCAAACTCTTCTCTGCAGCACTGACAGCTAGAAACTTTTTTAAAAATAAAAGCTGCAATTCTCACATTCACATGATTCCAGTATCTGAGGTTTTGAGAAAAACACCAAATACGATGCGACAAATCATTAATGGCAAAACAGCCATGGCTCCTGAGACAGATGGGACACAGAAATGTGTCCTGGGGCACAGAAAACCATGGAATATCATAGAGATTCTAGTATTAATGCTGTGTGGATATTAGAACTGCAGGATTTCCCCATGATTTGTGGGATATATGTTGATTTAGGAGGGCCAAGCTATCTGCCTGGATTGTGAGACTGGAATGGTACCGAGCTGAGACATAGGCAATTCCAAGATCTGAAGGCAGTGGTGTTTTCAACTGAACAGGTTGCTTTTACAAGTGATCATGCGATTTGGCTCTATTTCCTGAGGTCAAAATATGAAGTAACGTCAAACCAACTGGCTTCTATTCCCATTGCTGATTAAGTTCAAATACTGTTGGGTTTCTTGACTTAATTTTTATCCCAGTGAAAGGATACTATGTGATTACAGTACTTATACAGTACTTGAATTGTTTTCCTTCAAATATAAACAGAATGCATCTGTTCCATCCAACACCAGCCACAATGATTTAGTAAGCCAGTCACCAAACCTCTCCAAGGGTATCCCTGTTGGAAAGCGGAGTGGGCAAAACAGCAATTTTTTTTAAAGAGCTTTACTTCAAAGATAGTTTTCCCCCTAATAATTTTTTTTAATAGGGTAGAGGGTTAAATGCTAGTGCCATGGTTCTGAAAATAATAAGTATATGGGTTCTGTCTAACATCCACTGATGTCAATGGAAAGGCTCCCACTGACTTCAACGAGACTTGGATTGACTCTATACTAGCTGAGCAGATCTCTAATTTAGCCATCAAACTCAAGATTTACCAGGAGACAATAGAAAAGAAGCTCAACCCAAAGCCAGCCAATGGGAAGGATCTGATTCTGAGTTTTAGAAACTAAGGTTAATCTTTTTAAAGGGTTCTTGAGTCATTTAGAAGCTGAAGTCCAAAATTTAGATTCTCAACCGTCCCCCAGCTGCTGTCTAACCCTGTATGTGCCTAAACTCCCTAAGCTTCTCAATTTGCAGAGGTAAAATCCATGCAGCACCTACATATGTGACATAGCAGTCTCCATTCTGACAAAACTGAGCAGCTCAACACCTACCTCAGGCCTAAGCCCCACAGGGATCCTTGAGCATTTCCCCAACTACCTCGCATGTGAGGTCCAATCTGGTAGGTGTGCTCAGAGGCTGTCCACCAGCTTGGACCCTGCACAGAACACAACCGGTAGTGTTACTGCTGCTCTAACTTAGCCTTTAGATCAGTGGTTGGAGCACTCCCCCAGGATATAGGACACCAGGGTTCAGTTCCCCACTCTATTTGATGTGGAGCAGGGATTTGAGCCCACATCTCCCACCACTCAGGTAGGTGCCAGCCTCCATGCTATGAATAGTCTGATGTGGGGGCTACTTCAGTCTCTCCTATTGAAGCTGTTCCACTTTGTATAAATAATTAGTCTTTGGAAAATGGATTGGAATGTGGGTCTCCCACATCCTGGGACTGTCCTAACCACTTGGTTATACAGTCATTCTCACTCTTTCTCTGGCTCAATTACTATTTATTTCAGACAAAATGAAACCACTTCAACAGGAAAGACTGAGTGCTTCCAGCAGGGATCTGAGAGTCCAGGCAGCTGCAGCGCTTCTGGCAGGGAGCAGGGATCCAAAAGCAGGGATGGGGGGAAGGCAGCCGTGCTCCTGGCAGGGAGTGGAAACTCCAGGGGGTGGCCAGGCTCCTGGCCAGGAGTTGTGTGAGGTGCTGAGAGTACGGGCTCTCACCCTCCCACACTGCACCTCTTAGTTTTGTGGAAGCATTTCTGGTGAGGACGCGCATGACTGACAGAAGGGGGGTAGTGTGGACATGAACCTCCACAGTAATTCCTGCAGTGGCTGTTTGTACTAAGTTCGTACTGTAGACATACCTACAGAGAAGGAATCTTCCCATCTACCTCTGGCCCAGACACAGGCTACATCTAATTCCTTTTGAGGGGTGGGGCTTACATCACACCCCTTTCCTCAGTGTTTCCTATTAGGCAGCTCCCTGTTCAGCTGGTTGACTTTTATTGATCCCAGGCTTAGGCACTTAATGCCCTGCAACATTGTACTGGGAGTTTGGGCACTGAACTCAGTGCTGTGGATTCTACTAGGTGGCAACAAGCTTAAATGTGAGGCACTGCAATGCTGAGTCTAATATAATTATTGAGGCTGCTCAGTTCTGGAGCACACCAAGCCCCTAAGGTGCCAATAGCATGCCAGATGTGTCACCACTTACAGGCAAGCACTGTAGGTGCTCTAGCATCTAACTTTGTAGGTCCTAGCTCTGGGGGAATCCCAATAACCACTCAGACCCATGACTCAGTGACTGGGTATTTTAGTAGGGCTGGCAGGAAAAGGAAGGGTTGCAAATACCTAGGTACAGAGGCTTAAATGGTTACAGTTTGAGTGAGCAATAGCAGTTCTTGTTTAGGTCCCCTGGGGCAGTCCAGTTGAGAATGAGGGCTCTTCAGTCCTAGTGCTGGAGGAATTCTCTCCCCCCGAGAGCCTGTATTCCAGCGAACAGGTGCTTTGCAGGTTTCCAGGCCAGGCTCAATTAGTGTCTCTCATTAGGGCCTGTCTGCACTGGCTCCCTGCCCAGCTGCTGCTACTCCCTCATAAGCCCCACACAGAGCTGCACCCAGCTGTCATGTCGAGCAGTCACAGCCTTTTCCATATGCTGCTCTGCATTCAGTTTCTGGGGATTCCACTCTACATCCAACTTCTCGGCAGATCCTGCAATAAATGTGGTTGCTGCTTCCCCAATTCCTAGAAGAGCCCAGCCTTCAGGACCTTTTCCCTTACCTGCCCAGGGAAATGGCTGTGCACTGAGGAAGGAGCTATAGTCCCACGCTTAGCAGATTCATCACACTCAGGTGACGTTGTGGATCCAGCTGCTAGTGTGATTTTCAAAAGCACGTAGATGCCTAAATTTTGCTAGAGCTGGGAATGGGTGACAGGGATGGATCACTTGATGATTACCTGTTCTGTTCATTCCCTCTGAAGCACCTGGCATTGGCCTCTGTTAGAAGACAGGATACTGGGCTGGATGCAGAGGTGCTGATTTCCTGAGTTCCTGGGGGGTGAATGACACCCTCACCCCCATTCCACCCCAGGCCCTGCCCCCACTCCACCCCTTCCTCCAAGCCCCCACCCTTTCCCCTGCTTCTTCCTGCACCCCACTCCCTCCTTTCCCCCCAGTGCCCCCTGCATGTGGCTAAACAGCTAATGGCAGTGGGTGAGAGATGCTGGGAGGTAAAGAGGGAAGGGGGGCCAGTGATCTGTGAGGCTGCTAGTGGGTGCTGAGCACCCACTATTTTTACTCCCACGGGTGCTCCAGCCCCGGAGTCAGTTCCTATGGTTGCATGGACCATTGGTCTGACCCAGTTCTTATGTTCTTAAATTATTTGGGGTACTTTTAAAAAAAAGTGTTACCCCAAAGCATTATTGTTTGTTTCTCCAAATGCTCTATTCAGCTGGAGGGATGGGTGGGCATGTGTAAAATGAAGATTTATGAGGCACAGGGAGGCCATTTGAGTGAGATTTAACCTGAAATGAAGGTAATATATTTCCCACAGGAAAAATATTCAGGAGGCTACCCACTCTGATTTCTATTTTGCTGCGGTGTTTGAGGTAGCATTGTTGTTAGCACTCGCAGAGGTGTACAGATACATATTCAACATACAGGTAGGGATACCCTTAATGGAAGCATTAGTTAAGTAAGTCACTATACTGTGACTTGAATGCATGTAGTACAGTTTTCATTTTAAAAGATGTAGACTTTGTAAGATTAGGACCTTTTTTGAAAAAAAGTATGACAAACCTAGGAAGTAGGCAATGATTGATCACTTTAGGAACATAATCAATGCCTCTTTAGCTTAATTCCACCACAGCTAAATAGGCAATTCAACACAAGTTTTTCTTCACATTTAAAGAACAGAAAGTTTGATTAAAGCAATAGATTTTGTATATAAGGGAGAAACTAATTTCAGCCTCATAAAACCAATATCATAGAAGGAGGCTTCTCTTTTAGGTTTGCAGAAAGCTGTGGTGTTTCAGATTTTCTAAATTCCCAATCTGACTAGTCATTGCTATGATACTTCTGCCTGGTCACAGATATTGTCCACCTGACATAACTGGGCACGATGTGTCACACAACTAAAAACATCAGCCTTAAGAAAGAAATAGTAATCAGCAGCCTGGGGGACTTCCAAAGTCATAATATCATATGAACCACACTCTGAAAGAGAAAATAAATAAATGTTAGACTGGCTGAGGAATCTGGTTTGTCCTTAGCTACGCAGTCAGGTAAATGCAGAAATATTTATTCCACCACGTATGACACCTGAATTTCTCACAGCATGTTCAATGGGAATAACAATGATCATATTCTACTACCCTTACTCCTTTTGACCTCAAGGGGAGCTGTTGGCTGCTCAGCACTCTTGAAATACAGGCTGGTCCCTAATATAGGTTTGAAAGCCTGAGGTCTGACCCACACACAAAGTCACTGAACTGGTTTAACCAAAGAGGTGTTTTTAAAGCAATCGGTGTAGTTAGACCAATACAAACCCCCCTGTGAACCTTCTTAAATCAATGTAAACCTGGCTTATCAATTTAGTTTAAATGAGTAAGGAATAAATTTAAACTAAACGTAATCCTGCTTTAAGTTGATTTAAGAGGGTTCATACAAGGGTTAACTCAATGAAACTTTAAATTGATTTTAATTAAACCAGTGCAGCTTCGTGTGCAGACAGAGCCTAACTTTAGGTTTTTACTTTTGGAAATCTTGGCCCTACGGTGTTAATTTCCTGTACCTTTTCATCTTCTCCCTTGCAGGATCAGGACCCTAAACCAAGTCTTCGATAATCAAGACCTGATATACACTTGAAGGTTTTATCATTATAACTATTTTGGATAGGAGTGTGGTATTTTTACCAATCTAGTTATACTGACACAGTCCTTATGTGGATATAGTTATACCAGTATAAAGGTTTTCAGAGGAATAAGCTACACTGCTATAAGCACATTCATAACACTATGACTGGATCTGCATTGGGGGTGATTGTACCACTTTATCTACACTGGTATTGTTAAAGCAGTGCAGCTGGTATGTGCATAGACAAGCCTTTCTTCAGAAGAGGTGAGGCGGCAGGGAGATTATACCTCTTCCACGTCTTGTCTGCTACAAACAAAATACTAGACATTTTTCTTTGTTGTAGGTCACCCCTTCCCAACCCTCATGGACTTTGCATATTAATACATATTTAAACGCAGTAGGTTGCTACTGTCTCTCATTCAGTCTCATTTTCAGCTCTGGCCATAGAGATTTGCTGTTTAGGCAAACTGGAAAGTACTTGTTCTTCACATCGCTGAAGAAACTCAGAGTAAATTGTCAATATACAGCCTTATTGCATTCAGACAGATTTTACCTTTATCTGTTGCGTTAGTTGAACAAAGGAAATATTTTGTATTACTGCATAAACGTTGGGTGACCACTGGAGTTGGTTGAAAAACTTTGTTAAATTATTTTTTGATAGAAAATGGGGTTTGTGCGGGGGGAAGAAGGGGTCCTACGTCCCAGCCATGTGACTTGGCACAAACACCAACCCTTCCTCGTGTGTGTGTGTGCAGCGGTAGAGTTAACCTCTGGAACAAGCACCACATTTACCAAAAGAACAGCACTTTTACCTAACCCAAGCAAAGCCAGGAACAGACCCAGGTCAGGATCTCTAGCAGCAATTCCACAGCTTCCCTTGCCCCTCATATAGCATACAACAAAATAGCTCTTCCCCCACCCACATGCCAATGAAATTCACTCCCTACCGTGAGTCTGTCCAGACTGTCTGGTGGAGGTGTGTTGGCTGCCCTCCTTTCTCCCCCTCCTGGCTACTCTGCACAAACTTGATTGGCTGGGGAATGGGAGTGTCACACAGAATCAACTCTGACCCTTGGGAGGGTTTGGGCAAATGACCAGCCTGAGAAATCTGGAAAACAAAGAAACAGAAAAGCCCTGAGCTAGGGCAGTGAAGGAGGAGGAGAAGCTCTCTAAGCAGCTCCACATGAGGGTTTTGATTAAATGGAAATTTATGCAAAAATATTTTGGGGTTTTGGAGGCTTTCTTCTCACAAACTCAAAAAAAATGTTTTCATCAATTTTTCACAAGGAAAAATATAATTTCCTGACTACCTCTAGTGACCACATATCAAAAGTCCAAGATTAAGATTAAGCTTGATGGAGGAACATTGAATTTCTTGGGCCATATTTACCCAGGCTTTTACAAGCTTGGATCTTGATAGGACAGAAAGTTAATGGGGGATCGGAGGGGTGAATAGAGGCTGTGAAGGTTTGGGGACCAACCAGACTGGTAAGGATGTTACCTGCACAAAATTCTCTGTTACTCACACACTCTAGGGGCACCCACCTTTACCCAGTTCCTAGGGCTCAAGGAGTAACCCACTTAATTTAGGCACCCACCTCACCCTTCTGTGGGCTCAGGCGTAACCTTTCACTCCAGGACACCCACACTTACCCTGTTCCTAGGGCTCAGCCATAACCCTGTCAATTTAAGTACCCACCCTTACCCAATCCTTAGGGCTCAGGGTGTAATTTTCTGTGGGTTTGCAGAACCTTTTACCAGAGAAAGAGCCTTACACAGTATCCTCTAATATCCTTATCCTCTATTTATTAACAAAACCAAACAGAATTACCAAAACAGAATGCACACGCTACACATACAATGCTCACCACTCCCAATAAGACAGATGAACTTTTCTTGATGGCTGTGACGTTATCTGATTAAAATATGACCACACAAATCATTGTTGCTACCACTGTTATATAATTGCAATGAATCTTATATAAAGTGTGACGCATGGCCAGAAAGGGTTAAGTATCTTGCGGACTAAATGACCCACAGTCAACCTGTAGAGACGTTAAAAAACATATAAATGGTAATTAGGGCCACTCCATGTTAGATAGGCTAGAACTTTGAAATGCATACCTGTATTGCTAGAGAATTGGAGGTGATACTAATTGTATGTGTTTAATTATAGCTTGTTAAATGTTAGCCATGTAAACAGACAGTTCCTGTCTGTCACTATAGCTATTGATTCAGAGATAAAAAGGGAATATCAACATTTAGATGAATTCTTGGGTGAAATAATATCATTGTCTATGTCTCTTTAAAGTTTGTGATAGACTGCCTAATAGATAAATTGCCTTATGTTAATCCATATAGCTAATTACCGGTGATGCTTAGGAAATAGGGCTACTTCGAAGTCACCCTGATTGCCTATTTTTCGCCTAAGGACTTTGACTTGTCAAAGAAGGCCTGAAAACTATATAAAAGGCTCTTGGGACCTGATCCTTTATCTCAGATCTGCTTGATGCTTCATGCAGGGGAAGCTTAAGCCACAAGGCTGAGATCTCCGGTCCTAAGTTGGATTCACCCTGAATATGGACATTGGACTATAATCTATGAACTAATTCTGAAAAAACTCTTTGCAGCTACAAAGCTCACCATTTCTACTATGAATCTGATCTCAGAACTATACTCATGTCTGTATGTATACTGATCTTTTAACCAATGCGCGCGCTCTCTCTCTTTTCTTTTCTAATAAATTTTAATTTAGTTAATAAAATTGGCTGTAAGCATGTATTTAGGTAAGATCTGAAATATTCATTAACCTGGGAGGTAATGTGTCCGATCCTTTCGGATTGGTAGAACTTTCATATACGATTAATAAGATTTTCAGTAATCCTCATCATATTTTACTTGGGTGTCTGGGTGGAGGCCTACGGCTGGGTTACTTCAAGGGAACTGTGTTGTTGGCTTATGGGTAACAAGAGAGGTATATTCGAAGCTGTTTTGTGCTGGCTTGGTAAATCCAAGTATTGGAATATCCACCAGCTTTGGGGATTGCCTGCCCCATTCTTTGCAGTTCACCCTAATTGTGTGGTCTCATTTGGCTCCCCGGGACTCCGGTCACAATGGCCAGTCAGGATCAGGGCCATCTGGGGGACTCCAGTTTCTGCACAGTGTCATTGGTAGAGTGTTGAGGTCTGGCAGCTCTGATCTTTGGGGCTGTGTCCTGGAATTCGTTCCCAAAGAACTGCCTTTTGGATCCCAGTTTATATAGTGAAACTTGAGTCCTGTGTAAGGGGACTGTTGCCCCCTTACTAACAGTCAGTGGGGGTGTTTTGGTTGGCTAGCTCCCAGTACTAAAAGGGGAAATCAGGACCCTGAGACTGACAGTCCCCAGGAACAATGGGGAGAGGCCAATGCTCCAGGTCAGCCTGAATGACAGGGCGGGCAGGCTAATCAGGGAGTCTGGAGGCCAGGGAGGTCCCGTCCTCCATGTGAGCTGGATTTGCCTGGGTCAGACAGAGTGGGGCTGAGCTAAGGAGAAAGCAGGGGCCCAAGCTAAGCTGGGGAGCAGAGCTGTGCCAGATCCAGAGAGAGCAGAAAAGCTGCAGATTAAGCCCATTACTTCTTGTCCTGCCTTCCATGAACATGGAGACCAACCTGGATCCCAATAAGATGAACATGGAGACCAATTTATCACTGTCTTCTGTAACAGGCCCTAACATATTTGAAGACTATTATTAGGTCCCCCCTCTGTCTTTTCTCCGTACTAAACATGCACTATATACCATAGTGTACATGATATACATATGTTTTCCAAGACATGAATTAAATCCAACACCCAACAGTTAAATTTCATCTAGATAAATATACATTTCACTTACTTCATGTATGTAAAGCAAAGTTTTAAATAGGTTTGTATTTTGGATACATTTTACCACAGGGGAATTCACTGGCTCAGGCTATGATGCAATATAACAAAAGGTGACATAACATAATTCTTTGTGACAAAACCAAGCTTACATAGACAAAAAAAGGACATTTAATTAATTATCCCAAATGATACATTTTATTTTACCAAAGTCTCTCCCAAATCACTTTAAAAAAATCAGGTAAACCTAAATAAATATTTAAACCGTTGCCTTTGCACTTCTGCAGTGGTTCTCTTCTCTCAATCTATATTTCCTTTAGTATTACAAAGAAAACCTTGTGTGAGAAAGTGTACAGTGCATACAGTAACTATCTAAGAACATGTAATATAAGAACTGTGTGTATATGCACACATAAAAATATATGTAAGAATATTGAACTATAATTCTCTACCAATTCAGTAAAATAATATATCTGAGATTGTCCCAGCAATAGAGACTGAAACAGCTCTGTCAAATATTTCATTAGTAGCTATAACATTGTTAGGTTAATATAAAGGAAGAATGGCTGGCACCAGTTAATTATAATAGGGTATTATCTGTTCATGACTTCCAGATAACTACTGTACCCTTCCAGCTAATACTCCTCTGACATGTCATGAATATTTCACCAATCTTAATTAAAGCTAAATCCTTTACCTGTAAATTACACAGAATATTGAACTTATATGTAAATCACTTTGGCATTTGAAAGTTCATCAATATTCATTTTAACTTGGTTGGAACGGTCCCTTCTGCTGTTCCTGCAGGCAAGTAAAGCAATTTAGTCACGCATGGGAATCAGACTGTATTAAAATGAAATAATCTCAGAGGCTGCTATTTACAGGTTTAGTTTTTGTCACAGTTTGTGGGGGAATAAATTAATCAAGGGGAATAAAAATAAATGGCTATCACTGCTGCTATTATTGTTGCAACATCGGAGGTGTTTGGAAAGAAGAACTAGCTGAATTTTTATTTGCTGAGTTACAGCAAAAGACTTACTAGGCCATCTCGCAAGATGTCATCAATAAAAATTTGCAGAATCAATCAACTGTGATCTATTGAATGTTAGAGAAGTTCACAAAATAAATGAAGACTTTTCCTGAAAGACAAATAAGAGATTCCTCCTAGCTCCCCCTCCCCGCTTCCCCCAATATATATACACATATATTTGGCAGTGACTTTATTATTGTCTACTCTGGGCTGTTGTCTAATGTAGTTGAAGGTATGGGGCAAATCCCACAAATCTTCACTCAAAGTTAATAATACTAGCAATAAAGCAACAATTTGTAGTATTTTAGATTTCATGATCATACCAGTTCTCTCTCTCTAAATTTTTGTCTAGCTGTTTTGATTTAATTTCAGACAGCTCCACACCTGTCAAGAAGGTGATGTTTGCCAGATTAATTCAGTATTGCATGCAGTACTGAGTTGACTGTTCCACTCTACCTTCAAGTAGATGCCTGTGTAGTTTAGATTCTCCAATTGTCTAAAGAGGTGTGAGGAGGTCTGTTAGGGATACTAATTAACCTCCTTTCAAATGCTTAACTTTCTGACCCAGCAGAAAAACCCCAGCTTGCAAGATGGGATCCATTCAATCTCTTACATCAGCATAGCTCCCTTTCTCAGGGGTGTGAAAAATCCACACCTCTGAGAGACATAGCTACGCTGACCTAACCTTCGGTGTAGCAGCACCATTGTAAACCTGGTACTGTTCATCCGGCTTACTAGATACTAATACGTTTATGAAAAACTCCTCAACCAGATTGTCTTTAACTGAATACACTTGACTTTTCTGCATATGGGATCTGCAGAATTTTACAAAATGTTTATTTTCCCCACATTTATGACAGCGTTTCCCAAAGGCAACACACTGTTTGGGACCATGCTGTGATCCACACCTTCACATGACCATCTGTACCTAATTTTTCCCCTACCAGTGGTTTTCATAGCGAGTGGTTCTGCTCTTTGATTTGACCTATTCTGGCTATATTCTTTTGTACTTAGTACATGGATAACCCCTTCTGGTGAATTCAGCTCTTTGGCTTGTGCTTTCACAGTTTCTGTGCCCCGCATATTTGGAGAGCTTTTTTTAAAAGTTGTCTCCTTTACAGAGCAGTCTCTCTCTTAGGGCATGGCTACACTTGCGAGTTAGAGCGCATTAAAGCAGCCCAGTGCGCTCTAACTCACAACGTGTCCACACTGGCAAGGCACGTAGAGCGCTCTGACTCTGCAGCTAGAGCGCTCCTGGTACTCCACCTCGGCAAGTGGAATAACATTTGATACGCCCCCACTGGAGTGCCGCAGCGCCAGTGTGGATGCCCTAATCTGTTAATGCGCTCTGATCGGCCTCCAGAAGTGTCCCACAATGCCTGTTCTAGCCACTCTGGTCATCACTTTGAACTTTACTGCCCTGCCCTCAGGTGACCAACCATCAAACCCGCCCATTAAATTCTCTGGGAATTTTGCAAATCCCCTTCCTGTTTGCTCAGCCAGGCGTGGAGTGCTCTCAGCGCATCTTTCCAGATGACCATGCCTCTATGCGCCAGGCGATCCCCAGTATGGAGCAACGGCGAGGTGCTGGACCTCATCACTGTTTGTGTGGAGGAAGCTGTCCAGTCCCAGCTGCGCTCCAGCCGTAGGAATTACGATACCTTTGGACAGATATCAAGGGACATGATGGAAAGGGGCCATGACCGGGATGCAGTGCAGGGTTAAAGTGAAGGAGCTGTGGAATGCCTACCACAAAGCCTGTGAGGCAAACAGCTGCTCCGGTGCTGCCCCTGCCGTTCTTACAAGGAGCTGGATGCGATACTTGGGGACGACCCTACCTCCATGCCGAGTACCACCATGGACGCTTCAGAGCACAGTCCAAAAAGGCAGGAGGAGGAGGAGCAAAGTGGGAGCAAGGGTGCTGAGGAGGAGGAAGACTCCCCGGCATCCCTAGATGCATGCAGCCAGGAGCTGTTCTCAAGCCAGGAGGAAGGTAGCCAGTCGCAGTGGCCGGTGCTTGGGGAAAGACAAACACCAGAGGAGGTTCCCGGTAAGCGGCTTTTATTTTGGGAAGGAAGTTATTCGGTGCAGGCTCTTGGGGCAAGGAGGGTTAGGGCTGCATGCACGCCTAGATGCAGAGTAGGGCGTTGATGTGCTCTCTCACATTGTGGTAATCGGCCTCAGTGATCTCTTCAAAGGTCTCATCCAGAACTTGGGCAATGCGCTTGCGCAAGTTTCGTGAGAGAGCCACCGTGGTCCTTGTCCAGTCAGACTAACATGTCCGTGCCACTGTGCCATGAGGTGGAGGGACCATTGCTGCACACAGGCAAGCTGCGTACGGGCCAGGGTGGAAGCCGCATTGTGGTAGAAGACCCTCCCTTGCTTCCCAGGTCACCCTCAGCAGTGAGATATCTTCCAGGATGACCTCCTGTGGAAAATGTGGGGACAGTGTTCAGTATAGGGGCCCCCTGCAGCTGTTGGCTCTCCCCAAGGCACAGAAACCCAGAGGACAGGACAGCCATGAAAGAATCAGTCCCCCTTGATCCTGTGCTTACTCACCATTTTGGGACTCCCGCTCTCTTTGGGACAGGCAAATTATGCGATTGTGTAGACTGTGCTTGCGCTCCTTAAGTATGGGAGAATCATTTCTCTGTCTGGTGTGAACAATGCTTCCTCTGTTAAGTGTTGCATTTTGCCTTTACAGATGCAACCTTGAGATCTCAGCCGTCCGCAGCCCTTGTCCCAAAACTCTTTCCCTTGTGCCCCCATGTCACCTCCAACCCACTTTCCCCAACATCCGGGTTCTTATCTCCACCAGCTGCCTCCAATACCAGTAGCTTCACCACCCAGACCTGAAAACTACGACCCTTACCCACTGCACTCAACCCCCATCACCATGCAGCATAGCCATCCTGAGTGCAGCACTCATTGCACAGCACTCCAGACAGGAAGGCTGAGTATGATAACAGGACATACACAAACCTGTGATTGTACCATTCCCCACTCCACCCCCTTGCCCTTTGTGTTTCCCAAGCAGTTGTGTTTCTTTTCAATAAATGCATTTTCTTTTCATTAAATGGATTTTTTTGCTTTGAAAACATTCTTTATTATTGCATAACGTAAAATATACCTTAGTCCAGGAAAGCAACAGGCACTGCAAGTCAGTGTATCATACGTAGCAAACACAGATTCCTACTAGTATTGGAACCACTGCACTTCACTCCCGTGCAGGGCACCAGACATTACTGGTGGCTTTCAGCCTCAAATTGCTCCCTCAAGGCATCTCTAATCCTTGCAGCCCTGCTCTGGGCCCCTCTAATAGCCCTGCTCTCTGGCTGTTCAAATTCAGCCTCCAGGTGTTGAACCTCCGAGTTCCATGCCTGAGTGAAACTTTCACCCTTCCCTTCACAAATGTTATGGAGGGTACACCACACAGATATAACTGCAGGGATGCTGTTATCGGCCAGGTCCATCTTCCCATACAGAGAGCGCCAGCGGCCCTTTAAATAGCCAAAAGCACACTCCACGGTCATTCTGCACTGGCTCAGCCTGTTGTTGAACCACTCCTTGCTGCTGTCAAGGCTCCCTGTTTAGGGTTTCATGAGCCACAGCATTAAAGGGTAAGTGTGGGGTCTCCAAGGATCACAATGGGCATTTCAACTTCCACTATAGTGATCTTCTGGTCTGGGAAAAAAGTCCCGGCTTGCAGCTTCCTGTACAGGCCAGTGTTCCAAAAGATGCGTGCGTCATGCACCTTTCTGGGCCAGACTGTGTTAATGTCAATGAAATGCCCACGGTGATCCACAAGCGCCTGGAGAACCGTAGAGGAATAGCCCTTCTGATTAACGTATTCGGAAGCTAGGTGGGCTGGTGCCAGAATTGGAATATGCGTCCCATTTATTGCCCCTCCGCAGTTAGGGAGACCCATTTGTGCAAAGCCAGCCACAATGTCATGCATGTTACCCGGAGTCACTGTTCTTCTGAGCAGGATGCGATTAATGGCCCTGCAAACTTGCAGCAACACGATTCCAACGGTCAACTTCCCCACTCCAAACTGGTTAGCGACTGATCGGTAGCTATTTGGAGTTGCTAGCTTCCAGATTGCAATAGCCACCCACTTCTCCACCATCAGGACAGCTCTCAATCTCGTATCCTTGTGCCGCAGGGTGGGGGTGAGCTCATCACACAGTCCCATGAAAGTGGCTTTTCTCATCTGAAAGTTCTGCAGCCACTGCTCGTCATCCCAGACTTGCATGACGATGTGATCCCACCACTCGGTGCTTGTTTCCCGAGCCCAAAAGTGCCGTTTCACGGTGGTGAGCATGTCCAGGAATGCCACAAGCAATCTTGTGTCGTATGCGTTACTCGCGTCGATATCATCGTCGGAGTCCTCACTGTCCCTTTGGATCTTAAGGAGTAACTCAACTGCCAACCGTGATGTGCTGGCGAGACTCGTCAGTATATTCCTCAGCAGTTCAGGCTCCATTCCCGGAGACCGAAAGGGAAGACAGAGCGCGCAGTACAAAAAACTTTGAAAGATGGTGCCAAATGTGGACGGAAGCAGAGTGATTGCTGGGATGCGAACTGATGCATCACAGGGCTTTGGGACAGGACCCAGAATGCCCCCACCCCCTTCCCACAAGCCGCAGCACCAGAATGGGAAGAGGTGCTCTGAAGGATAGCTGCCCACAATGCACCGCTCCCAATGCTGCTGCAAATGCCGCAAATGTGGACGTGCCAGTGCGCTTGCAGCTGTCAGTGTGGACAGACTGCAGCGCTTTACCTACTGCACTATATGAAGGCTGGTTTAACTCAAAGCGCTGTACATTTGCAAGTGTAGCCATGCCTTTAACACATTGTCTTTAATGCCACAAATGATTTTATCTCCGATCAGAGATTCTGTTAGTTCACTAAAGTCGCAGGTTTTACTGAGTTTCCTTAATTCGGTGACACATTGCTCTATGATGTCATCAAGTTTTTGCATGCATGTTAAAAATTTGTCTCTCAAAGGTTTCATTCCTCTTTGGCATGACATGTTCCTCAAATTTAGTCAGTACTTTACTTAACTTCATGGTTTCACCAAGTTATTCTCAATATCCAATGCTTCCTCCTCAACAACATGAAAAAAATTGATGATTTCACTTTATCATTTTTCTCCTCTGCCACTATGGCTGCTAAATACAATTCAAATCTCAGTCTGATTGTTTTCCACTTCTCTGCAACATTGCCTGATAGTTGCAGACTGGGTGGAGGTTGCAACACATCCATATTTTACGATTTTTCCCCCTTCTTAAGCTAGTCAAGCTACTATTGTGCTCACCAAACACATGCAAAAGCCCCTCCCCCCTGCTCCAGGTACTTCTCTGGTGCCTCCCTTTGTGTCTGCTTTCAGTTGCAAACTGCCGTTTTCTTCTCATTCACCACTTCTGACACCATGTAAGGATCTTATGGTTCATTAAATAACAAACCAATGAATGAGAAAGGAATACAACTTTAATAAAACAAACTAGAGAGCTTCTGTAGTGAGCTGCTACACACAGCCATGTGATGTTCCCAACCCCGGCCTCCAGGACACATCTCCAAATTCCCACACTCACAACATTATCCCTTCTGATGGAGCATTCTCCAAATCACAGTCTTTCATAAACATCTTTCTACACACTCTGTTCTGAATTTAGGTGAATCTGATGTGTTTTAGTTTTACTATAGAGTTTCTATTACATAGTGCTAAACTTTAGCAGCTGCTACACAAACATTTACAGTCTCCTCAAGACCCTTGAGACAGATTTTTGTCATCCCTACTTTTTGAGACTTTATCTATAGGGAAGTTTCTTGGTATAATCTAAGGTATGAATAAAAACTCATATTCAATGAAAAAAACCCAAACAGCTAAGATTGTTGGAGGTATGTCATTCCATTGCAGAACGATGAATTGAGCAAAACTCAAACTTCTGAAAACCAGGAAATATACAGTTAAGGTTGCCCATGCAATCTTTACTCTGCCCTCTTTCAGCAATGCCCCAATATGCTCCATTAACACACATATCTTGACTCTACTAACCCACAGTTGTGAAAATGTACAAGCTCTTTTTCTCCTTTTACAGTGCATTGAATCTCACCTACAGGATTCTAACTAGGACAAACCCCCAAACCGCTTATGTTATCTTCCTTTTACCCACTTGGAGCAGTGCCTCAATATGCACGTATATTGGCTTTTGGCATTATAAGATTCAGAAGGCTCCAGATCCTGGCATTGACTCACACACTCAGGCTATGTCTACAGTGGCAACTGAATGACAAATCTTTTGTCTTTCAGAGATGTTAAAAAAAACAACAGCCCTGAAAGACAAAAGTTTTGCCACAACAAGTGCCAGTGTGAACAGCATGTTATCAGCAGGAGCCCTCTCCTGCCGACAACGCAAACGCCGCTCATTGGGGGGAAGAAGTTTTTTTTTGTCGGCAGGAGAGCTGACAAACAGCGGCTACACCGTGTGATTTTTAGCGGCAACGGCTGTGGCGACACAGCCATGTCACTAAAAGCTGTGTAGTGTAGACATAGCCCAGTCAATTCCCCAGAAAGAATACCACACGTGTATAATGTAAGAACCACTTCACAGTCTTTTACAGCTCCCTTACGCTTACTCCCGGATACCGTCTCAAACTACACTTTCATTTAATTATGATTATAGCATTTGATCCTTTCCTATTCCACCTCATGACAATATCCTTTGTAATAAAAGCCCTATGCCCTGCTACTGACGTAACCTACACAATTCCACATAGAAATGATGCACGCTGCTCCCTGGTGGTACACATCACACCCTCTCCCTTTTCTTCACGCACATGAGGGTGTAAAACATAGATGTCTTCATATCACAATCACAGCTCTGTCACACATCTCAAAGTAATCCACAAGTCTCGCAAACACACTTCTATGAAGCAGAGCCAACTACTGACTCCACCATTCAGAGAGACAAAGGCCTTGTCTACTCTGCCACTTTACAGCGCTGAACTTTCTCCCTCACCGGTGTGAAAAAACACCCCCTTGAGCGATGCAAGTTTCAGCGCTGTAAACTGGCAGTATAGACGGTGCACCAGCACTGGGAGCTACTCCCCTCGTGGGGGTGGTTTATTTACAGCACCAGCGGCAGTGCTTTAACGTTGGTAGTGGAGACATACCCAAAGTGAGTGAGGTAATATCTTTTATTGGCCCAGCTTCTGCTGGTGGAAGAGACAAAAGCTTTTGAGTTCAACAAAGACCCTCTTTCAGATCTGGAAAAGGTAATCAGGGTGTCACAGCTAAATAGAAGGTAGGACAGATTGTTAAACATAAGGTATTAACACATGTTGCAAGAAACCACTTGAAATGAAGTGGGCACTTAACACCTTTGCAGTCATAGGACAAAGGAGGGTAATAGACACCAGGGTCTGTTCCAAATCGTTGTAATGTCTCTCTTGAGACCATGATTTTCATTCAGAACAGCTACACCGGACAGCAAGCACACACTCACTTTACCTGGAGTGCATGTAGATAATAAATGCTTAGACTGCTCACATATCCCAGCTTGCTACTGACAGTATCTTTTGTTATTAACCTCCTCCCCCGTCCCCCCCCCCGCCCTGCTATTCTGCATGGTGATGAATACTGGTACACATGCAGCTATTCCCTTTGCTTACACACATTGCAGGGTGCAAACATAATCATAATACAAACAAACAAACAAAACATAATCACAGCTCTGTCACACACACCTCAAAGTAATTCACACAAGTCCTCATATACCAAACACACAAGAAGGCCTAACAACTGCCTCTATTATTTAGCATAGTTACACCCAATACACTACAGACACTTCACCTGGACTGTATCCAGATAATTCCCATTGACTACTGTTCCCCCTGGAGCTGGCAGAAGGAAGGTGGTGTGGGCAACCTCCATCTCTCCCCTTTTTATCATTTAATGGTGTTAGGGCTTACTTACACTTGAAATACGACAGTGGCACAGCCCTTTAGCGTAGACACTACCTACACCAATGGGGTTCTCCCGCCAGTGGAGTTAATCCACCTCCTGGAGAGATGGCAGATAAATCAACAGAAGAATTCTTCTATCAATCTAGTACTGTGTACACTGGCAGCTAGGTCAGCTTAACTATGCTGCTCAGGGGTGTAGATTTTTCACACGCCTGAGCCATGTAGTTAAGATGACTTAATTTTCTATTGTAGACCAGGCCTGAGGTGGAATTCAGGGGTGAGAGTGAATGGGCTGCAAAAGATAGACAACTGGTGCCTCCCCATACTGGGACACATGACCGCCCCATGTGTCTCCCCTGCCCAATGACCCCTCCTGCCCTCCACACACCCCAGGGCCACTGCTCTCCCCACCCCATGTTACCTGTCTGTGTGTGTGTGTGGGGGGGGGGGGGGCTTTCTGTCCTTCTCTCCCTGCACCTCTCCCCCGGCACATTTGGCTGCTGTCCCTGGCATCTGGGCGGGGAGTGGGATGGAGCCGTTTCTGCCTGAGGGTATGTCTACACTTACTGGGGATCGCTGCTGCAATCGACGCACTGGGGGACTCGATTTAGCGGGTCTAGTGAAGACCCCTCTAAATCGACTGCAGAGCGCTCTCCCGTCGACTCCGGTACTCCACCTGAACATGAAGCGTAAGGTAAGTCGATGGAAGAGCGTCTCCCATCAACCCAGCGCAGTGTAGACACCGCAATAAGTCGTTATTCACATAGCTGGAGTTGAGTTGTGTAACTTAGGTCGACTTGCCCCCGTGGTGTAGACCAGGCCTGAGAGAGCCTTGCTGAGAGGCAGCGGTGGCCCATTCCCTGCCTGGGCTCGGCTGATGCGGGAGGAGGAAGGGGGCTCCAGTTTGCTTGGCCCGACCCCTAACCCTGGCAGATGGGGCGGCAGTGGGCCACCCCTCACATGGGTCCTGCTGCCAGGGACAAGGGTTGAGCGAGCTGTAGCCCCCTTCTTCCCCTTCTACCCCCCAGCAGCCGAGCCCAGGCAGGGAATGGGCCGCCGCTGCCTCTCAGCAAGGCTCTCTCAGGGAGAGCAGCTGAACGTGCCAGGGGAGAGGAGCAGGCAGAGAACAGAGCTCCTCTCCCTCCCTGCCCCCTGTTGGCCAATCTGGGGAGGCACTTGATCCCCCATGTCCCCTCTATGTGTCACCTCTGGTACATTTTAGCAACTGTGGGGATGGCAGAGTAAAAGTATGTATGTTCATCTGGCATATTGAGGTATTGCTAAAAGAGAACAGAGTTAATGTTACAGGAGAAACTTTACCTGTGCATTTCCTGGTTTTCAGAAGTTTGAGTTTTGCTCAACTCAGCACTCTGCAAGGGGATGACATACCAACATGTCACCAAACAACCTTAACAGTTTTTTGCCACTGAATTTCCTAGATTTTTGAACAGGAAAAGATATGTTGTTGATAGGAGTTTGTAGTCATTTAGGCAGTTGTACATATCATGTCCCACAATTTGCATGCTCAGTCACCCCCACCAACATCACATCACCTGGGCCCTACCACCCCTCCTTTGGCACAGCTCCCAGGCCATGCCCCTGACACGTTCACTGTTTCCCCCCCCACCCCGCCCCCCCGCCAACTGGCTCCCTCCCCACTATTAATCCCAGGCCTCACCACCACAAGCAGGGAACACATCTCCCTAAAGTCCTTACTCTCTGGTATAAAAACATTTCAATTGCTGTTAATTCACCGCTTCTATAACCCAACTCACATGCAATGCATGGACTGAGGGACAACTATGTTACAGTGGAATGTGTCCCTGGTCATGTTTCAGAATGGTTGGAGGGGAAATGTGGTAGGGCTGGTGAGAGAAATTACAGACAGGGTTTCTGTTCCAAAATATCGACAGTTTTTTCTTTGACACAAAGGTCCTTTGACCCCTGTCCAATAGATGTACTTCATCTCCAAGAAATAGTGAGGTGTTAGAGCTTGTAATGTTTTGATGACATATGGTACACATTTTCTGGTCATCCATGAACCCTCCAATTTCCTGATTAATGTTCTTCCAACACTTATTAATAGTCTTCATATTGTCACTGTAGAAATTATTCAGATGCTCAGCAAATCAGAAAAAACTATCACAGCTCCTGGACACATATCTCTGATGCAGCTCAGCTCTGCTTTCATGCACTGTATGAAGTGTATACCAGGAATAAGGCCCAGTTCATTTCTGCCCGAGTGAATCCTCAGAACATCCACAGGATCAGGAAGTTTCTGAAGAGTGTTGGGGACAACTTCCCTGGTGCAAGTGCTGGAGAAACCAACTAGGGGCCATGCTCCTCTTGGCCTGCTGCTCACAAACAGGGAAGAATTGATAGGGGAAGTAGAATTGGGTGGCAACCCGGGCAGCAGTGACCATAAGATGGTCGAGTTCAGGATCCTGACAAAAGGAAGAAAGGAGAGTAGCAAAATATGGAGCCTGGACGTCAGAAAAGCAGACATTGACTCCCTCAGGGAACTGATGGACAGGATCCCCTGGGAGGCTAATATGAGGGGAAAAGGAGCCCAGCAGAGCTGGCTGTATTTTAAAGAAGCCTTATTGAGGGCACAGGAACAAACCATCCCAATGTGCAGAAAGATAGCAAATATGGCAGGTGACCAGCTTGGCTTAACAGAGAAATCTTCGGGTGAGCTTAAACACAAAAAGGAAGCTTACAAGAAGTGGAAACTTGGACAGATGACTAGGTAAGAGTATAAAAATATTGCTCAAGCATCCAGGGGTGTAATCAGGAAGGCCAAAGCACAATTGGAGTTGCAGCTAGCAAGGGATGTGAAGGGTAATAAGAAGGGCTTCTACATTAGCGACAAGAAGAAGGTCAGGAAAAGTGTGGGATCCTTACTGAATGGGGGAGGCAACTTAGTTACAGATGATGTGGAAAAAGCTGAAGTACTCAATGCTTTTTTTGCCTCGGTCTTCGCAGACAAGGTCAGCTCCCAGACTGCTGCACTGGGCAGCACAGTATGGGGAGGATGTGAGCAGCCCTCAGTGGTGAAAGAACAGGTTAAGGACTTTTTAAAAAAGCTGGACATGCACAAATTCATGAGGCCAGATGCAATGAATCCAAGGGTGCTGAAGGAGTTGGCTGATGTGATTGCAGAGCCATTGGCCATTATCTTTGAAAATTTGTGGTGATTGGGGGAGGTCCCGGACAATTGGAAAAAGGCAAACGTAGTGCTCATCTTTTAAAAAGGGAAGAAGGAGAATCTGGGGAACTACAGACTGGTCAGCCTCACCTCAGTCCCTGGAAAAATCATGGAGCAGGTCCTCAAGGAATCCATTTTGAAGCATTTGGAGGAGAGGAAGGTGATCAGGAACAGTCAGCATGGATTCACCAAGGGCAAGTCATGCCTGACGAACCTGATTGCCTTCTATGATGAGATAACTGGCTCTGTGGATATGGGGAAAGTGGGGTACGTGATATACTTTGACTTTAGCAAAGCTTTTGATATGATCTCCCACAGTATTCTTGCCAGCAAGTTAAAGAAGTATGGATTGGATGAATGGACTATAAGGTGGATAGAAAGCTGGCTAGATCATTGTGCTCAATGGGTAGTGATTAACGGCTTGATGTGTAGTTGGCAGCCGATATCAAGTGGAGTGCCCCAAGGGTCGGTCCTGGGGCCAGTTTTGTTCAACATCTTCATTAATGATCTGGATGATGGGATGGGTTGCACCCTCAGCAAGTTTGTGGATGACACTAAGCTAGGGGGAGAGGCAGGGATAGGGTCCAGAGTGACCAAGACAAATTGGAGGATTGGACCAAAAGAAATCTGATGAGGTTCAACAAGGACAAGTGCAGAGTCCTGCACTTAGGACAGAAGAATCCCATGCACTGCTACAGGCTGGGGACCAACAGGCAAAGCGGCAGTTCTGCGGAAAAGGACCTGGGGATTACAGTGGATGAGAAGGTGGATATGAGTCAACAGCGTACCCTTGTTGCCAAGAAGGATAATGGCATATTGGGCTGCATTAGTAGGAGCATTGCTAGCAGATCGAGGGAAGTGATTATTCCCCTTTATTGGGCACTGGTGAGGCCATATCTGGAGTATTGCATCCAGTTTTGGGCCTCCCACTACAGCAGGGATGTGGACAAATTGGAGAGAGTCCAGCGGAGGGCAACGGAAATTATTAGGGGGCTGTGGCACATAACTTATGAGGAGAGGCTGAGGGAACTGGGCTTATTTAGTCTGCAGAAGAGAAGAGTGAGGGGGATTTGATAGCAGCCTTCAACTACCTGAAAGTGGGGGGGGGATTCCAAAGAGGATGGAGCTAGGCTGTTCTCAGTGGTGGAAGATGAGACCATTGCTCCTTGTTCTGTCAAGTTGCAGTGTGGGAGGTCTAGGTTAGATATTAGGAAAAACTATTTCACTAGAAGGGTGGTGAAGCACTGGATTGGGTTATCTAGGGAGGTGGTGGAATCTCCATCATTAGAGATTTTTAAGGCCTGGCTTGACAAAGCCCTGGCTGGGATGATTTAGTTGGTATTGATCCTGCTTTGAGCAGGGGGTTGGACTAGATGACCTCCTGATGTCTCTTCCAACCCTAATCTTCTATGATTCGATGATCATTACCTTGTAAGTTACTGGTTAGTCACTGCAGAGTGATGCCAATGCAGGCCATCTCACTCCACCCAGCTGAGCAATCTCCATGTCATGGTGTACTCCTTGCTCTCCTGCAAACTCATGATCCAGGAATCGCACAGAATCCACATGTTGGCAACCCTGACAGTGCTTTTTGTTCTCCTCCTCAGTGATCAATGTACCTGCACTATCAGTTCCAAACCTCCATGCTACATGTCTTTGGCAATATCACATTAATCTACCCCAAGATCAGGAAGCAGACATTCTCATCCCCCATCCCATCTCCACCCCTGAGGCTAATAAAATACAAATTTTCTCAAACAACCAATCCAAGGCTTGCCTACCACCCATCCTCATTTCCCACCCCCTCTGCAGCTGCAAGCCCTCTCCTTGTCCCTGTTCCCCCAATTTCTCCCCAAAGTCCTCTGGCACCAGATCCTCCCCAGCTCGTATAACAAAAATTGTGGTCAGACTGGCTGCTGACTGTTCTTATAGCAAGCAACAGGAGTTATTAAATCTTTATTGTGCACCTCTGCAAAGGTTCAGACTAGAACCATCAATGATGGAGTGCTCACCAAGGACACTGGTGTCAGAACAGTCCCTTGAACTACCAAGATAAGCATAAAGTGGTTGCATAGAAAACTTGTTTTTTTCCTTTATTGGTGTGTATGCACTGTAATCCTTCCAGGCTGCACATATATGTAATGAAGAAGTGAACATGTTCTTCAATACTGTTCTCAATTTGAGTCCCCCAAAATTTAGTGGGTGCCAGACGCTACCTTGGGTAAAACTCAACAAACTGAGACCATTTTGACCCGCATCACATCAAAAGTTTGATCTCTAGCTCTGTGCAAAACAAACACAAAATAAAAAATAAAACAAAAACCGAGAAACTTTTTGAAAAAAGGCTATTTTCCCCCAGGCTTATATCTCCACAACCCCTAGTTCAATGACCCCAAATTTGGGTCACTAACCCTAACCTGCACCCTCCTGCGGCAATGATATTTAAAAAGAATCTGACCAAGCATATCAATTTTAGAGGACTTAGAAAGATCAACCTCGAAACAGAAGTCATGATGCAATTCTTAACTATAGTGGTACTGCTGCAGCCCTATAATAGTTATACTGGTATAACAGCCCGCCCCAGGTACAAAACTGCCTTTTTTTTTTCAGTTTAGCTTATATCACTTGGAAAGGTCTTTAAGCTAAATTGAAAAAAGACACTCTTATGGTGGAATAAGAGAGTTCACCTGGGGGATTATATAGATATAACCGTGCTACAAACTGGTTGGACAGTTAAGGAGAGTTGAGCTCAGCCTCAACATCCCTCAAGCTGTGATGGATCAGCTACAGCTTGCTTGCTCCCCCCCTACCTGATTTTGATGAGCTAGGGGTCAGATATCTTGGGTCAATTATTAGACTCAGCTCGGAAGGTGGCAGTGATTTCCTACAAAGCTGGGAGAGCCCCTGAGGGGAGGGGAGTCTGAAACGAAAGGGTGGCAGGAGAGAAAGAGGTTCCTGTGGCAAGCCCTAGAGAGGATCAAACCCAGGCAGATGGCTAGGAGGTAGACTGAGAATGAGGATCCAGCCAGTGGGAAAACTGGAATAGGTAGAAGGGTAGCCCAGGAGGGATGGAAGACCCTTTCATTTTGTCTCTCTTTTGAGTTTAAGTTTACGTTTGTTGTCAATGGCCTGCCTGTGGGTGCTGAGAGAGATGGTTGAGTGTCAAGAGCAGTGGTGAGAAACCTGCAGCCAGTGGTGGGAACGGTGAACCGGGGCCATTGGGAGCTGTGGGCGGCCATGCCTGCGGACGGTCAATGTAAACAAACTGTCTCACAGCACACCAGCGGATTACCCTGACAGGCCATGTGTGGCCCGTGAGCTGCAGGTTGCCCACTACTCATCAAGAGCCTCTCTGAAGGGAGAATAGTCCTGAGGCAGAAAGCCTCAAGATAAGATTGATTAAAGAGAGACCTGGAAAGTTCAGATACAGGGGGATTAAAGATCCCAGAGGAAAGTGAGAAAGGGTGAGTGGTGCCATGGTTGGCTCCTAAGAGGGGTGAGAAGTGGAGGTGGATCCTACTACAAAAACTTTCCTGTGTAGACAAAGTCATTGTCTTGATTCCCTCAAGCAAATACTGTAAAATTTGTTGGATGTGAAAAATTGATGTTTTTAAACTTATTTTGCCAATCATCTGGGACAGACTTTCATCAGTCTCTGGAGGGAAAATGAGGTACAAAAAATAAGTACAAGACCTAATCTAATAAAACACTCTAGTGAAATATGTTGTCTGTGTTTTCTAAGGCTATTTCATTTATACAATACTGAAATGGCAGTAATTCTATACCCTTCCCAGCAACAGTTATATTACATTTATTCTGTGCTGTCTAAATCAAGGAGGCTGCCCTTTGTAATGTAGAGAAACTGAAATAGTAATACTTTTCTAAAAAGACAGGATCTGCTTTCAGGAGACAATGCTTCCAGAAACGTCACTCAGAGAGCTGGTTAAAAATGGAAAAATACGTCAAATGTTGAAGGTGTTTCCATTTCATAGGGTTTGTGAAACACATTTTTATTTTTTGTAACGTTTTCATCAAAATAGTGATATGTTTTGTATCGGAAAACCCAGAGAAAACGAGAAATTTCCACTAGCTTCAATTTAAAAAAAAAATCACATGAAAAATGTTGAAAAGGTCAGCAGTTTCGTTTTGAAAAAAGCCATTTGTCAATGAAAATACTTGCCACTCAAAACCTCTCACTTAGCCTGATTTCTGGGCTTGTACTTGGGTATTAAGAAGTATCCAGTAAGGGCTAGATTATGGCAGTTACTGCACACACGGGTGCAGGGAGCTGCATGGAATCACTGCACCCTATAAGGAGCACTGGAGAGATTGTACCAAGAACAGTCTCTCCCCACACTGTTTCTTATGCAATCTACTCTATCAATAGCTCTCGCCAAATATACTCCCTGTAAAATATGCTGGTTTCTGCACTGTGATGACTTGTGTATGTTAGTTCATAATACAGTCTAGACCAGAGCTTCTCAAGCTATCTGATGTGGGGGACCGGCAATTTTTTTTCCAGTGTGCGCGCAGACTGGCAGCTGATGGCTCGTGGACCGGCACTGGTCAGCGGACCACCACTGTGAGTAGCACTGGTTTAGAAGACCGTTGTGCTGCTTTTTGTTGAAAGACTTATTTCTCCCATCTCTGCACATGAATTACTTCTTTTAATAGTAAAGTTAAGTTGTTCATCTAAAGTAGCCTCTGAACATTAATTCCCTCTGGAATAATGTAGCTGTTTATTTTCTGGTGCAGTTGCTTTCAATCACATCCTCTTGGTTAGTAATATGTGACTTTTTTTTTATGTTGTGTGACAATGCAGTTACATAATGAGAGAGAACAGGCTGCAGGGAATTCCAGCATGGGTTTGCCAATAAACCGCACAGCTAAAATCCACAGTAAATAAATTATTTCCTACTTTCCAGAACACACACACAGACGAATCACTTCCCAGTGGATTGGAATTACATTTAAGACAGTAATATGTAGATTATATATTTTCTAAAACAAGATGGGGGGAGGGATAGCTCAGTGGTTTGAGCATTGGTCTGCTAAACCTAGGGTTGTGAGCTCAATCCTTGAGGGGGCCATTTAGGGATCTGGGGCGAAAATTGGGGATTGGTCCTGCTTTGACCAGGGGGTTGGACTAGATGACCTCCTGAGGTCCCTTCCAATTCTATGATTCTAAGATAGAATATGATCAAAAAGACTCCAAAAGGAAAAACTCTGCCATTCAATGATTATCTACCCAGTGAACTACAAAACTGATTATAGCTAATCCTCTGGTAGAACGAGAAATGGAGAAATTGATACCAATGTAGTGAAGATGCTCAACAAACAGAAAGTACAAACAAATGTAGCTGCACCTGGATTTGTATTGGTTCAGCACTATGTGGAATTCTTTTTTAAAAATTCATCAGGAATACAAACCTCCCAGTTTGTTTACTGCACACATTTGCAGCTGGCTGTGGGGTCCAACAAGTGAGAAGCAGAGAATGAATGAATCCAAATGTAAAACTCTGAATCTAATGTAAAACACTGTGAAACATGCTGTTCATGTTATTTTTTATATAGAAAGAGAACTGGTTCAAATCAAATAACAACCAACTCTGTCCAAAATTCTGTCCCATCCCAACAGAACCTTTTTTTGAGTTTTAAAATAAGTTTAGTTAATTTTGTAGGTGCTTTTCATTTTCACATGCCTCTGCATTTTCTGGCTTCAGAGGGGTAGCCATGTTAGTCTGGATCTGTAAAAGCAGCAAAGATTCCTGTGGCACCTTATAGACTAACAGACGTATTGGAGCATGAGTGGGTATTCACCCACGAAAACTCATGACATTCCTGTTGGATGAAGAATCCCCGATTTTAAATACTGGATATAACGGCACAGGGTAGACCAAGGATCACACAGAAAACTTGTGGCTGGAGGCAGGAGTTAAGCCCAGGTGTCACAGTCCAATGCCAATCACTAGACCATTATTCCTGCTCTTGGTTTTCAGCCCTCTAATATCCTCTGATTAGCCACAGAACAGGCACAACAGAGGCAGCAACCATGCCTATTCTCCAGGCCACAACCCTAGTACAGGGCTTCAAAGATAGTTAAGTTCCAATCACCCTTCAGACTTTCCTTTTCTGTTGGGACTACTGAAAATATCAATGACATGACATGGGACAGCTGTCCATGAGGACATGGTTAGAGACTGTTTCAATATACAGTACTAGCACTAACCTGCAAAAAACAGTTAACTGTTACTCATTGTCAATCCAGAAACCAAACTATAAAACGCAGAGGGCAAAAATATCTGCAGGGAATCTAATATACTTCTTGCATACTATAGTGGATGTGAAAAATACACACCGTACCTGCAAAAGGACTTGACCCTGTATTCCAAAAATGTCCGCTGAGTTACACCTTCTTCAGTCAATACTTAGTAGATCCCACTCAGTTTCCTTGTCTCAAATAAGCCAAAGGAGCTGTTGTTGACTTAATATTGGAAGGTCTGTTATAGATAGTAGTAGTGTCTGTGCCCCAGGCTGATCCAGTATTGTGATATCCCTTACCTGAAGTTAAAGTTTGTGAATCTATGCCATGCTGTGAAAAGAAGAAACTATAAATACTGGCAAAGGAGTGAAAAGCCATTTTTAAAAATAACATTTCTTGACACTGTTTTCAATATAATTTTCCTTCGCTGTGTCACTTAACTTTTACTGTATGGCAAATGGTGCCTCTTTTGCTCTTTATACAACATACATAATAGGAAGGAAGGCACAGTAAGGACCAAATACCATGTTTACTAACCATATGTGGCATGCAAGGCTTACCTACCCCTACACACTGCTGCTTTGGCAGGGTTCTGGTGGCTTCACTTGCTTCTGACACACAGAAAAAAGACAGTGCCAATAGAGGGCTCACGGACTATTTAAAGGGATACTACCCACTTCCTATACACTACAGCAAGAGACTAAAAGAATTAGTATTTGGGGTCTGTTATTTTCTTATCTGCAGTCATTTGACTCCTGATGACTTAGTATGCATAGTATTAGGGATATCATAAAAAAAACCCAAGTTCTGTTTCTGATTAATTGAATCACTGAAAAGGACAGAGTGATTTCTTGTTAATATATTTCTCAGCTGACTCCAAGGTTGCTTCCTGCTTACATGTGCATCATTTGCATAACTAGCTACAAGTAAAGCAAAGCTTAATTTCACAGGACAGTTCAGAGGAACTCAAAACACTAGTGCTTCACACTTAAGATCATGACAACAAATGTACTACACACTCGTTTGTTCAGACACTTTGTGACATTTAAATGTATTTGACTAACATGAACAAAGGTACATGCCCACTTCAAAGGCATTTTTCTTTACCATGTCCATCTAGGAGTAATCCAGTTACAAAATGAAATGGAGTAGAGGAAACCTTTGCTAAGACAAAGCTAACAGTAATGTTAAATATTTAACAGCCCCCAGAGAGTCTGTTTAGTTTTTTTTTTCTTTCAAAAAAGTCCAATGTGGGTTGAAAGATTTGTAAACAGAATGAAAGACGCTGTTATTTTTAATAGAAAAAGCTGAATCTCTATCTTAAAGTCATAACAACTTGTCTTGAAACATTCTCATGAGAAAACCTGGAATTGAACCAATTTACTCCAAAAAAGACTTACAATTGAAGCTGATTCAATGGAAGACAGGTAAGAAGGATGCAGATGCAGCACAAGTAGTCAGAAAATTAAAGGTCTGCTCTTGCCTGTGTGCTGCTTCCTGTTTGACAGGTTTCCTGAAAATGGCAAAGCAGACACCGTGGCACATTCATGAGTACACAGTCTGACATGGAACTTACGCTAAATTTAGCATCTTCCAGATAACAACTCAAAGAACAACATTGGCAAAAAACTCAAACAGATTTCTTTTAAAGCTCTCATCAGCAATTTTGTGACAGGAATTCATTTCATCATAATATTGTGTCAGCAGTCCTTGATGTGATCTTTCCGGGGAGTCTTTACTGCTTTTTGACTGGCTTTCTTTGGTTAGGCCTGGGTCAGGGCAGTTCTTGGCTCCTGACCTCTAATTAGGCCTAGTGGCCTGCTTTGATCCTTTTGGGCTGTGTTTCTAGAGGCAGCTTGGTGCAGGGATGTTGCCCCTTTGCTGTCTCAGGCGTCTCTAGACCACCACTTTTGGGTCCTCAGCCCATCTTCTTCCGGGTATCTGGAGCTGTCATTCCCTCAATGGCAGGTCCACAGATGGTTTGAACAACCATATAGTCCTCCATGAGGTGGGTGGCCTCAGTTAGGGTTACCGGGCAGAGCCTACAAACCCAGTCTCAGCTGGTGGATGGAAGGATCTGTACAAACTGTTCTAGGTCAATGAATTCAGATATTTAGATTCCCATTTAAGTCTCTGGTTTTAACCAACACCAGCAGAAGACCTTAAGCCTTTCAGTGACTGTCCGAGGTTATGCCTTTGGGAGGGGCGGGGTTGCACTTTTGGCAAAAACACCGGCGGTAGGCTTCTTCGTTTAGGCATAGCCTGTCTAATATGGCTGTCTTCACATGCTCATAGTCTTGGCCTGCAATGTTGTTGAGTTCTTAGTATGCAGCTTGGGTGTTCCCGATGAAAAGTGGGGCGAGGCGGATCGCACACTGAGCCTGGGGCCAGTGTGAAGCTGTGGCTACCTTTTTGAAGGTTATCAGGAATGATTCTGGGTCATTGTCTGTTGTCATCTTAGGGATCATCAAGACTGGAGTGGTTCCCTGAATTAAGGGTGATGCATTTCCCTTAGGGGCAGAACTCGGGGCGGGGGGGTGTAGCAGTTGGTACTAGCTCTGCTGTCTGTTGTAACAACTGTTGCTGATGGGCTGTCATCTGTTCAAACAGCTGTTATTGCCTCTCTTGTTGGGTTTGTGAGACTGCCTGCCATTGCAGGAGTTTATTCACCCCTATAGTTCTCTGGAATATATGAAAGAAATAATTTTTTTTTGTTATTTTTGTTTTGCTTCCCTTCTCTGTAGGGAAATTCAAGGGCACAAACTCACTTCTGGTACTACATTGTCAGTGGTCCTTGATGTGGTCTGTCAGGGGGTCTCTGCTGTTCCCTGACTGGCTTTCTTTGGTTAACTCCTGGTCAGCGTAGTTCTTGCCCCGACACCTAATTAGGTCTACTAGTCTGCTTTGGTCCCTTTAGGCTGTGTTTCTGGAGTCAGCCTGGAGCATGCATGTTGGGCCTTCACTGTCCCAAACTTTTTGCCTCCCCTCCTTCTCTGAGCTCTCTCCTTTTATAGCTGGCCTTGTTACCCTTATTGGTTGCAGCTGAGGATGCCTGCCTCCATGATTGGCAGTTGTGACAGCTGAGTGGGGGTGTGGTCATGCTCTTTGCCTGTCCGAAGGAGAGGCTCCCCTCCCCCTTCTGCCTTTACTCAGTGTGTGGTTTGCAGACCCAATTATATGTTGTCACAAATATTTTGGGGGTAGATATGAGGGAGCAGGTTTGGCTGCTGAATTAAGCCTATGTACTCAATATGACAGAATTTGATTGTCAAAATAGAAGAGAAATATGAAAAACTCTACAAGAAAAAAATGTAGACACATGAAAAGCACTGGGCTAAATAATGTTTACGACAATTACCTTATTTGCCTTTCATTTTTTAAACAATGGTGAGATGCGTAGTGTTAGAGAGCTTTTTGGTTAAAATGCTCTTTTCCTTTTCAGAGCTATCATGGTTCAAAATGTCCTGTGATGCAGAATTCTGTCAAAAATGGGTCAAGCATGAACTAAAGTTTCAAAGGGTGTTCTCACACAGAAAATCAAAGATGGCTTTGTGATAGTGGCGGTTTCAAGGTAATAATTGTTTTTACTATCTTCCACAGATATTGTTTTGCTCTTAAAAGGGTTCAGTATGATTAAATGTGAAAAACTTCAATACGAGTAGTTCATTAATCACTGAAACCATTAATTGAGGATCCAAAATGATCGATACATTTTGCAGAACTAATACATTAGCTATTAGATTCACACAAAAGTAGAAATAATCTCTCTCACACACACACAGACAGATTAAATGGTTTGTTAAAGTACATTTAAGATATTTATGTATCTGCACATTTAGGGAATGTCTTCACTACAAAGATATGTCGATTTAAGTTATGTCAACATACAGCCACCACAGTAATTAAATTGCATAAGGCATACATTTAAGAACATAAGAACGGCCATACTGGATCAGACCAAACATCTATCTAGCCCAATATCCTGTCTTCTGACGATGGTCAATGCCAGGTGCTTCAGAGGGAATGAACAGAACAGGTAATCATCAAGTGATCCATCCCCTGTCGTCCATTGCCAGCTTCTGGCAAACAGAGGCTAGGGACACCAACCCTGCCCATCCTGGCTAATAGCCATTGATGGACCTTTGTGACAGTGAAAGTAAATAACCATTGGAACAATTTACCAAAAGTCATGGGGGATTCTCCATCACTGCCAATTTTTAAATCAAGACTGGATGCTTTTCTAAAAGATGTGCTCTAGGAATTATTTTGGGGAAGTTCTATACCCTGTGTTATACAGGAAGTCAGACTAGATGATCACCATGGTTCTTCTTGAGCCTTGGATTCTAGGAATTAGAGCAGTACAAAGCACCTAAAGTGTGCTTGTGAATTTTTTTTATTAGAAGGCTGTATTAATGACTTGTGTCAGGTGAAGGGGGCAGGGAAAATCTAATCTTTGAGTCCCTTTGCTCTTGTGCTTTCAGGCCTCGCACTGCACTCCTGCCTTAGGTCCTCTGGCATGCCACTTCAATGTGCACCTATGCCCCAAGGAGCCTTTTAAGCACTGATGGCCAAGCAAGTATGCAGCCACATAATCTATAAAGAGCAGTGACAAATAATCTACCAACTCTTGCCATGTGTCCATGATTCTCTCATACCACTGAGTCTCTCATACCACAAACAGTTGAATTGTTGCATGCAAATTAGTTGTAAAGAAAGGGGGGTGATTGGTTGAGTTACCTCTGACATCACAATAATTCCACTTAAATGACCCAAGAGCTTGTCTATAGCCTAGTATAGTTATTACACATTAAAAAACTATGTTAAAACAATGTTATTGAGGTTGGAAAGTCAAGCACTCAAAAGTAGGCAGTGCAAGAATTAAGGTTGCATGTCTTCCTATGATTCTTTACAGAATATTCCATAAAGGTAGAAGAATGAATGAACAAATCCAGATCCTTCCAAAACATATTCCACATGCCTTAAGAAAGTTTAAAATTAGCAAAAGATGAATTTAATAATATGAAAAGCAACAACCAACACAAAGAATACATTCTATAGCTTCACTACCTCCCAGTGAAATAGTTTTTCCTAATATCCAACCTGGACCTCCCCCACTGCAATTTGAGACCATTGCTCCTTGTTCTGTCATCTGCTACCTCTGAGAACAGGCTAGCTCCATCCTCTTTGGAATCCCCCTTCAGGTAGTTGAAGGTTGCTATCAAATCCCCCCTTACTCTTCTCTTCTGCAGACTAAATAAGCCCAGTTCCCTCAGCCTCTCCTCATGAGTATGTGCCCAGCCCCCTAATACATAAATGAGACTTTCTGGGACACAGTAGAATGGTCTTACCCCCCGTATGACAGCCTCTGTGCTGTTGAGGAGGATGAAAGTCTCAGGGAAGGAGAACATCCAACTGGAGCAGAGGGAAACGATCCCATAATTGGGACCCTCCTTCCAGATGATGATGTGGTATCCTCTTGCACTGAGGATACCTGTCTGGGGGAGGGAACTCTGGTTATTAGGAAGAGACAGGTATTAGTAATGGGCGATTTGATCATTAGAAACATAGATAGCTGGGTTTGCAATGACCGGGAGAACTGCATGGTGACTTGCCTGGCTGGTGCAAAGGTTGCAGATCTCTCGAGACAAGTTTTTAAAGTGCTTACATACCAATGCTAGAAGTCTAAATAATAAGAACTAGAGTGCCTTGTATTACATGAGGATATTGATATAATAGGCATCACAGAAACTTGGTGGAATGAGGATAATCAATGGAAGACAGTACACCAGGGTACAAAATATATTGGAAGGACAGAACAGGTTGTGCTGATTGGCGAGTGGCACCATATGTGAAAGAAAATGTAGAATCAAATGAAGTAAAAATCTTAAATGAACCAAACTGTACCATAGAATCTCTATGGATAGTAATTCCATGCTCTAATAATAAGAATATAGCAATAGGAATATATTACCGACCACCTGACCAGGACGGTGATAGTGACTGTGAAATGCTCAGGGAGATTAGAGAGGTTATTAAAATAAAAAACTCAATAATAATGGGGTATTTCAAATATCCCCATATTGACTGGGTACATGTCACCTAAGGACGGAATGCAGAGACAAAGTTTCTTGGTGCCTTAAATGACTGCTTCTTGGAACAGCTGGTCCTGGAACCCACAAGAGGAGAGGCAATTCTTGATTTAGTCTTAAGTGTAGCACATGATCTTGTCCAAGAGGTGAATATAGCTGGACCACTTGGTAATAGTGACCATAATATAATAAAATTTAATATCCATGTGGAGGGGTAAACACCACAGCAGCCCAACACTGCAGCAGGGCGACTACACAAAAATGAGGAAGTTAGTTAAACAGAAATTAAAAGGTACATGCAAAAAGTGAAATCTCTGCAAGCTGCATGGAAACTTTTTAAAGGCACCATAATAGAGGCTAAACTTAAATGTATTCCCCATTTTAAAAAACATAGTAAGAGAACCAAAAAAGTGCCACCTTGGCTAAACTACAAAGTAAAAGAAGCAGTGAGAGGCTAAAAGGCATCCTTTAAAAACTGGAAGTTAAATCCTAGTGAGGAAAATAGAAAGGAGCATAAACTCTGGCAAATGAAGTATAAAAATATAATTAGGAAGGCCAAAAAAGAATTTGAAGGACAGCTAGCCAAAGACTCAAAAAGAAATAGCAAAAAAAAATTTAAGTACATCAGAAGCAGGAAGCCTGCTAAACAACCAGTGGGGCTACTGGACGATCGAGATGCTAAAGGAGTACTCAAGGACAATAAGGCCATTGTGGACAGACTAAATTAATTATTTGCATCGCTCTTCACCGCTGAACGTGTGAGGGAGATTCCCAAATCTGAGCCATTCTTTTTAGATGACAAATCTGAGGAACTGTCCTAGATTGAGGTCTCATTAGAAGAGGTTTTGGAACAAATTGATAAACTAAATAGTAATAAGTCACCAGGACCAGATGGTATTCACCCAAGAGTTCTGAAGGAACTCAAATGTGAAATTGCAGAACTACTAACTGTAGTCTGAACCTATCATTTAAATCAGCTTCTGTACCAAATAACTGGAGGATAGCTAATGTGATGCCAATTTTTAAAAAGGGCTCCAGAGGTGATCCTGGCAATTACAGGCCCGTAAGTGCCTGACTGCAATACCAGGCAAATTGGTTGAAACTATAGTAAAGAACAAAATTGTCAGACATATAGAGGAACATAATTTGTTGGGGAAGAGTCAACATGGTTGACCAGAATTCTTTGAGGGCGTCAACAAGCATGTGGACAAGGGGGATCCAGTGGATATAGTGTACTTAGATTTTCAGAAAGCCTTTGACAAGGCTTTCACCAGAGGCTCTTAAGCAAGGTAAGCTGTCATGGGACAACAGGGAAGGTCCTCTCAAGGACTGGTAACTGGTTAAAAGATAGGAAACAAAGGGTAGGAATAAATGGTCAGTTTTCAGAATGGAGAGAGGTAAATAGTGGTGTCCCCCAGGGGTCTGTATTGGGCCCCGTCCTATTAACATATTCATAAATGTTCTGGAAAAAGGGGTAAACAGTGAGGTGGCAAAATTTGTGGATGATACAAAACTACTCAAGATAGTTAAGTCCCAGGCAGACTGCGAAGAGCTACAAAAGGATCTCTCAAAACTGTGTGACTGAGCAACAAAGTGGCAGATGAAATTCAATGTTGATAAATGCAAAGTAATGCACATTGGAAATCATAATCCCAACTATATATATAAAATGGTGGGGTCTAAATTAGTTGTTACCACTCAAGAAAGAGATCGTGGAGTCATTGTGGATAGTTCTCTGAAAACATCCACTTAATTTGCAGAGGCAGTCAAAAAAGAGAACAGAACGTTGGGAATCATTAAGAAAGGGATAGATAATAAGACAGAAATTATCATATTGCCTCTATATACATTCATGGTATGCCCACATCTTGAATATTGCGTGGAGATGTGGTTGCCCCATCTCAAAAAAGATATATTGGAATTGGAAAAGGTTCAGAAAAGGGCAACAAAATGATTAGGGGTATGGAACGGCTGCCATATGAGGAGAGATTAATAAGACTGGGACTTTTCAACTTGGAAAAGAGACAACTTAGGGGGGAAATGATAGAGGTTTACAAAATTATGACTGGTGTGGAGAAAGTAAATAAGAAAGTGTTATTTACTCCTTCTCATAACACAAGAACTAGGGGTCACCAAATGAAATTAACAGGCAGCAGATTTAAAACAAACAAAAGGAAGTATTTTTTCACACAACACACAGTCAACCTGTGGAACCCCTTGCCGGAGGATGTTGTGAAGGCCAAGACTATAACTGGGTTCAAAAAAGAACTAGATAAGTTCATGGAGGATAGGTCTATCAATGGCTATTAGCCAGGATGGGCAGGGATGGTGTCCCTAGCCTCTGTTTGCCAGAAGCTGGGAATGGACAACAGGGGATGGATCACTTGATGATTACGTGTTCTGTTCATTCCCTCTGGGGCACCTGGCATTGGCCACTGTCGGAAGACAAGATACTGGGCTAGATGGACCTTTGGTCTCACTCAGAATAGCCATTCTTATGTTCTTATGAATCTGAGTCAACAATGTGATTCAGCTGCTAAAAAAACGAATATCATTCTAGGGTGTATTAACAGGAGTGCTGTATGTAAGACATGGGCGGTAACTGTCCCACTCTACTGGGCACTGGTGAAGCCTCAGCTACAGTACTATGTCCAATTCAGGAAGCCACAATTTAAGAAACATGTGGACAAGCTGGAGATAGTCCAGAGGAGAGCAACAAAAATGAAGTTTAGAAAACCTGACCTATGAGGAAAGGTTGAAAACATTGGATGTGTTTAATCTTGAGAAAAAAAGACTGAGGGGAGACCTGATAACAGTGTTCAGATATGTTACCGGCTGTTCTAAAGACCACAAGGATCAATTGTTTTATATGGCCACTGAAGGTAGGACAAGAAGTAGTGGGTATAATCTGCAGCAAAAGAGATGTAGGTTAGATATTAGGAAAAACTTTCTAACTATAGTAGAATAGCTAAGAAGCTCTGGAATAGGCTTCGAAGGGAGGTTGTGGAATTGTCATCATTGGAAGGTTTTAAAAACATGTTGAACGAACTCCTAACACGGATGGTCTAGGTTTACTAGGTCCTGCCACAGCACTCGGGACTGGACTTGTTGACCTTTCAAGGTCCCTTCCAGCCCACATTTCTATGATTTCTATTAAACATGATTTTCTTTAGGGTACAGCACACTTTTTTTAGTGGCAGTGTTATATATAACAGTCATATACACACACACTTATACATTTTGGAATGTCACTGAAATGGGCCTGAGTATCCATTTTAAAAGACACATCTTGATGTGTCACTGCATTACTGTTCTCCAAGTGCGTAAATGGTCTTAGTTTTAACTGTATGACATAACCCCAAGTATCAGTTTCAGTATCAGTATTTATCACATTTGTGCATGCAGTTTGTGGCTCATGTTCTCAACCATCCCCAGGGGATAGGAATATTAGTTTATTATAACACATTTTTGGTTGCTACAGGATTTTGGTTACCTTTTGCTTTTCATTTTGTCTTTTTGAAAAGATGCCACAAGGGCAGCGGCTCATTCTGTAGTGGATTTCTTAGAGCCTGAATTTGTATGTTTCCAATTTCACTGGCTCAACAAATGTCTATGGGTCATTAAAGTTAAATTAGCTTTCTGAAGCAGCCTGTACCTTGCTCAGTCGCTTTGTATTTCCCATACTCTGTTGTACAAGCTTGTCTTTTAATAGTCATACAGTTCCCCAAATTCACGTTTTAGCTTTAAGGTCTAAGCTGATATACACATGCATCAGTTGGTTCATATTCCTTTAATTATGGACATGAAAAAAAAGTCTCTTAGAAGCAGCACTTTTCTGTGATTACAAGACAGATTCAGCAATGATTTGGCTGCACATTAATAAGAGTGATGTCCTGCCTGGGGTCCTGGATGTTGGTTCTAAGTCTACTGCTGCTGCTTGACTTACTGTTTATGGATCATCATTATCACTCTGACTGTCTCTGTGTGCTGGTCATAATAATCAGTAATGCTTTGAGCACATTGTCGGATTATGATTGGGAACGGACAGACCTATCTACTGTTGAAGATGGTCTCTGTGTGCAGTTGCACATCCTCATTGTAGCTCTGCTTATTCTAGCAGAGACTAGAGAGAGTCTGATTCTCTCTCAGTTAATCCAGCCCTACTTTGCACATCTCTGCAATAAAGGCAGGCAGTTGTGGCCCTTTTGTAGATAAGCAGATTAACCCTTTGATCAATTCCCCAGGGGTGGAGGGTGCACATGCCATCACAGAGCTGAAGAAGCTGTTTCTGTAAATCGTAGGATTTTTCTTATCCCCTGCCAAACCGAGGGTGATACATGGAAACAAAATGTTCGCTTTCTGAGGCAAATCAGAGGCATTCCGGGAGCTGACCAGAAAGGCTTAGAAGCTGAATTTACCATTTACTTACCATATTTTGCTCTACAGAACTTGACTTCTGAGGCATTTTGTGTGGACTCTCTCAGAAGGTGTTTAAATCATAGAATCATAGAGTCATAGAATATCAGGGTTGGAAGGGACCTCAGGAGGTCATCTAGTCCAACCCCCTGCTCAAAGCAGGACCAGTCCCCAACTAAATCGTCCCAGCCAGAGCTTTGTCAAGCCTGATCTTAAAAACCTCAAAGGAAGGAGATTCTACCACCTCCCTAGGTAACGCATTCCAGTGTTTCACCACCTCCTAGTGAAAAAGTTTTTCCTAATATCCAACCTAAATCTCCCCCACTGCAACTTGAGACCATTACTCCTCGTTCTGTCATCTGTTACCACTGAGAACAGTCTAGAGCCATCCTCTTTGGAACCCCCTTTCAGGTAATTGAAGGCTGCTATCAAATCCTCCCTCATTCTTCTCTTCCGCAGACTAAACAATCCCAGTTCCCTCAGCCTTTCCTCATAAGTCATGTGTTCCAGTCCCCTAATCATTTTTGTTTCCCTCCACTGGATGCTTTCCAATTTTTTCACATCCTTCTTGTAGTGTGGGGCCCAAAACTGGATACAGTACTCCAGATGAGGCCTCACCAATGTTGAATAGAGGGGAATGATCACGTCCCTCGATCTGCTGTCAATGCCCCTACTTATACAGCCCAAAATCCATTGGCCTTCTTGGCAATAAGGGCACACTGTTGACTCATATCCAGCTTCTCATCCACTGTAACCCCTAGGTCCTTTTCCGCAGAACTGCTGCCTAGACATTCAGTCCCTAGTATGTAGCGGTGCATGGGATTCTTCCGTCCTAAGTGCAGGACGCTGCACTTGTCCTTGTTGAACCTCATCAGATTTCTTTTAGCCCAATCCTCTAATTTGTCTAGGTCCCTCTGTATCCTATCCCTACCCTCCAGTGTATCTACCTCTCCTCCCAGTTTAGTATCATTTGCAAACTTGCTGGGGGTGCAATCCACGCCATCCTCCAGATCATTAATGAAGATATTGAACAAAACCGGCCCCAGGACTGACCCTTGGGGCACTCCACTTGATACCGCCTGCCAACTAGACATGGAGCCATTGATCACTACCCGTTGAGCCTGACAATCTAGCCAGCTTTCTATCCACCTTATAGTCCATTCATCCAGCCCATACTTCTTTAACTTGCTGGCAAGAATACTGTGGGAGACCGTGTCAAAAGCTTTGCTAAACTCAAGGAATAACACATCCACTGCTTTCACCTCATCCACAGAGCCAGTTATCTCATCATAGAAGGCAATTAGATTAGTCAGGCATGACTTGCCCTTGGTGAATCCATGCTGACTGTTCCTGATCACTTTCCTCTCCTCTAAGTGCTTCAGAATTGATTCCTTGAGGACCTGCTCCATGATTTTTCCAGGGACTGAGGTGAGGCTGACTGGCCTGTAGTTCCCAGGATCCTGCTTCTTCCCTTTTTTAAGGATGGGCACTACATTAGCCTTTTTCCAGTCGTCCAGGACTTCCCCCAATCGCCATGAGTTTCAAAGATAATGGCCAATGGCTCTGCAGTCACATCCGCCAACTCCTTTAGCACTCTCGGATGCAACGCATCCGGCCCCATGGACTTGTGCTCGTCCAGCTTTTCTAAATAGTCCCGAACCACTTCTTTCTCCACAGAGGGCTGGTCACCTCCTCCCCATGCTGTGCTGCCCAGTGCGGTAGTCTGGGAGCTGACCTTGTTCGTGAAGACAGAGGCAAAAAAAGCATTGAGTACTTTAGCTTTTTCCACGTCCTCTGTCATTAGGTTGCCTCACTCATTCAGTAAGGGGCCCACACTTTCCTTGACTTTCTTCTTGTTGCTAACATACCTGAAGAAACCCTTCTTGTTACTCTTAACATCTCTTGCTAGCTGCAACTCCAGGTGTGATTTGGCCTTCCTGATTACACTCCTGCATCCCCGAGCAATATTTTTATACTCCTCCCTGGTCATTTGTCCAATCTTCCACTTCTTGTAAGCTTCTTTTTTGTGTTTAAGATCAGCAAGGATTTCACTGTTAAGCCAAGCTGGTCATCTGCCATATTTACTATTCTTTCTACACATCGGGATGGTTTGTCCCTGTAACCTCAATAAGGATTTTTTAAAATACAGCCAGCTCTCCTGGACTCCTTTCCCCCTCATGTTATTCTCCCAGGGAATCCTGCCCATCAGTTCCCTGAGGTTGTCAAAATCTGCTTTTATGAAGTCCAGGGTCCGTATTCTGCTGCTCTCCTTTCTTCCCTGTGTCAGGATCCTGAACTCGACCGTCTCATGGTCACTGCCTCCCAGGTTGCCACCCAACTCTACTTCCCCTATCAATTCTTCCCTGTTTGTGAGCAGCAGGCCAAGAGGAGTATGGCTCCTAGTTGGTTCCTCCAGCACTTGCACCAGGAAATTGTCCCCTGCACTTTCAAAAAACTTCCTGGATAGTCTGTGCACTGCTGTATTGCTCTCCCAGCAGATATCAGGGTGATTGAAGTCTCCCACGAGATCCTCCCAGGGCCTGCAATCTAGTAACTTCCGTGAGTTGCCAGAAGAAAGCCTCGTCCAGCTCATCCCCCTGGTCTGGTGGTCTATAGCAGACTCCCACCATGACATCACCCTTGTTGCTCACACTTCTAAACTTAATCCAGAGACTCTCAGGTTTTTCTGCAGTTTCATACCGGAGCTCTGAGCAGTCATACTGCTCTCTTAGGCCTGGTCTACACTGGGGGTGGGGATCGATCTAAGATACGCAACTTCAGCTACGAGAATAGCGTAGCTGAAGTCGATGTATCTTAGATCGACTTAGAATCACTTACTTCGCGTCCTCACAGCGCGGGATCGACGGCCACCACTCCCCCGTCGACTCCGCTTCCGCCTCTTGCAGTGGTGGAGTTCCGGAGTTGACGGCAGAGCGATCAGGGATCGATTTATCGCGTCTACACTAGATGGGATAAATCGATCCCCAAAAGATCGATCACTACCCGCCAATCTGGCGGGTAGTGTAGACGTGGCCTTACATACAATGCAACTACCTCACCTTTTCTGCCCTGCCTGTCCTTCCTGAACAGTTTATATCCATCCATGACAGTACTCCAGTCATGTGAGTTATCCCACCAAGTCTCTGTTATTCCAATCATATCATAATTCCTTGACTGTGCCAGGACTTCCAGTTCTCCCTGCTTGTTTCCCAGGCTTCTTGCATTTGTGTGTAGGCACTGGAGATAACTTGCTCTTTGTCCTGCTTTCTAAGTATGAGGCAGGAGCCCTCTTCTCTCGTGCTCTCCTGCTCGTGCTTCCTCTTGGTATCCCACATCCCCACTTACCTCAGGGCTTTGGTCTCCTTCCCCCGGTGAACCTAGTTTAAAGCCCTCCTCACTAGGTTAGCCAGCCTGCTTGCGAAGATGCTCTTCCCTGTCTTTGTTAGGTGGAGCCCGTCTCTGCCTAGCACTCCTCCTTCTTGGAACAGCTCCAATAAATTGATATCGTCCTCAAAGATTTGTCCACATCTCTGATATACCATAATAACTGAGGGTATGTCTACACCAGCAGGTTTCTGCACCACAAGTTATACCACTTTTATTAAAACGCTGGAATTAAACCGCTGTTGCATGTCCACACTGTGCTCCTTGTGATTCTGGAGCGCATCCATATTAGCAGCTTTTGCAAAGGCAAAGACAGCAGTGCATTGTGGTAGCTATCCCACTGTGCAACTGGACACAAGTGCTTTGGGAAGGGTTTGCAATGCCACCTGGGGCAAGCAAAAAGTCACATGATGCAGGTTTCCCAATCCCATTGTTCGATGGGCATCCTACTACATTGCCAGCTGTTTTTCAACTGAAGTGGGGCGGGGAGAGTGTGTGACAAGGTGTGAGTGTGAGTGTACAGAATGGGGGAGAGAGACAGTGTGTTATGGGGGACAGAGAGTGTGTCAGCATGCTGTCTTGTAAGTTCAGACAGTAGCAGGAAGCAACCAGCCCTGAGGCAGGGGGAGGGGTAAACCCTGACATCAGCCCCCGCTTCCCTCCTGGGCTCTCTGCACAGCAATCTCTCTCTCTCACCCGCCCCCCCCCCCCCACATACACACAGACAGCTGCCTCTGTGTTCAACAGCATGAACATTCCACATTAATGGTTTGCTTTGTGTCCCAGAGCAACTCAGCACAGCACGCAATGGCTGTCAGATACGGTGCTTTGAAAGAGGAGGGGCTCATGTCTCCAGGGCAGCCGCATTCGAAACAATGAGCGGAACGGTCACTTGAGGCATTATGGGACAGCTCCGGAAGCCAGTTACAGCGCAGAAAGCAATTAAGTGTTCACACTGGCAATAGAGTGCTGGAGCCTCTGCACAAATAGCCTCATGACTCTCGTCAAGGTGATTTTTTTGCAGCGCTGCAACTGAGGAGTTTCTGCACACAGAGTGGCGTGGCAGTGTGTACACATCTGAAGTTTGAGTGCAAAAAGCTGCTTTACTGTGCAGAAACTTGCCAGTGTAGACAAGCCCTGAGTAATGTAGGTTTTGGGAGAAAGTATACCATAATGGTTCAGGAAGGGGTCTGTTGGTCAGTATCCTGGGGTGTGATCTTTGGCCCCTGTTTACCAGGTGAAAGGGCCAGAATGGCAGAAGGGGGCCCTAAAAGCCCTTCATCTAACGAAGGGAGGATTCTGCTGGCTCAGTCACTGGGCGGGGAACACAGCCATGAGGCTGTCTCTCGAGGACCTCCCTCACAAACCCAGCACTTCATATAGAAGCTTAATTATTACTAATTTTTGCTTGTGTCTTGGCGTCAATCTGCACCTTATCAAAGTTTCTGGATCTTACTGTACACCACTTTCTTTTTTTAAAGAAGTGGTATACTTAAAGATTTGTATGTCAGGGGAATTGAAGCGTTTTTTGAAGACTTTTCTGGACTGAAGTCTATTGGTATAGCTCTTTAGTGAATTTTAGCTGTAGGTATTTTCATAACTGGTAATAAATTGTGTATAACGTTTTGCCTTCTGCAAGATACCTATCCTTGGAGTATTCCTGGTAAGCTTTTAGTGTTGCTTAGAAAGTTTTGGGCCATTTGTTTTCTGGCTCAAAGCTTTCCGAGAAAAAGCATGCCACCATATTAATTTAAATGATTTATATATGTATGTCAGAGATGTTCAGCCCATGTAGCCTTGTGCCTTAAAATAGCAAGTATTGAAGGAAAAATTCTGCAGGATCCCTCAGTCACTAGAAGCCTGTAATGCCTCTGGCATAGATTTGACAGATGTTAGGAACAGAATACACTTATTTGTTCTACATTTTGAGAAGATCAAACAGAATTTATTTTATTTTAGATTTTCATACTTTAAATTAGTCATCAAGTTTCAGAATGACCTAATTTTAAATTTTTCAGCAAATAGATTCCATGTAGAAATCAGTGTATTTTCAAAATAGTGATAACTGGAATGCTGGTTTTAATGTTCTTGCTTTCATGCATTTAATATATGATAAAATACTAGACATAATGTTGGTATTTGCAGATACTGGGTGAAATTCTGACCCCATTGTAATCAATGGGAATTTTACCATTAATTCAGTGGGGCCAGGATTTCACCCAACTGCATTTCATTTGCACTCCTTAATTTTTGCTTTTAATTTTCTGTAGCACTAGGTAGATATTGTGTATTATTTTGTGTGATTGTTCACATTTTAAGCATATTTATTTGCCTGTGTTCATGACTTTTTTGAATTTGCTTTCTGAAAATATTCTAACAATTCTAACATCTAACAATGTTCACCAGACCTCTGTTTTATAAAGCCATCATGTAGAATATTCACAGAAAATAAGTTCTAATTTGAAATGGCATTTACATCAACCTGATTTGCACAGCCATGCGGTGGCATCCAGTCACCACAGACTTGTTCCCTGACTACTACAGGCTTTATCACTACATGGTGAAGGTCTTGTCTATATTGTAGAAAGCAAATGATTCAGGGGACAACTATTAATTATTATTATTGTTATTTATTTTTATTTCTTATCAGCAAAGGGCAGAAAAGGTCCAGTCAAAACTATAGAAAGTTCTCTGAATGTCCCAAAAGAGGGGGAAGGGTGGCACCATCTGAGCTCGATTTTACCCACACACCCACAGTGTAGCAGTCCCTGCTTTGGCTGCTCCTGCTGCTTCTGACTAAAGTCTCAGATGGGTAGTAACTGGGTCCTAAGACACAGTTCTGTTTGACACTGTTTGTTTAGACAGACCCTTTGTGTCATCACAGTCTGTATTGTAGTTACCTAAGTCACCTTGTGGTGTTTTCAGGAATGTGGAAAATGTGTATTTATAGAGCCTGCTTCCTGACAACAACCACTTGATTATGTATGTACTCCTTCCTTATTAGTAAATGTGTAATGAAGACTCTGAGACCCATATACCTATGTGAAATTCATGGCACTTTTAGAAGTCACACTTTGTATTAAGAGAACACTTATTAATCCTTTATAAACTATTTATAAATAATTAATAGCTGTTATAAGTGTATTACAGACATGAATAGTATGTTATAGATAGCTCTAAGCGCATCAGAAGAAGGAGATACAAAAGGTTATAAGCCATAGTTATAATCAACCTGTTGAACTTTGTAATAATCTGTAGCACTTATTAAAATATCAGATAATCATTTATTAACCCATTATAACCTATCTATACTGTTAATATACAGTAAGAGTTCTCAACCTTTCCAGACTACTGTACCCCTTTCAGGAGTCTGAATTCCGACCCCCACCACCTGGGGCTAAAGCATGTAACTTAGCTTTTTTGGGGCCTCATGTGGGCACGGGGCTCCAGGCAATTACCCTGCTTGCCACCCCCTTACGCCAGCCCTGCACTTACGACCCCACTAAACCTGTCCCGTGACCTCCCCTGGAGCTCACGACTCCCAGGCTGAGAAACACTAATCTAGATGAGTTGATTTACCCCTGGAAGATCTCTGCATACCCCAACTGCTACTCATACCCCTGGTTGAGAACCACTGATATATAGTATATATAGTAATCTTTTGGGAGGAGTACTGAATATGTAAAAATATATTTTGTTTTTGTAAATCCAAATATTAAAAGCTGTATTTTAATATATCTAACAAGGTTTTGCTTGTGTGAATATTCACTTTCAACTTAACTCAGCTTTGAGAATTGTAATGACGCTTTTTATTTTACCATATTAATGGGTTGGTGGGGTTTCTTTAATATCTTGTTTTGTAAAGGAAGAAACGACTAGCAAGATGGTTCTAAACATGTTTAAATATTTAAGATGAGATGTTTCTGTATGATTAATAGATCCTCTATAATTGTAGATTTGTTTTTGCTTTTTCTTACAATGGTAGCAGGGTACAAAAGATTATAGTGATATATTTCATAATTACATTTTCATAGGAAACATTTGCTTTTTAATGATTGGGGGAAAAGAACAGAAATGAAGTCAAAGTATATTTTGAAAAAAAATATGATTTGTTTCAGTCTCCAGTGTGCTTCAAACTGTATTTGTAATTTGTTTTCAATTCACTATCAGATGTAAACTAATAAGTTTACACAATTGAAACATGCTGTTATATAGATTTGGGTTATGGGAACAGAGGCATCAGACAAGAGAGTTTGGGGAGAATAGCTGTAGATTCTGTCCTTGGAGGTAGAAGGCTGTGGTTGTTATCTCAAAAACAGATTTAGTATACCCCCAGAATAGCCTACTGATTGTCCCCTCCCAGGTTTATCAAAGGCTCTCTTAAAACAGTCCACCTGTTATGACCACATCAGTCTGTTCTCGTCAAGTATGGGTCTCGAGGGTGGCCAAGGAATATGATGGGCTTGCCAGGGATTCCCTGTTTCAGAAACTCCACAGAACAGCTCAGACCTGTTACTCCTAGGAGACATGGACACAGCCTTCCAATAAATGATTGACACAAGCAGTGTTCCAAAACAAGGCACCCTTTTAATGGTTCAAACAACAATTCCTGACACAATAATAATCTAAAACATAAATCCCTTATAACAAGTTAAAGGGGACTCCAAACCATATTGCTTTATGGTTGAAACAATGTTAAATGGTGCACCCTGCTTCAGATGGTCAGTCTTCCACAAGTCGCTGACAGCAGTTCTTAAGGTCTTACATATATACATTCCTCTTACAATCAACACACACATTCATCTTTATTAACCCCTTCCCCCCTTCCCCCCCACACACATATACACATTAACACTATAGTATAGCAGTGGCTATAGCTATAACTTTGTCTGACAGACTTACTCGGATGACTATGCTGCCCTGTCTCTCCTGTGCGTTCTCTCAGAATTCCTTTCTCTCTCTCTCTTCTCAGTTGTCTCCTCAACCTGTCTCCTTAATTGTTAGCTGTCAACTAACACACTGATCTTTATACTGTTTTTCAATTCTATTTTTACATGACATCATCCTACTTGTTTACCTTCTTTTACTAACTGCCAGTTCTATTTTTAGACTAGAAACCGCTATTTAGAAACCTCACAGTGTTATGATCTGAAGCATTGTTGCTTACCACCTTCCCCCCCAACACCAATTTGGTTTTCCTACAAATCCTATATTTAGCACCATGTGATCTACAGCTTCCAACTAATGGTGGAGTGACTCTGGTTTATTCACAATGGAGACCAAACATACAACATGGAGTCTGGGGACTTCAAAATGGGTTTTCTCTGTATCAGCGGTGACTGATGTGTTTGGTCTGCCTGTGGTTGTTTAGTTGACTGTTTGTTTGTTCTTTGTGTACTGGCTGCATAGCTGAGCTATGCTAAGAGGGAAGCCTTGGTATAAAAAGCCAGGTAAACTTGAGAGCTGCTAACGGAGGCAGCTAACGAGAGTTCTGGAAGGAGTTTAGAGACTGAGTGAGTGGATTTCCTTCCAGGTTCAGCACTACATGTGATATCATGGTGGCCAGCAATGGAAGAGCGGTGGTGACCTGCAATAGATGTGCCACATTCTTTCCTGAATGAAGCGAGAAGGTATTTCCTGTGCAAGAAGTATAGGTTGGTGGCTATGCTGGAGGAAAAGATTTTTGGATTGCAGGTGCAAGTTGAGATGAAACTGAGAATCAGAGAAGCTGAGGAGTTCCTAGATAGCCAGGTTCAGAAAACACCAATACCCCAGGTTTAAGGGAGCCTGGAACTGGCCACCAAGGCACTCAAAAGAGAGGAAATTAGAGAAGAATCACCAGAGGCAAGAGGTCAGGATAGCCTTCTATACAGCTGAAGCCAGATGAGGATGTGCAAGCTGTGGCTACCAAAGAGAAGAGAAGCAGAAGGAATTCCACACAATTAAAAGTTTCAAATCGATACCAGGTCCTCTGTGTGGAAATTATGGAAGACACTTCTCAAGATCCAGCAAGTCCAAAGGAACGGAGAGATGTATAGGGCACACACTATGCGTTGCGGCTCAATCCAAGAAACTCAAACTGGCCCTCAAGGAGTTCTCCAAACATCTGAGGAAGAAATAAATGATCCTTGTTGGAGTTTCAATACTCAGAAGAATAGAAAGAATATTCTGTAAGGAACAGGTAAACAATGGGGTGGTGTGCTGCTTCCCTGGAGCCAAGACTCTAGATATCACTCTAAGATTGGATAGGCTTCTGACATTGATGGGCCAGGATTCATTGGTGATGATTCACATCAGCACAGTGATATATATACAGCATCATGGGATATATCACAGAAAACAGATTACTTCAGAGAACTTGAAAGCATGTTGAAGAAGAAAATCCAAGCGATCTTCTCTGAGATCCTTCCTGTCCCATGAGCAAATGAAGATAGAAGGTATAAGATTCTGGAAGTGAATCAATGCCTAGGGAAGTGATATAGAGTTAAGTGTTTTGGTTCTGTGGAACATTGGTCCACCTTCTATGGAGAAAGGGGGCTGTGTAGTTTGAATGGCCTCCACTTCAGCAGAATGGGAACCAGTCTAACGGGGACAGGCTGGCTAGAGTAGTCAGGAGGTTGTTAAGCTAATAGAAAAAGAGGATGGCAAGAACAGTGAAGATATGAGCAGTCAGCACAAAGTCAAGATGTTGAGAACAAAATGAATCAAGGAACCAAAGGACATGAAGAAAAAAAAATTCTTGAATTGCCTATCCACTAATGCTCAGATCCGGATAACAAATAAGAGGAATTGGAATTGCTTATTTATGAGCATAAATTCGATCTGGTTGGTATTACTGAAACCTGGTGGGATGAGTTACACTATTTGTCATGGCCGAGTTGTAGGCAGCCAGATCTAGTGGTCAGAGCTGGAGTTGACAGTCATGAGTCAAGAGTCAGTTGGGTCAGCATACAGGGAAATCAAATGCAGCAGACAAACTGGAGATCAGAACCACAAGTCAGTAACCAGTCAGGCTGGGTCAGGATGCCAGAGGCAGGAGGCAAACCAGAGGTCAGAACGTCAAGTCAGAGGTCAGGAGGCAAGCCAGATCAGGATGCTAGGAAGTCAAGACAGGGAAGCAGGAGGTATACAGTCCAGAGCAGGGTGGATCCCAGTTGTTCACACAGCTTTCTGTTCCTGTAGCTGGCTTAAGTAGGGCCATTGGGCCAATCAGCTGATCTGGGGCTCTCCCAGTGGGATGTCAGGGGTGGAGCCTCAAACCTGGGCTGAGCTTCATGGGTCCTGGCCAGCAGTTGTCAGCAGACTTCCAAGTGGCGGGTTGAAGTGTTGGCTGCTCCTGGGGGCCTGGGTTTGAGTCTCATGGGTCATGACATTACTCCCTCCCCTAGGGGCACCCTCTGGGTGACATGGATCCATGTTTCTTCGTTCCTGTGGAAGACCCGAACCAAGGCAGAAGAGTGAACATTCTTCGTTGGCTCCCAAGTGTGCTCCTTTGGGCCATAACCTTCCCAGTAAATCAGGTATCACAATTTACTCTGCTTGACCTTAGAATTAAGGACTTCATGGACAATGTACTCCTTCTGATTTTGTACATGTACTGGTGGGGATGGTGATTGGGCTCTGTGAGGAAATGTGTTCTCAGTGTAGGGTTTTAGGAGTGAGACATGGAATATGGGGTGGACTCTAAGAGATCGAGGGAGCTGCAGCTCAAAGATGTCCAGGTTGATTTTTTGCTTATTCTGATATGGGCTAGTTTCTGAGAGGGTCTGACTCTGTGGAGGTGCTCTGTACAAAGTCGTACCTTTTGTCCTACACAGTAGGCTGGGCCTTGGCTCCTATGCTTCTCTGCATGCTTTCTGTAGTCCTCCTTTGCCTTCTCAAGGTCCTCCTTTGCCTTCAACTCCTCTTGAGTATGATGGATGTGCTGTAGTATGTCCAAGGCCAATGGGTTGGAGGAGAATGTTGGTAATTGTGACTAAAATCAAGCGTGATATCCATAGTTAACAAAGAAGGGGCTGTGGTCTCTGGATGCATGGTCTGCATTATTATATGAGAAATCAACATGTGGTAATAGTGCAGAACCATCATTCTTGTGATGGTTAGTGTAGCGTCATAGGTATTGCTCTAGGATCTAGTTGATTCTTTCCGTTTGACCATTCGACTGAGGATCGTAGGCAGAGGACAGGTGCATGGAGACCCCTAAAAGATGTAGCCAGAAGCTGGCAGGTAACTGAGACCCCCAGTCGGAGGTGGCATGATCTGGGAGGCAATTGAAGATGGACTACATTGCTTATCCAGAGCTGGGCAGTTTCCCCTGTGAAGGATAGACCTATGCAAGGAGTGAAATGGGCCATTTTCGAAAAGTGATCCATCACTGTCAGGATGGTCATGAAGGCACTGGATTCTGGTAGTTCTACCTCAAAGTCCAAGGAAATGGTCTCCCAGGGCCGAGATGGGGGTGTCCAGGAGTTGGAGGAGGCCACAGGTTTTCTGGTGTGGGATTTTGGTAAGGGCACACACCTGGGAGGAAGCAACACAGGTCTTTATTGTGGGGTGCATACAGGGCCACCAGAAGTATTGGGACATTAATCATTGGGTTTTATATTTCCTCAGTAACCTCCCAAGATGGAGTTATGGCACAACTGAAGAACCGCCACCTCCTCAGGTCTGGGGGGAACATAGATATGGTCCCTTATGGATGTGATCCGGGTATTATGTGGTTCTCGGTTGATAATGTCCATCTCATCGGGGGAACTACAGAAACAGAGGCAGAGTGGATGAGCATGAGCAGGTCCTGCGGTGGGTCACATTGATGAAGTTATGGGACTTAAGAATGTTGGCTGATTCATGGATCAGAGCTATATCTTCAGGACAAGGTGTCAGCCTTGCCATTTCTAGTTCCATGGAAGTAGTGTTGGGAAGTTTTCCCCTAAATGTATGTTTAATGTTGTTAATGTTAGCGCTTATGTTTGAATTAATGTGTTTGCTGTAATGATTAGTACAAAATGAGTTAATTATGGAACAGAAATCAATGGACGCCATGATTCAAGATGGTGTTGTACCATAATGACAACTCAGACTCCATGTTGTTGCTCCTTCTTGTCAGAACTTTCGCACCTTTTCAAACTAGTGGCGGGAAAAGAGCAATGGACTCTTAGGGGGCAGCTAGAACCAGCTCAGACTGCTAGGTTCGCGCCACTGAGCCTATAAAGAGGGCTGCATGCCTGAGCATTCTTGCTGTCCATCAGAGCAGCAGCCAGGTATCATGTTGATTTGCGCGGACATCGAGGATCTCCTCAGTGACTCCGGACCCACACCATCAGCCAAGAAGACATCACTTACTATCACTTATGAACTATAACACCTACCTATATCCTGATTCCAGTGACGTCTTTATCTGCAATCCTGGTTCCAGTTGATCTTTGCTGACGATCCTGTGTTCCTCCCTCCCGTAGGCCAAGTCAGGCTGCGAAGCTTTGTTTGAGGTCCAAGATTCGGAACCCACGCTGTCAAGCTACAACAGGACACACCACCATCAGCTGTTTTGTCTTACCTGAAATTGTCTCCTCTGACTCAGAACAGTATTGGGGTAGTTTGTGTTTTCCTTTTGTTTAGTTTAAATATAGCCAAAGTTAAGGGTTGTATGGGTCTCCAGGCTTCACGTCCAATTGGGGCAGCCACACTTGCATTTTTATTGGATTATTTACTCTAGTTATCATTCCCCTATCCCTGCTATTGTCAATTTCCTTAATAAATCTTTGTTAACTGTTTTTGAAGCATACACATCTCTCTGTCTCTTTTCTGTCATACATGAGAGGGTGGTGGGTGGACTGACAAACTGCTTCCACAGATGATCAGATATTGTATGCCAGCCCAAGTTCCTGACCCTGTTGGCTAGGTTGAACGTTAACAATAGGTCAAGGTAATGTTGAACTGGGAGAAGAATGGGGTCCACCAAAGCTGTCATTGGTTTATGGCCTTAGCCCTACACGGATACTCCAGATTCTAGAAATCAGTAAATACTTGGACCAGATGCTGGGTCCCTTCCAAAATGTGTCACCATTCTTCAAAGTCAGTCTTGATTGCCAAGACCTCTTTGTCTAAGATTTCAAAGTAAGTTTCCTCAAGTAATAGGCAATGGGGTGCAGTACTTGCTTGGGTCCATGCCTCTGGGAGAGGACTGCCCCAATCGTTGTGCTAGAGGCATTAGCCTCTAAAATGAAAACTTGCATCACGCCTGGGTGGGCCAGTGCTCGAACAGTGGTGAAGTCACACTTTAGCTGTTCGAATGAGTGCTTGGTCTCAGGCAACCAGTAGAATTAGATGTTCTCCTAGAGCAGGGCAGTGAGTGGCTCAGTTTGTTTTGAAAACTTTCAGATGAACCTCCAGTAAAAATGTGCAAAGTCTAGAAAATGTAGATCACTCACACTGTGGGGAGCTGACGAGTCACAGACACCCTAGACCTTGCGTGGGTCCATCTTGATTCTTTCCAGGGACAAGATGAAACTCCAGAACTCAGTCTAGGACTGATCAAATGCTCATTTTGTGTGTTTTGTGTAGATACCATGTTGTCACAGTCTCTTCAGGACTGTGCAGACATGAGTGGTGTGTTGGTTCAGATCATTCAAGAAGATCAATATATTATCCAAGTATACTACTACAAACTGGTCCAGTAGGTCATGTAGCATATTGTTAATGATGTGCTGGAATGTTTCTGGGATATTAGTCAATCTGAATGGCATGACTAAATATTCAAAGTGGCCATAGTGAGTTCGAAAGGCAGTCTTCTGCTTGTCCCTCTCTCAGATACGGATGAGATTGTAAACTCCCGGGAGGTCCAGTTTAGTGAATATGTGGGCAGACCCCACACAGTCCAACAACTTGGGGATTACGGGTCATTTGTAACAGTTCTGGATTGTCACCTGGTTTAGGACTCAGTAATCAAGGCAGAGCTGGGGGCTGCCATCTGTCTTTTTTTTTACGAAAAGAACTGGGGCACCAATTGCTGAAGTTGACCTGTGAATGAACCCTCAGGCCAGGTTCTCTTGTAGGTATTCCTGCAGTACTGCCAGTTCAGGCTTGAGGTACAAGGTCCAGAGCTGTTGTTCAGACAGCTTCCTTTGCCTGTTGCTGGCCAGTGGGCCAATCGGCTGCGGTGGGCTCCACCAATGGCACATCAGTGGCAGAGCCTCAGACTGGGGCTGGACTTCATGGGTCCTGGGACAGCAGTTGTCAGCAGGCTGCCAAGTGAAGGGTTGAAGCATGGCTGCTCCTGTAAACCCTATGGACCTGGGTTTGAGGCCTGTGGGTCATGATGAAATCATGGGAATATTTAAATCAATGGTTATAATCTATTGAGGAAGGATTGAGTGGGCAAAAAGGGAGAAGGAATAGCACTCTATGTCAAAAATAGCATTACCTGTTTCCAAGTCTCTGATAATTTGGAAGAAAATTATCCTGAATGCTTATTGATCAATGTGCTAACTGATAAATCACAAAATGGGGTACTAAATGGTGTCTGCTACAGACCATCAACTCACACTGGGGAACAGGATGACCAACTCCTTAGGTACCTATATATAATGTGTAGGAAAAAGAGCTGCGTGATCATGGGAGACTTCAACTGAGTGACATATGCTGGAGGTCTCATGCTGCCAGTACTAAAACATACTTGGAATTTCTAACTCAGAAAGTGTTTTAGCCAACATCGGCAAATTCTATATTAGATCTTGTCTAAACCAATAAAGAGGAATGGATCACAAAACTGAAAACTAGGTACCAGTGATCACGTTGATCACATTCATCATGGGCAAGGCCACTAATATATATACTTAGTGCTTTAGTGGGGCCAGTTGCACAAAGCTGAAAACAATTATGAGCCAAATCAACAGGGAGGAAGAATTTAATCAGAAAAATGCGAATGATTATTGGGAATCATTTAAGAACACTGTACTAGATGCCCAAAAAGCCACAATCGAGAAAGAAGGGTGGTACTGGTGTAAAAAAAAATGGTTTAGATAGGAAGTGCAGGCAGCTGTAAATATATATAAAACAAATGGAAAAAAGAGGAAGTTAATAGCAATAACTATGAATCAGAAGTTTAAAATTGTAGCACGCAAAGGGACACAAGGAGAAATCTATGGCCAACAGAGTTAAGGACAATAAGAAGGCATTTTTAAAGTATATTAGGAACTGTAACAGGGTGGCTTGTCACAAGGGCTGGAGAGTCCAGGGCTAAGCCAACCTGAGTACAGAATGGGCCCCACCTGAGAGGAATCAGGTGATTACTAGGTAAAAGGTGTCAGGCTTAAGTAGTGATAAAGCTCAGCTGAGGAAAGAGCTGGAAGGAGGTTCTTATACAGGCTTGAAGCAAGAAGTGTCAGTGAAGGCGGGCTAGCCCAGGAAATTGCCAATATAGCTGTAGAGATTTCAGGGAGCAAGAAGGCTCCTGCAGGGCCTTGAATTTGCAGGAGAAAAGTTCTCCAGGTAGGGAGACCTGAGGAGAGACACTGACTAAAAGCAAGGAAGAAACTGGAATAGCTCTCCAGGCAGGAAAGCCTCACAGGCACCCTTCTCAAACAGCAAAGAGGCAGAGAGAGTAGGTTTTGTTGTTGTTGTATTAAGACATTTTGGGACTTTTAGTTTTAGTTAGGACAACTGTGACCCCAGATGAGGTGGACTAATGACCGTGACTATACTATTTAACTTTTTTTTATCAGTACCCTGGAAGAAAATATAAAATCATCACTGATAAAGTTTGCAGATTACACAAAAATTGCGGGAGTGGTAAATAATGAAGAGGGCAGGTCACTGATGCAGAGAGATCTGGATTGCTTTGTAAACTGGGCACAAGCAAACAATACGTCTTTTAAAATGGCTAAATGTAAACGTATACATATAGGAACAGAATGGGGGACTCTATCCTGAGAAGCAGTGCCTCTGCCTCCTAGTGGATCATCAGCTGAACATAAACTCCCAGTGTGATGCTGTGTCCAAAAGAGCAAATGCAATCCTGGCATGTATAAACAGAGGAGTCTTGAGTAGGAGTATTTGGTACTGGTGTGACCAGTGCTGGAATACTGTGTCCAGTTCTGATGCCTACAATTCAAGAAGGATGTTGATAAATTGGAGAGGGGGGAGAGACGAGCCATGAGGATGACTAAAGGATTAGAAAACATGCCTTATAGGCATAGATTCAAACCACTTGATCTATTCAGCTTAACAAAGCCAAGTTTAAGGGATGACTTGATTACAGTCTGTTTGCTTTGATACTTGGAAAGATACTGGAACAAATTATTAAACAATCAATTTGTAAGCACCAACAGGATAATACAGTTATAGGGAATAGTCAGCATGGACAAGAACAAATCATGCCAAACCAACTTAATTTCCTTCTTTGACAGGCTTACTGGCCAAGTGGATATAGAGGAAGAAGTAGGTCTGATATATCTTGATTATTAGTAAGGTTTTTGATACAGTCCTACATGATATTCTCATAAGAAAATTAGGAAAATGAGATCTAGATGAAATCACTATAAGGTGAGTGAGGAACAAGTTGAGGGACCATACTCAGAGTGGTTATCAATGATTCACTGTCAGGGTGGGAGAGTGTATCTAGTGGAGTCCCAGAGGAGTCTGGTACTGTTCAGTGTTTTCATTAATGACTTGGATAGTGGAGTGCAGATGATAATTTGCAAATGACACCAAGTTGGGAGGGGTTGCAAGCACTTTGGAGGACAGGATGAGAATTAAAAACAACCTAGAGAAATTGGAGAATTGGTCTGAAACCAACAAGATGAAATTTAATAAAGATAAGTGTAAAGTACAACACTTAAGTAAGAAAAATCAAATGTACAACTATAAAATGAGGAATAACTGGCTTGCTGGTAGTACTGCAGAAAAGGATCTGGGGTTAAGGTGGATCACAAATTGGATAAGTCAACAATGTGATGCTGCTGCAAAACAGGCTAATATCATTCTGGGGTGTATTAACAGGAGTGTCATATGTAAGACACAGGAGGTAATTGTCCCAATCCATTCAACATTGGGGAGGCTTTAGCTGGAGTACTGTGTCCAGTTATGGGTGTCTCACTTTAGGAAATGTAGACAAATTGAAGAGAGTCCAGAGGAGAGCAATGAAAATTATAAAAGTTTACAAAATCTGACTTATGAGGAAAAGCTAAAAAAAAATTGGCATGTTTAGTCTTGAGAAAAGAAGACAGAGAGGGAACCTGATAAGAGTCGTCAAACATATTAAGGGCTGTTCTAAAGAGGACTGAGATTGATTGTTGTCCATGTCCACTGAAGATAAGACAAGAAGCAATGGGCTTAATCTGCAGCAAGGAGATTTAGGTTAGATATTAGGAAAAACTTTCCAACTCTCAAGGTAGTTAAGCTCTGGAATAGGCTTCCAAGGGATGTTGTGGATTCCCCCTTTATTGCAGGTTTTTAAGAACAGGTTGGACAAACACCTATCAGGGATCGTCAAGGTTTACGTGGTTCTGCCACAGCACAGAAAGATGGACTTGATAACCTCTTGAGGTCCCTTCTGGCCAGGGGTGAAAGTAAGTTCAGTGACTTACTGGTATGCTGGAGCCAGCTCTGGCCCCCGGAAGGGGCGAGGCCTAGAGCGGAAGGGGCGGGGTTGAGGGGGTCAGAGCCAACCCCAGCCCACCCCATAAGGTAAGTGCCACCCCCCGGGTAGCAGAAGCAGCAGCCTGGGGCTCCGGGGGCTATTTAAAGGGCCCAGGGCTCCCCTATTCTACCTCCCCAGCCCTTTAAATAGCTGCCAGAGTCCCGGGGAAGTGGCGGGGCTCTAGCAGCTATTTAAAGGACTGGGGTGGCAGAGGCAGCTGGAACCCCAGCCCTTGAAATAGACCCTTGAGTCCCCCCCGACCCTAGGGGCCCAGGGGCTATTTAAAGGGCCCCGAGCTCCCCTGCTTCTAGCGCCCCAGCCCATTAAATAGCCCCTGGAGCCCTGGAGTAGCGGCGGCGGGGCTCCGGTGGCTATTTAAAGGGCCAGGGAGGTAGAAGCAGAGGAGCCCCGGGCCCTTTAGATAGCCGCTGGAGCCCTGCAGCCGCTGCAGCGGGGCCCTGGAGGCAATTTAAAGGGCCTGGGGCTCCAGCCACTGCTGGGAGCCCCAGGCCCTTTAAATTGCCCCCTGGGGAAGCTGGGCTGCCCCAGTACGGTGCACCGGCTCCTGCCGGTACGCCGTACTGGGCTATACCGGCTTACTTTCACCTCTGCTTCCAGCCCTACATTTCTATGAATCTATAAGCACCTACCTTGGGAACAAATATTTAAATTGGGCTCTTCAATCCTGAAGAGAAAGGTATAATATGATCCAATGGCTAGAATTTGAAGATGGACAAATTCAGACTGAAAATAAGGTGTACATTTTTAATGGTGAGAGTGGTTAGCCACTGGAACAATTTACCAAGGGTCATGGTGGATTCTTCACCACTGATAATTTTTAAATGAAGATTGGATGTTTTTCTAAATAATATGGTCTAGGAATTATTTTGAGGGAAGTTCTGTGGCCTATATTGTACCAGAGGTCAGACTAGATGATCATGGCTGTCCCTTCTGGCTTTGGTATCTATGAATCTATGTGAATGACCTGGAAGTTTATTTCCATTTTATATGCACAATCTGTACCTGAGATGATTTAATTATGCATTTTAATTACATTTCAACTTAATTTAATGACTTTACCATTTGGCATTTCTCTCTCTTGCACCTGTGTGCTCTTTCTCTCTCAGTGCTGCTTGGTTGGGGGGAAAAAATAAAAACAAATTGCAATTTTTGGGGGGACAGTTTGTTTTGAAGTTTTGACAAATCAGACTCCAGGGCATTAAGCTGGGCACCCAGAAGATGAGGAACACACATAGTGATCACCTGTGAAAAGTTTGGTGTAAGAGATGTGCTCACTATCACATAAGAAATCACCCAGTTCCAGTCTCCCACTTCAGCTCCCAGTCTGTCGGTATGCCAACCCAGTTCCAATTTCCCCCCATGCTCCAAGTCCAGTTTCTCTCTTCCCTGACTGCTACCCTCCAGTCCCAGTATTCTACCCCTTCTACTCCTCTCCCAACAGCTATGGTCCAGCTCCCATCCCCTCTTACTTTAAGTTAGGCTCCTTCCTCTTCTATGCTTCCTGGGTACCAGAAAGGTGGGGAAAGTGTCACTGAGAGCACAGGAAAGACAGGCTCTCTGGCCTGAGCCAGCCAGTACCTGCAATTGCAGGGAAAGTCCTGCTGAGGCCTTGTAGCCTTGGGCTGGAGCATGCTAAGTTTCTGTGGGGATGGTGCATGTGCACTGTGGTCACATATTCAAGCATGCTCAGTGCATACAGAATCATCAGGGAACTTAGCAGCTAAACTCTAAGAAGTCTCTTCTGATGGTATGCAAATTTAGAGTTTTCAAAGACTTATAACTGGGCCAAATTTTCATGGGGACAGCAAAAGGCACATTCCTGATAAAAAAGGAACCCCTGTCAAATTTCAAATCCCTCCCCCCCAAAGAATGGGGACACTAGAACTTCTCAACAGAACTGTTTATAAGACTTTTTTTTAACATGGCAACACCCATATTTGTTTCCCAACGTCATTCTTGGAAATGGTTGAAGCTTTTTGACTGAAACTTTCCAAAATAGTTTTGCCTGGGGGCAAACACCTGGCGTGGAAAATTTCAGCCCAGGTAGTTAAAGTTTGGCAAAGTTATAAGCAACAGAAGACTGCATCTTATGATGGAAAGCATCAGGCAGCTTTAACAGGCAGTGCTGCAAACTCAAACTATAATACCATGGGGCCAGTCCTGCTCCCACTGAAGCTAATGGGAGATACACATTACCTTTATTAGGAGCAGAAACGGACAACATGTGAGGTGCAACGCTGTCTGGCATTGTGCTAATTAACACTAAACTGAATCAAAGTCCTGAACTTTGGAGACACTCTGGAACCTATTTTGAAGCTTGGACCCAGCTTAACAAAAACGACACTGTGGGAACATCCTTGTATTTTTAAAGTGCTTGATTTTGTCTTTGTTTTAATAGTCTACATGCTTTCATGTGTTTGTAAGTAAATACATTAATTAAATCTGTTCTGAATGAATATTTCTAAAGAATATAGACACTTTTCCTGTCATTTAATGGACTCTTGAAGCAGACTCTCTGTACTGCAAAGCCATATGTAGTCATCTTATTATGGAATAAAGCCAGTTAAGAACATACTTTAATTTTCAGGTACATATAAAATATTCATCTTTTAAATACTTTTAAAAATGTAGTTCATGGGATGGGAGAGAAGGGGAAGACATCTGAATGCTTTATTCCCCCTAATATGTCTCAGTAAAAGGCTGCTCTTAAAAGTGCCCATATTTATTTCTCAAAGTGGTTTCATAATTCTCTCCCAAGATTAATGAATTACAAATTATACATGCTGGAGTACCTGTAGGGCTAACCTAAACTCAGGCAATCTGTGGAATAATGCCTCAAATAGCTGCAAATTAGTTATTTCAGCTTCTCAAGTGCGAGAAACCCTTTTTCCAAACTAGGCTTCTATATATGTTGAAATATATAGACAATGGTTAATTTTTAAATAAATGAGGATATATTGATCTTAAAACAGAACAGTATTAGCTTTAGATAATGCTCTATTTTTCTCCATGACTTTTAATCATCACAAACACTTTATTTACCTATTTTCTTTAATGTGTTTACACATTTCTTATATTTTATCACCATGAGAAAGCCACACTGATTTTTAACCTTTTAGAAAGCCTCTGTGTATCCATCATTATCTTGAGCTTCCCCCCCCCCTTTAACTGTTAAAAGAAAACAGCAGTGTAATATCTATCTTGGAAAGCAGTGACTCTGTAAAGGAATTAGGAGTCATAGTACACAAGCAACTGAACATGAGCTCCCAGCGCAATGATCTGGCAAAAAGGGCTAATATAATCCTGCTCACTGCTCCCTTGTTCATACAGTATATTCAAGGAGTAGGGAGGTGATTCTAGCTCTGTATAAGGCAGTGGTTTTCAGACTTTTTGAGCTGAGCCCCTTTGAGTTACAATTTATGGTCGTCTCCCTGCCACCGAGACAAAAATACATACAGACCAAAGTATGCTTGGTAGCCTACTTATAAACCTAACGGATTGACCTTAACAGAACTTTTTAATTAAATGGCCTACACCTGTCAGTTTCAAATACACAGATACTTAACATGAAGGGTGTGCCTCTTTCTCGGCAGACAGTTTATCAATTTGTGGTGAGATTTTGAAACAGTTACTCTGAGGTTGTCCTCCACTTCCAGTCTCGGTACTTTGTCTTTAGCACAGCCAGAAAAGAGAATCCAATCTCTCTCAAATAAGATGAACCAAACGGTGAAAGAGCTTTGATCGCATATTTTGACAAAGCTGGATATTCTGAGCCAACTTTCAACCAAAAATCCTGCAAACACAGTTTTTTACATTGAATTTCCAGTGTCCTATCACTCTGAAGTTCAGTCAGCTTTTCCTGAATCTCATTTGAGAGATGGGACAAGGTCACTGCTTCAGCTACAAAAGGTTGGATAATCCAGTCATTCAGGGGTGCATTTCCTTTGGGAAAATATTTATCCAAACTGGCTCTGAGAGAAGTCAAGTGATTCTTGATTCTGTTGCCGGCACCCAGTGCCGAGAGGCTAAACAACAGCTTGGGTTGGTTCGCTACCCGGTGTGCTACAGCCAATAATCACAACGGGGTGGAGAAGCAGAAAAGTTTATTTGCAGCTGCAAAAAGGTACAGGGAGAATAGAATCTCAAATCCTGTAAACAGAGCAGGAAGTTACACAGGCTTTTATACATCCTTTTTCCCAGCATACTTATCCAATAGCAAGCTGCCCTAAGTATCCATATAGCCAGCCAATCCAGTTCCCAGCTAGTTCCCTTGTTCTCCGTATCATTTGTTAAACTATACATAAAGCTGCTTTATTCAGCATTTTTCTTCCATATCTGCCCTGTTTGGCCTTGTTTAGTTTCAGGCAGTCTGACTCCGCAACATATTGTTGCAGATCCTCAGCATAACTGCTGCGAGTGCCTCCGGGGGGGGGGGCCAAGGACACTTGGGCCTAGTACGCAGAGCTGCTGCAAGTGCCTCCAGGCGGGAGGGAGCCAAGGACACTTGGGCCTAGTGCGAGGGGGCTTCATCAACACTTGTGGTCTTCCATCCCCTCGAGTTACCTAGTGGCCATGCCCCAGTGTCCCCAACAATTGGCTGCACGACACTCAATAGTTCAGATTCTGTTTGGTTTAAGCATTGCATTCCCATTAACTGATGCTACCAACAAATCTATGTTTTCCAGAGATCTAGCTTTCTCTTGAATGCAGATATCTTGTTGTGCCTGTCAAAAATATTACTTTCCTCTCCTTGTAACAAGACATTTAGAGCAGTGGCGGATTAATGATTTTGCCCGCTCCCCCGCAGATCGCCTCCGCTCCGCCTCCGCCTCCTCCCCTGAGCGCGCTGCCGGGTCCTGCTTCTCCCCGCTCCCTGCCAGTGCTTGTGTGCGAAACAGGTTCGTGAAGCAGGGGGGAAGAGGGGGAATGCGGTGTGCTCAGGAGAGGAGGTGGGGCTGGGGTGGGGATTTGGGGAAGGGTACCAATAGGGGAGGGGGAGGGGAAGGAGTGGAGTTGGGGTGGGGCCAGGGGCAGAGGGCGCAAACCGGCACTGAGGGAAGCAGCCTCTGGCTGCTATTATAAATTTGCTGCCCCTGCAAATATGCCGCCCTAGGCCTAGGCCTTGTCGGCCTAGGCGTTAATACGCCGCTGATTTAGAGAATTCAGTTTGTCAAAAATATCAGCAAAGTAAGCCAAAAGCACAAGCCAGTGCGGATCACAAAGTGTGTCTGTGTTGCTGAAATTCAAATCCACTAAAAAAAGTTGAACTTCATTTCTTAGTTCATAAATACATTGCAACACTTTCCCCCCACATAGACACCTGATTTCAGTGTGAAACAACAAAGCAGCATGCTCCACTCCCATTTCTGCGCAAAGTATTGCAAAGAGATGTGCCTTTGTGGGATGCATCTTGATAACGTTCATGATTTTAATGGAACTAAGAACATCAGTAAGTTCGCAATCCATGTTTTGAGTTGCAAAGGCTTCGTGGTGTATCATGATATATGTGGAGCAATTTCAGACACTTCAGCTTTCGAGCCTGCCCTACCTCCAGACACAGAAGGAGCTCCATCTGTGCAGATTCTAATGCAGGCTTCCCACTTCAACTCCTGAGAAGTTAGGAAGTCATCAAAAACATTAAACTGTTCAGATCCAATTGCACGCATCTTAACTGGCTAGCAGAACAAAATATCTTCCAATATTGATATTTCATGAGAGTTTCAAATGTAAGCAGTTAAATGAGCTTCTTTTCATATATCCATTGTTTCATCCTACTGGATTGCAAATAACTGGATTGCAATCAACAGATCAGCAGTGCCTTTTTATTTTCTGACATGTCAGAGATTTGGCAACTGAATGTGTTGTCTGACAGCGGGATCATTTTTTAACTTCTCTACTGCACTGTCACCAAGCATCGTCTTGCAAATGTCAACTGTAGCTGGGAGAATCAGCTTTTCCCCAGTTGTGTAAAGCTTTTTATTCTTTGCAAATTGTGGTTCGCAACTTGATATGATGCTTCTAAAGCACTTGCAGGGGTGGATACTACATTTTTCATTGTGCTTTTTGTTTATAAATTTTTTGCAGCTTTCATTTGAAAAAAAAATCGCTGTTCTTTCCTACAAGATCGCTATGGTTTGTTTCAAAATGGCATCTTAATTTTGTTGGCTTCAGGCTATTGTTTGCTAAAGTTTCTGCACACACTACGCATTGAAGCCTACTTTCTTCATTAACTGCATTGGAAGTGAAACCACAATCCAAATATGCTTCATCATATTTTCTTGTTTTTGCAGATTTTTTCTCTGTATCAGCTTTAGCCATTTTAGCTTCTGGCTTTCTTTTTGGAACACTCCTACCTTTTGGCAATAAGAACGAATCAATGTTCCTTCTAATTTTTTATATCCATGTGCAGAATGAATTTTATTATGTGCACCAATATGGAGGTGATATATGTCAGGGGTGAGGCCAAGGGGTTCGGAGTGTGGGAGGGGGCTCAGGTCTGGGGCAGAGGGTTGGGGTGTCAGGGTGTGAGGGCTCGGACTGGGGGGTGTGGGCTTTGGGGTGGGCCTGGGGATGAGGGGGTCAGAGTGTGGGAGGGGGCTTAAGGGTTGGGACAGAGCATTGGGTGCGGGGGAGGAGGGTGGTGAGGACTTCAGCTGGGAGTAAGGCTGGGATGAGGAGTTTGGGGTGCAGGCTGCCCTGGGGCTGGGGTCCCAGGACTCCCCCCAGACCTCTCCCTGCCGGCAGCAGCAAGCTCCGGGGGAGGGGCAGAGGCCTGCGGCAGCCCTGCATGCCCCAACTTGCTCCCCGTCCCAGTCCGCGCCCACCGCCTACCTTTCTCCTCCCCAGGACCCTGTGGCTGCGTGGCCCTTTATAGCCTGCGGCCGAGCACCTTAGAGGGAACTTAGGTACCAATCCATTTTTCACCACAGAATGATATGAAAAAATATCAAAGTCCCCAGCAGAATAAACACTGCACAACTGCTTGTGGTAAGGACAGCATATGATACTAAACTGGAAGGCGCAGGGGCAGATTAGGGTTTTGTGGGGCCCCTACCCATCCCTTCTGCCTAAAGTCCCCCCTGGTCCCCTCCGGTGCTCTTGCCGGGAAGCAGGGTTGGGGCATGGGGGCTTGCTCCACCCACCCAGAGCTCCAGCTGGGTTGTGGGGTCAGGGGCTCATCCTGCTCCACCTCCCTGGAAGTTCCTCCATGCCCCCCAGGGGGGCACACCTCATAGTTTGAAAACCTCTGGTCTAGGGCACAGGTGAGACTGATACTAGAATACACAGTTTTGGTGTCCACATTAAAAAAAATGTTCGAAAACTGGAGAGCATGCAGAAAAGAGTCATGACAATGATTCAAGGGCTGGAAGAAATGGCTTATAGTAGGGGAATTCAGAGTTCAATCTGTTTAGCTTATCAAAAAATGAATGAGAGGTGACTTGATTACAGTGCATAAGTGTACTCTCATTCATGGGCAGAAAATACTGAGCAGCAAATGACTCTTGAAGCTAGCAGAGAAAGGAACAACAAGAACCAGTGGGCTGGAAACTGTAACTAGATAAATTCAAATTAGAAATGAGGCAAACATTTTTTACATTCTGGGTGATTAACAATTGGAAGAAATTATCAAGGGAAGTGATGGATTCTCTGTCTCTTGAAGTCTTCAGATCAAGACTGGATGCCTTTCTGGATGATAAACGTTAGCCAAACACAAGTTATTGGGCTCAGTACATGGGTAATTGAATGAAATGTAATGGCTTGTGATATACAGGAAGCCAGGGCTTGGCTATACTTGCAAGTTAGAGCGCATTAAAGCAGCCCCAGGAGCCCTAACTCACAACCCGGCCACACTGGCAAGGCACGTAGAGCGCCTGGACTCTGCAGCTGGAGCGCTCCTGGTAATCCACCTCCCCGAGAAGCATAAAGCTTGCTGCTCCCCACCTGAAACGCCTGGGTGTCAGTGTGGATGACGTGTTGCATTACTGTGCTGTGACTGGCCTCCGGAAACGCCCAATAATCCCCTGAAGTCAAGTGGCCACTCTTGTCATTGTTTTGAACTCGGCTGCAGGCATGCAGATATCCCCTTTCAAAGCTCCGTTTCTGACAGCCGGCTGCTTATCTGCTCCAGGACAAAGCAACCCATTACTGTGGAATGTTGCTGTTGTGAGTGTGTGTGAGAGAGAGGTGGTGGGAGGAGGGTCTGCTGCTGTCTGAACTTACAAGACAGCATGCTGACACACTCTCTGCCCCGCCAAAAAACACTCTCTCTCCCCCCACATACACCCAACACACTCTTGTCACACTCCACCCCCCCATTTGAAAAGCACGTTGCAGCCACTTGCACACTGGGGTAGCTACCGCAATGCACTGCTCTCTGTGGCCTTGCAAGAGCTGCTAATGTGGCTACGCCTGTGCGCTTGCAGCTGACAGTGTAAACACACAGCAGCGTTTTCCCTGCTGCGGTCTCCGAAGGCGGGTTTAACTCCCAGTGCTCTACATCTGCAAGAGTAGCCAAGCCCTTAGATGAGATGATTTAATGGCTCCTTCTGGACTTAAACTTTGTGAATCTTAAACTCTATAACGTTTTTCTAATTGCTACATCTATTACATGGCATCACTCTTGAAATGCCACTTGTGGCTATTCTGCCACTCTTACTGCTGTGCAGTGAGAAGGTTTCTGCACACTGATCCCTAACAGAGAAGCACCATGTAAATCACCCCAGCCCTGTATCAGCATCTTTATGGATGGATCAGAACATACAGGAATTGCTGGATGGGATCAGATCAGTGGTCCATCTAGTCCAGTACCCTGCCTCTGTCAGTGGCCAGGAACTTCTGCCTCAGGAGAAAAAATGTGTTCACTGAAGTACGACAATGCCAAAAAAATCTTCAAGTTCATCACTGTCTGAGGTAAAGTTTCCTTCTAACTTCCATAAATGAGAGATTTGTTTATGCCGTGGATCATGAGGAATCTTCAGACTCGTGGCTACTAAGGCAGGAGAAAAGACTGGGAAGGAAGGAATGAAACAGAATGATTAAGGCAGAGGGAGGGCAAATGGCAATACTGTAGAGTTAGAGCATAGGGAAATAGGTTGAAGGGAAAAGAGAATGGGTCCAGGTGGTGACTGAGCCAGTGGAAACCCAATAACTGTAATAGGTGAAAGGGACAGATCATTTTGGGGCCAAAGAGTCATACTTGGAGCTGAGGTGGGGGTGGGGAGTGGAGAGTCAAAGCAGAGTAAAGGTGGGGAAACAGAGCCAGAAGAGAAGAAATAAAAGGGAACGAGCAAATAAATGCACAGAAAGGGGAGAGAGAATGAACAGGGCTGAAAAGTGGGAAATGGAAGCAGAGAGAAGATTTTGAAAGAATGGGGAGGAAAAGAAAAGAGAATACATGCAAAACCATTCACTTCTAAAAGTTAGTAAATTCTCAATATTTATTTTTATGAACAATGCATTTTAGGGTATGTAGGACCTTGAAAACAAGTTTGAATTTTGAAGTATGGCACAATGAAAAGCCAGTGAAATGCCTTAAAAGGGGGGGGATAACAAGGTCAAACCAATAGGTGGGGAATAATTTTGACAACAATATTTAGACCATATTAATTTTGAGATCCATATAGACATATATATTGAGATCAGTATAGACATCCATCTAATAGTGCCAAGGATAGTCAAGCAATGGTGGCTGCTCCCCACCATCACAAACTATGTCTGCTGAGAAGGGGGGAATGCTCTTAAATGCAGTAAATTTATGCATGAAAATTCCCAGGATCAAACTCTTGGCATGCTTTAAGTGCTTTTATAGCTGTCTGTGGCTGATCAGATTTTTCACCAGTGTGCATATTCCAGTACTAGAAAATCTGTGAAATCATTGCTGCATATAAAACAGAAGGCACTGCTGGTTCTAGTCAGCAGCCAAATGGACTTGAGGGCTTTATTTAATATTCTGTGAGCATATTCTTAAAACGTCAGTGAATATTTTAGACACTTCACTACACTTCTGTGCGTCACTTCATGTTTTTAGTTTTTGTTCTGAAGTGCAAATACATGAGACACCACTGAAAAAACCCGTGGTTGCCACTGTACTAGTTCTCTAGCTTCTTTTGATTCATCATAATAGCTCATCATGGCAATTGTTTCTCTATATGCGTATGCATTCACTTTGTGGTGAAGGTTGCTGAGTGAGGCTCATCTTCCCTCAAGGGGAGAGCCACTTCTCTTTTCACCTCCAGCCCCACAGAAAATATGGGTAAACTGCCTTTATACCCTATCTAAATAAGCTTATGACAAGCTGTATAGATTGAGTACAGTTCAAAAGGCTTGCATACTTGGTCTCATTTTATGTCTGTATACACATAGAACTTGAAAGGCAGTATGAAACCATTAGCTATGGGAGACACCCATACAGTGTTCTACCATCTTAGTTAACCACAAAAAGAACAGGAGTACTTGTGGCACGTTAGAGACTAACAAATTTATTAGAGCATAAGCTTTCGTGGGCTACAGCCCACTTCATCGGATGCATAGAATGGAACATATAGTAAGAATATACACACACACACACACACACACAGAGAACAGCAACTTTTGCCATTTCAAAGCAACTTTAGAACAACCTCTATTGGAACTTGTTACAAAACAAGGACACACCCTGTAACTCTGACAATCTCTAAAACACATACACAAGCAGGTACACTTCCTTACATTGGTACTTAATTTCAGAAAGTGGTCAATTTACCGATCTGGGTCATCACCCAAGAGGAAGTCTGTATGTTACTTATCACCAAATCTTTTCTCAGCAATCAGCTTTCTGCTTAATTAGCACTGACTGCAGGAGTTGACCCTGCAAATGTAACCCCGGTGCCTAATAGGGAGATATCTCTTTCAGAGATCTATCTGAGGGGTGATGGGTAGGAGTGAGTTGTGTCTGGGTCATTGTTGCTAGGCAGATGCATCACCTGAACCTATTCTCTTTTTCCTTAGCACGCCACATCCAGAAGTTTCTGGAATTGGCTGTGGTAATTTTGGGTATGCTCAATAGGTTCCCTGTAGCTGGACTCAGACTCCATGAAGACAAGCAGTCAGGGCAGCTGCTTTACAAAAGCCACTTGCACTGTGTGAGTTGGGAGAAGCTGAGCCCAAGAGCAGAAAGCAGGCTTTTTCCCTAACTCTGAAACATTTTGCAGCAGGTTAGTGATATTGTTAACCCTCCAGCAGGGAAGCCCTGGCAGTCTTAATTATAGAAAGGGGAAATTGGGAGGGAAAAATAATTTCTTTTAATTGTATACTTCAAATGTTTGATTTTAGCCAGACTGCTTTAATTAAATTGCCTCAACTAGTCTGATTCACCAACTGTTCTTTAAATGTGATAACGGGGAAAGAATAATTTATTTTGCTCGTCTCAATTTTGTATTTTTCTTGTAACAGATTTTTATATATATATATATATATATATATATATGCAACCTTTAGTAGAGGGGTCTCTGAACTTTATTGGGAGTGTTCCAGGGAAAAGCTTATGTGTTGCAATCTAGCCTTAGAGACTACAACTCCCATGATGCCTTGGGGAAAGAGGTTCACAATCTGCAACTACAACAACTTGCTATTCAGGGAATGGAGCCATCCCAATGCACTGGACTTGAACAGATGAAATGTTAAAATTTGGGACACTTTCTTGATGGGGGGAAGAAGGGGAGGAAATGACACAGTCCAGGAGAAACTCATAAAATAAATGCATACCTGCCTGTCATTATCTTGCATGTTGAAAAATCCAATAGGGCTTGAACTCTTTAGCCTTGTTACTTTGACATGCCACTTGATCATTTTTGTAAGAACTCACTATATAGAGCATTAGTTCAAATAATTTGTACTCTTATACTGCTCCTATCTTTCACAATGTATCTTGAACATATCCACTTGTTTTTGTTAACCCTTGCATCTGCAATAAACAGATTATTTAAAAATAAATTCGCAAAAGGTCTATACATTCATCTACTGTGAATTCCTGTGAAACTCTATTCTTATTTTTATTAAGAATGAATTATCATACATATTGGAGATGGAAAAAAGCCCATTAGGTTATATGGTCTCTGATCCTACAGAGCTGAAGTCAGTGGGAGTTTTGTCACTGAATCGAATGCTTTCGACAATAGTGAGTACATATTCACATAGTGCTCCATTGGGGGTACTGATGTGAGTGAGTTCTCACTAGTGTGTGAAAGGGTTGCACAATCTAGTCCAATGTGAACAAGATCAAGGCTCCTATCCAGTTCCCTGCTGATGCAAGTGTGTTTTGTACTGTACATTTAGTTCATGCTGAACGTTTGTTTGTTTTTTTTAAGGCACCACAAGAAAATTAGAATGGAATGTTGCTAATACACCAGAGGGTGAAATTCACCGCTGTGCAGAGGGCTAGCATGAAGTCATAAGGGCACTTACATGGTGCATAGGCTTTGTGCCACCCCTCTCCATAGGGTTGAAATTCACCATCTAGTGACTAGGTGACGCATTTTAAATGACTGAAGTTTGTGACTTAGCAGACTGTGACAGCATGTTGAAAGCTGGCAGGTGAGCCATCTGATCACTTGGGCACCAGTCAGTTCCTGAAGAAGGCTGACTGGGGATATGCCCCTCATTAGCTGATCAGAGTGGGAGGGCTGATGGATCAATTGGTCATCAGCTGAAGGGTATAAAAGAAGACACAGGAAGGAAATACAGGGGAGGATTTAGGTAAAGTAACCTTAGTATGCACCCAGTTTGTAAAGAGGGGGAGACAACTGTTTCTCCCTAGCCCTGTGGGAAAGGGCTAAAAGGCAAGAAACACTATAAATATTTTGCTACACAAGACTCTATTGATGCTGGTAATGGGCCTATAAATATCTCATATGAAGTTTCAGAGTAACAGCCGTGTTAGTCTGTATTCGCAAAAAGAAAAGGAGTAACTTGTGGCACCTTAGAGACTTGGTTAGTCTCTAAGGTGCCACAAGTACTCCTTTTCTTCATATGAAGTTACTACTTACTGGACAGAGTCTGAATCGTTTCTGGGGCATCAGAGCATGGGGATGAAGCGTACCCTGTTACACAAACCAACCTAAGGACAACACAGTACTATCTGTACTGCAATCATTACTCCAGTAAGTGAAGTTTGGTGTCTATTGTAATAATTTACAACGTATTAGTAAATACCTGAAATATTAGGGTTCTGACTTATCTTACGCTGTTTGCATCAATACATTTCCCAGTGGTTTGATATGTAAATTGTGGTTTTGCTCCATGGTTACATATACCAAAAGCCCCTAAAATGTTCCTATTTTAAACCCATAAACTACAAAACAAGTTTATCACAGATGCATATTATGAAATCTTATAACACTAAGTCAAGCATTAAGGCCTCATGCTAACTGATTGGAAGCCTTATATCTTGCAAAGCCTACTTCAACTAATTTTATATTTGTTTCCCTTATTTACATTACAGCCTTAATTATATCTACTGTCAGTGTGTTAGCTTTCCCCATCATATAGATTATAGTTTGGTTTTAGATGTCTCCCGAGACCTGGTCAGGGATCAAGAGTCCACAGCTCTTAGTTTGCATTCTAACTTGTTAACTGAGGAGAGGGCACCCTTTCTGAATGCACGTTATTGAGTGTTTGGATTAGAAAAGGGTCTGTGACTAAGGTTCAGGTATTATGGGTCCTGCAAAACCTGAACATCTCTTATGAGGTGCAGCATGTGTGCCTTCAATTCAAAGTGAGAACAAATAGCACTTTATGGGATCAGCAAATTTGACTCAGGCCTGACTATGCAAACCCTTACTCATGCAACTAGCCCATTTAATAGAAGGGAACTGCATTATTTGTATGAATAAGGGTTTGGATCAAGCCCTTAAATCCTAGTTTATTTAAAAAACAAACAAAATAACTGTGTACCCAGGATGCCCAATTTTTATAAGCAATCTTCACAGCAATGGAAAAATAAAAGAGGCAAGCAATAAACCATTTTTGATAAATGGGGTATCTAATGGAAATGGCAAAAGACTCTTAGGTATGCTATTATCACCCATTGAAATCTAGTCTAAAAAGTCTGTTAGGGTTGCCAACTTTCTAATCTCACAAAGCTGAACACCGTTGCCCCGCCCCTTCCCTGAGTCCTCACCTCCACTCACTCCATCCTCTCCTTCCCTTCATCGCTTGCTCTCTCCCACCCTCACTCACTTTCACTGGGCTGGGGAAGGGGGAGGGAGTTAGGGGGCAGGTGGGGGTTCTGACCCAGGGCAGGGGGTTGGGGTGCAGGAGGGGATTTGGGGTGCCTACTCCAGGCAGCTCCTGGAAGTGGCCAGCATATCTGGCTCTTAGGCAGAGGAGCCAAGGGACTCTGTGTGCTGCCCAAAGGTGCTGGCCCTGAAGATCCCATTGGCTGTGGTTCCCAGCCAATGGGAGCTGTGGAGCTGGCACTCAGGGCTGCCCCCTGCGCTTAGGAGCCGGACATGCCGGCACTACAAGGAGCCATGCAGAGCCAGGGAAGGCAGGGAGCCTGCCTTAGCCCTGCTGTGCTGCCAACCAGACTTGAGCTGCCAGAGTCCCTTTTCGACCAGGCATTCTGGTCAAAAACCAACCTTAAGTCCAGTGCCAAGTCTTTTTACACAATAGCTTTCCATGACAGCAACAATTGCTTAAGGCAATGAAAGCATGTTACTGTGAGATGGTGAAGCAGGTCCTGCACTTATCCTGAGGCCATTAACTCTAGGGAACTGTTAACAGACAAAGGAGCAATACATCTGGTATGTGGTTTAGAAGCTCTGTGTGCTACAGTAGAAGAGTATACCTTTATAGTACTTTCCCCCCCTTTCTTTTCTTCTGCTTGGTATGCTTGTATATTTCAAGAATTTAACCTCATGTTTACTTGCATAATTTTGGGATTGGATACATATATCTGACAGGGGCTCTCAACCTTTAGAATTTTGCCCCACCTTTGGAATTTTTTTTTTATTGGAGTCCCTCTTCCCAACATTTTTGAGTGAGTGGCATTGCAACCTGATGCTTGGCCTGGAATACTTTTACCATAATTACTGAATTATTAGCCTCACTGCAATGCCCCCCTCCCCTGAAAGTTTGACAACACTCCCTCCCACCGCCCGGGTTGAGAACTTCTGATTTATGAAGTCTAGGGTTTATGGCTCAAAGTTTCACTGAGCCTTGACCTGACTTCTAAAACTATAGGCAAAATTTTGTGTTTCCACATCCCAGCTGCATTTATTATGCAAAAGTTCACTTTTATTGTGTCAATTTCACTTATGTGTACAAATTGGATAGTTACACAATTAGTTTACCTTATTTGTGTGTGCGACTTTAGAGCCAAAAATTTTAACTTTGTTGAAAATTTGGCCCTATTTTTGTACACTTCTGCTGCTTTTAACCTACATATGGGAATCTGGGAGGCACTATGGTTTAGTAAATGGGGAACTGGGCTGCAAGTAGGATTTCTGGGTTGTTCTCCTGGCTCAGCACTGACCAACTTGCTCAAGATCACAACAACCATATTCCACAAGTGCCAGCACAGAGAGTGTATATGCATGTAGCATTAGGGCCCAATCCTGCAATGCACTGAGCCTTTTCTAAGAGATGCACTTAGCAACTTGCAGGATGGAGCCCATATGTATACATGAATTCCAACACACACAATTTTACTGAATTATAACTTTCTAGTAGTTTTACTACACTTATTCACATTCTGATGTATCGAAAGGATCCCTTCATAATAAATAACTTTGCTTTTCATCCATAGATTTGGGGGGGAGGGATAGCTCAGTGGTTTGAGCATTGGCTTGTTAAACCCAGGGTTGTGAGTTCAACCCTTGAGGGGGCCATTTAGGGATCTGGGGCAAAAATTTGGGATTGGTTCTGCTTTGAGCAGGGGGTTGGACTAGATGACCTCCTGAGGTCCCTTCCAATCCTGATATTCTATGATTTCAAAACACGTTACAAAGAAAAGTAAGTATTGTCACCCCCCGTTTACACATATGTGCTGGCATTTGTGGAATATGCTGGCAATCTGATTTCAGATAAACACCGTTATTTCAAATTAAAATACGTTACATTAAATAGACGTTGCTAATGAATTTTCCATGTAAAATATTCCAAAGCTCTGAACAGTGTAATCCTGACTATCATATATCCTGAAATATTCAATTGCATTCAGAACATATTTTAATATGACATACTCAGAACCACAGTTTTACAAGATTTTTAAAAAACAGGCTTTTGCCTTTGCTGTAAAGAAAATTTTTCAGAACCTGAAATTTGTTTGAAGGTCAATAGGGACTGAGTTTCACAATCTAGGAGGAGGCTTGGTGTCCATTGTTAAACAACCTAATACATGATTCAGGCCTCGCTCTTCAGAGGTAGAATAGAGAATGGGCTGGGGTTTGCAAATCTCCAGTAGTTCTCAACTAAATAACAAGGGTGTCTGTCAAATAGACAATCAAAATTGAATAACATAAAATTTCAGAACCAATCCATTGTGTGGCAGAATATTGTGAGAATGAAGTATGAATATTAGCAGGGTTATGTGATGTTTCAGCCAACAAGATGCACTGCAGTGTTTCTGAACTGCTTGATGTTGTGTTATAATTACTTTTGGCCAACTCATAAGGACTGAATTATAATTTACTAATTTAAACAAAAGTAAAGCCAGAATTAAACAAAAAACAAACAAACAAAAAAAAACAGATTACCAAACCAGTGATGCATTTGTCAGATACACAAATATAGAGCTAAACCAAGCAGAGATGGCAAAGGACAGACTGCACTGTAAATCTTCTTGTAAATCTGAAAGGCTTTTCTTCTCTGCTTGATTTTTCTTCTAATTCAAAAGTGTCTAGATTCCCACTTAGATGTAGGAGGGCAACTGATGAAGTGGTCTGCCTGAATAGCTGCGAATCAGTGAGAACCTTACTGTGAAATCACTTTACAGAAATGAAAATCCTTCCTATGTAATCACAAAATACTAAAAAAAGTAAAATCTTTTTGTCTCTGCCTCATCAACTCAATTTTCAATTCTCATCTGCAAATTTATTCCTTTTCCTTTGCTGTCATGCCCCCATCCACCCAATGTTTTATTTCTCTGGGGTAAATAGCTACAAACTTCCAATATTAATTCTATAAACCATTTTGGGATCTGTTTTGCATGAAAGGTGCAACAAAAAGAGTTTTTGTTAAGTAAGAACCACAGGGCAAAAGAAATGAGGAACTTCTAAACCCATGATGGATTAGAAGAGTTTTACTAATGTTGGGATTGGTACAATTATCTGACAGTGCAGAGTCCCTTTTAAAAGACTCCTTTAGGATTGCTTTTGTAGCAGAAATTCAGAGAACTTTAAGATTGACATTGGCAAATACTTGGAGCTGCTTTTGAAACACTGCAATGCCATTTTCCTTCTCTTCCTTGTCCCTTGTAACAAAGGAAGAGCAGAGGATTCCTAATAACAGAAAATGATTGCCAATAACCGTGTTAACTCTCGAGGAAGAAAGTAGGGGAATTGGACTACTGCAGTGTGTGATTGAACAGTAGCACAGTCAAATGACTTCAGCAGGTAATTCCCAATTACATTGAGTGTATTCACTGATTTACAAAGTCCAGAGTGCAATGGTAGTGGGGAAACCAAAGATTCATACTTAGAGCCAAAATAAGGAGAGGGAAATGAAACACTGCAGATCTCTTTTAAAACAAAGTTTGATGTCAATTTGCCTCTGGTTCATCATATCTGACCTTAAAAAATGTTGTTTATCAGAGAGTGGTTCAGCTGCTTTTGGAAGTTGAGGCCTTGCTGACTGAGAAATTAGAAAGGCTGTACTCTAATCCATTTTGCTGTTGGAGGCCAGCACTGAGCTGTTTGTCAGGTTAAGTATTTTCCATGCCAGGATGCAGCTGACTAGGGAAAAATTGTAAAATTCTCCCACACTTTTCTACAGGCGGGGGTCATTGTAGCAGATCTCTTACTACTGAGGGTAAGCAGGGAAGTGAGGGTACATCTACTACATGCTTGTGGCTTCTGCCCTGCTCCCTATGCTGCTTGCCTATGTGCTGCTTTGGTCCCTGCAGAAGTGATTGCTGAATGGGCGTGGGAAAGTTCCCTACAATGTGGGAAGAAACAAAGCAGCTCTGCCAAGGAACCTTCAGCAGAGGATTGCCAACTACCTCCAGGAAACTTTCCTAGAGATCTCTGTGGAGGATTCCCATGAGATCTTGGTGTGCATCAGCACCCTGTTCCAATGCACTGATTAGCTGCACAGGGAAATGTCCAGCCTTGTACATTTTTATACCCTGAATCCACCTCCGCACTATACAAACCACAGCCACTTACCACGCATCTCCTCTCCTGCTTCTTGCTCACCAGAGAGCAACTGCTGAGACTGGCTAGACACCTCCGGAGTGATGAACAGTTCTTGGCTGCCTGCCCCACTGTGCAACCCCGCCAGGAGCTCCACATAATTGTCTAACTCTACTTCTTTATCAATGACTTCATCCTCCGGCTTAGGTCCTCTTTCTGCTGTCTCCAGCCTGCCGAAGTATCCACAGGTTTCTTGGCAGTGTAGGTGGGGTTGCCACAGAGGATAGCATCCAGCTCCTTATAGAACTGGCAGGTCTTAGGTGCAATGCCAGAACAACGGTTTGTCTCCCTCGCCTTATGGTACACCTGCCTCAGCTCCTTTATCTTCGCTCTGCACTGCAGTGTGTCCCGATCATAGCCCTTTTCACACAAGCCTCGAGAAATCTGCCCATAGGTATCAAAATTCCTATGGCTCATGCACAGCTGGGACTGCACAGTCTCCTCTCCCTATATACTGAGCAAATCCAGCAGTTGTGCAGTGGACCAAGTGGGAGAGTATTTGCTGCGATAAGCCACCACGGTCACCTGGGAAGATGCAATGAGACCTCTCAACAGAAAATGGAATTTCAAAAATTTCCAGGGCTTCTAAGGGGGAGGGGTAGATGGTTGTTTACCTGGCTGCAGGGCAGTGGAGTTCAAACTGCTGACCAGAGTGGTCAGGATGGGCATTGTGGGACACCTCCCGGTAGCCAATGAAAGCAATAAAATCAAGCATGGTGTCTACACTGGCACTTTGTTGACAAAAAATTTGCACAAAAAGCCTTATGTGTCTTGTCAGGGTGGTTTTATTTTGTCACCAAAACTGGACATTTTTGCTGCCAAAATCACATTGCAAGGTGTACACATTCACTGTTTGTTTTGTGGACAAAAGCTGCCTTTTGTTGACAAAACTCTGTAATGTAGACAAGGCCTTACTGGCTAAATCTTTCCGTTAGGATCCCTTCGCCAGTCTAATGCTGCTTCCTTTGTTCTTCAAGTGTTGTGGATGCCATGGGTAGAGAGAAAAAGAGAGCTCATTTGGGGCATCTCCTCTCCCTTCGTGTCTTTGAGAATCATCTCCAGGTGAGGTTCAGGAGACAAAGTCCCCCTGCTATCTTTGTCAAGATACAGATTTTCTCCCACATCCTCTTTCCTGCCAAAGAATGGCCAGTTAACCAGATGATAGTCCATTTGATTCTTGTCTCGTGGGAACTGGTTTGTGACTGTGCTCCAGACTTGGAACATGGCTCAGTAATATCATACAATATAATCTTATATCTTTACATACAGTGTGGCCACACACTTTACCAGGACCATAATGATCAGCAAATTGAGTTTTCAAATGATACCTCATAAGGCATACTTTGTATGAAATTTATCATAGTCCTGTAAAAGGGGATACGGACGCTCACACACAGCTCAAAGCTCTTACCCACAGCATTAGCTGTTAGGCCTTGGGAAAGAATAGCACCAGACCTGTGTACGGAACAGGGACATACTGTATACAGTAGCCACTATTTCCTGTGACTAACATCTACAAATCTAGGACTTTTCTTGTTCTGGCATTCCAGGACAAGTCTTTTCTTGTTCTGGCATTCCAGAAGAAATGGTTATTGACAATCGACTGAAGTTTGCCATCTCTGAAATCTAAGTTTCTAAGGGCATGACTTTTCAAAAGTATTGAGTACCCCCAACTCGAAAAGGAGTCAGTAAGAGCACCCTTTATAATCAAGCCATTGGTATCTAAAGATGGGCATCCAAAACTAAGGCATCTAAAATTCAAGGCTACTTTTAGAAATCTAACCCTTAGAAAGGTTAAGGGTCAAATTTCCTCCTGTAATATGGGACTGCTTATGTTTACTGACTTATTAACTAAATGTTTGTAAAGTACTACGTAAGTGCAAATATAAGGTTTAAGATTCAGTCAGAGGCACAAATGAAACTAGCACTCAAGGTCTCCTTGCTTTCAGCGTGGAGCTTATTTCACTACAATGGGGTCTTAGTCCATGACGAGAGATCATAGATATTACAGTAATACAAATAGACTGACTTTTGAAGGGCCACCACTTTTGTCTCTTCCTGGAGTAGCTTTTTCAAAAGGCTTACATGTGCTTTGTCATATGATAATGACACTAACTTTTATGTGTGCGAAACTTCATATGAAAAGGATCTCTCAAATTTTCAGATGGCTTGTTGATGCTCTATTCTTTTAGGAGTAATCAGTTGTTTTGTGTAAATCATGCAAAAAGTGGTGGGGGGAAAATAATTTTGTTTTTCAAAAAAAAGTCCCATTACCACTCTTTCAGGGACTGAGGAGCCACAAAATCTTGCTGGGGTTCTACAGGGCCACCACCAGTGATGGCTGCAGCAGGGATTATTAGCATAAAATAGTTAACTAGCTCGGTGCTAAGTAGCTATGTATTCTGCTGACCTTTAATTAATTGACCCTGGTTATCTGACTCACTTTGTATTTAACCCCAATAGCTAACAAATTGGCACCCCAGATGGGATATGAATAGCCCATATCAATCAAGCCCCTTAACAGAGACAGCAGCTTGGTTAGCAGTAATAGGTGATAGCAGTATAGAGATAAGACTCTGATGGCTAACAGTCTAGGGGTACAGCATATGCTAGCAGCAAGGCTGTGTAATTGTTTAAAGATCGATTGTAGCAGAACACTTTTATAGGTGAAACCTCTACAATGCTGATAGAAAATAAAGAACCACTCAAGCATTTTTTTAAATGTAATATATAATGGAATATGGATGTGCTTCATTTTTGCTACACACTACACAAAAAGGATCTATGGAGTTATATTTATAAGGGGTATAGGCAAGATAAGACACAGGTAAGAAAGGAAAGGAGAATCAAAAGCAGTTCAGGGGCTTCCATATGGCCTGCATGGCCCTTAATAATAAGGTAGTACAGATGAGTAAGTAAATAAAAGAATTAAAGGAAATATTAAAACTAGAAGAACAAAATAAATAATTTTTAAAAGTATTAAGTGTAAGTACCCTCAAATCTCTTGCTCATAATTTGGAAGAAATAAAAGAGATACTAGGAAGATATCAAAATAGATGTAACCAGGAGAAAGGTGAAAAGTAAGGAATCAAAGACAGGCTGAGGACCTATCTTTGCCTGCCTCCCCATCCTCACTACCTCAGTCTTTCCAGCCTTGACCTCCCTCCTCTAATACATTCAATTTTTACAGACCGTTCCAGTCCTTTCTCTGTTTGACCCATCTCTCTTCCTCTCTCTCTCCTGTACCCCCTCACTTGGCTCAATATGCTGAACTTGCTGCTGTGGTTTGTGCATTGTAATGGTTCACTCCTTCTACGCTCCCCTTTCTTTTTATCTGTGATTCTGCACGGGTTTGTAACGCCCTTATGGAATTCCTTCCTTTCTGGCATTCTCATAATTTTACTTCTGCAGGTTCCCCACTAGCTTATGCATCCCTACTATTTTATTGTCTTTTTTACCTGTGCCCTGCACTTCCTTCATTTTGAAGGTTAAAAATCATAGTGAAATGGAGCACATTTAGAATGAAAAGTCTGTAGCTCACTCTCTTACTAAACAGGTGCCCAATGGGAGGTGGGGAGGCGGCATGATAGGCTGTCCTCACATAAGATTCTGAGCACTGCAGAGACCATACCTGATTTGCAAGCACTGCAGAAGCAGAATGCAGTGTTGTCAGAAGCAATAAAACAGGTGCAGGCAGGGAAGGAATTGTCACAGGACTTGCCCTTAAAAACCTTGTAAACCAAAATTAACCTTAGCAAGGGAGAGTTGCTTAGTCACGGATAGAGGGAATAAGGAATCAGTATGGGTTGTGCCAGAGCAAATTTTGTAAAGATCTGATTTATATTTGGTAAATGATATTCTCTCAGGAGGATATCAAGGGGAACTGATAAAACCATGCAAAAATTGAAAACTAGGTTGGTGGCCGAGTCTAAGAAATGTGAAAGGTACTGTGACAATTGCTTAATCTGTGCAACAAACTAAGTTTCAAAAGGTGAATAAAATGCTTCTGTTAATTCAAAGTGCACAGACTGAAGACACTCCCTTTGCTGTATCTCTACAGATATTGGACGGTGGCACCACCATATTTGATAATTGGGCAGTTGTCCATTCTCTGGGTTATTTGGAAGGAGACCTCTACCAGAAGCATCTGGAGCTACCACAACTATTGGTATTTCATCTAGCAATCAAATCTGGAGGACACCACATGTGGCCTGCTGCTCTACAAACGAATATTGGCATATGTGTCAGTGTGACATCCTTGGGCACCACAATTTGTGTCTGGCCATCCTAGCCTGCAATGTGTTGGCACGAGGGGGCTGCAATCCCTGAATGGATCTTTAATGGCTCCCAGTGGAGCAGATTACTGTCATACCAGTGAAAAAGGTCCACAGTAATTAACTTGCATACACTGCAGTTTATTCAAGAAGGAATTACACAAGTGGTAAAGGGTTACATTAAGCACATAACTCCCATGTTAGACATTAAAGAACTATAAATTAAGAGCTATACATTCCTCTTAGTGAGTCTCTCTTTCACAAACATACACAAACAGGTCCTGTGCTAGCCTCACACAGTTCCTGCTTGGCAAACAGAGAAGGTGGTTACCAATTCTATGGATGATTTTTATTCTCCAGGTCTAGTCTCCTCAACCCTCTGGTCTGTCTCTGATTCCCTTGCAGCAAGGCCTTGACTGCCTGGAAACCCCTCTGGCTCACAGTCCTACTTGAGCAGAGTTTTGGCTACTTTGTCTAGTTGCGATGCTTATTTAAGTGTTAATTAAGGAATCTCCCCAACAGTAATTGAATTTGCTTGATTTTTATACTCTTTTTCCTCAAAGGAGTCACATGTTTGAAAAGCATGCCCAGTGGGCGTGTGGCTACTAACTTTTACCTAATTAATACTTTAGGAGGAGACTGCAGAGTGGTGCCAACTGAACATTACCCCACATTCACTCCCTTATCAATCTTTCACTTCAGCCCCCTGTGTGATGTCCTTCAACAGGGTCGAGATGCCCTGGTCAGCCCATGCTCCACTCGCGATGTTCTACACATGTTGTTTGCTTTCAAGTGGACATATTTGCTGACTCAAAAATCAGTATTGATCATACATGCAGCATGGAGCCAGTCAATTTCACCTCTGCTATCTGCCTAATGCTAAGAGAAGGATTTTGCTCCCAGAATCCTCTTTCGCAGTTCAGTCATGTCAAGCCATGTTCTCACCATTCATTCAGTATGGCCACACCAATTCGGCACCATCCCAACAAGATGGCTCAACAAGAAAAGTGAAATAGCTGCTACTGCCTGGTGAAGCTTAGCAAGTGGCGATGCCCAGCAGTAAGGGTGACCTGCAATATAAATGGATAGTAATATATAGTAACTAATTATAAAAAGTCACTACTCCAGATTTGTTTCACTCCTCGTACGTGCAGCATTATGGGATTAAACCATGATTATGTCCATTCCAATTCACCGCAATTCATTCATTATTCAAAGTGAGCTCAGTCACCAGGATGAAGTTGAGAAATGCATACCAGTTTCTAACTTACACAGTGATCCACTAGCCTCTACATTTTAAAAAAAATTATTAGATCTAAAGAACACCCATTCAGATTAGCAATGACCCACACAAAACAAAACAAAAAGTTCTCCATGGCATCAGGCATGATGGTGACTTAGAAATACTTATTTCTAATGCATGAATGGAGGTTACTTTTAAGGGTGTGATTGTTTTACACATAGTTTTTTGTGTGATTTTGCTTGTGTTGTCACTTATGCATGTTGCTCAAACAGATGTTGCACTTTGGATGCTTGCATAGAGCTACATACAGTAGATTCTGCTTCATAGCCATACTGATACTAGCAACTTTCACTTAATGGCAACATTTTGCTGGGAACCAGTCCCATCCCATTAACATCAATAGAATGTGCCTTGTGGGGCTGCAGCCAGAAAAGCCTGCCTGCAGCCAATGCTCAGTCCATCCTAAATGCTTCAGTCTGGGGCTGCACCCTAGCAAACCTGCCTGCATATTGGAGATAAGAGGCGGGACTGGGAGGGGAGGCTGTGGGCAAGGCAGCAGCAGAGAAGAGGGCTGCAGTCCAGATGTTGGGGCTGCATGGTATCTCTCCCTGTACTCTCCTGGCTGTGCCCTGGTGGAGGACTGCACACAAGGAAGGAAACACTGGGACATGATGAGCCCCAAACTCCACAGAGCAGGGAGAGGTAAGATGCAACCCCACAGGCTCACAGCACCCTTGCTTTCCATAGAAAGCCCTGGCATCCAGGCTGCAGCCCCCCTTCCCACTGCTGCCCTGGTTGCAGGCAGGTTTGCAGGGCTGCAGCCAGTGAAGGAATGTCCCAGCACTTCCTTCCCTGGCTGCTGCCTTGCAAACCTATTTTCCACTTATTAGTAACTGCTAGATAATGACAACTTTTTGCTGGCAACTGAGGGATTGCTAATAAGCTGAACCTGCGGTATATGCATTTTTCACAGGTGCCACCCTGATGCTGTGATCAAGGTGACAAAGGGGGAACTAGTAGTTAAATTGTCTGTTCTTTGTATACGCAGAATTTGTCAGAAGCAAGATGTATGTTTTGTTTAGATCAACTCACTAGGACAGGGATTCTCAAACTGGGGGTCGGGACCTCTCAGGGGGTCGTGAGGTTATTCCATGGGGGGTTGCAAGCTGTCAGCCTCCACCCCAAACCCTGCTTTGCCACCAGCATTTATAATGGTGTTAAATATATAAAAACGTGTTTTTAATTTATAAGGGGGGGTTGCACTCAGAGGCTTGCTGTGTCAACGGGGTCACCAGTAAAAAAAAGTTTGAGAACCACTGCACTAGGACATCAGAGCAAACGGAGCTGATGCGGGAAGTGACCACAATTTGTGTGGCAAGACAGAAGATCAAACTCCAGAAACACTGCCCGAAAAGCATCAAGAAAATTGACAACAAAAGGCTAGCAGACAAAACATTACAGCAGCGATTTTTCAAAATGAATTGATTTCAGGGCTTAGATCCACAACAAGAAGTCAACATTAACATGACCTGGCCCTTCCTGTGTCTCAGTATCACAGATGCGGCAATAGCTGCAGTTTGGTTTCCAGAGTAACAAATCTATAGTCTGGGTGAGTGAGGATATGTGAAAGAATGGAAACCTGTGACCTCAGAATGGAAAAAGATGTGTGAAAGAAAGGAAAGGATGTGTGAAAGAAAGGAAACCTGTGACCTCAGAGCACCCAAATGCAAAATGGTAAGGGTTTTCCTGGTATGTAACAGTAAAACTCAACTAGCCTGATTAGCTCATTACACCTCACACACTTTTATTTAAAAGGTGTCATGTAATATATCATTTGAAAACTAATAACGCACTGGTCATTAATCACTGTGAAATGTCTGTAACAACACTGATGGTGAAGCTATGGATACTCTGCTATATTTTGGAGACTAAACAAAGGAGGCAACATTTTTCCCCAGAGAAAAGGGAAGACAAACACCAGTGTCAATGGCGAACTGAGTCAGGTGTGACCAGAGACATGGACAATGGACTATTTATTTGCAGGAGATTGCAGGAAGGGCATTTGCATTGTAAAATCACACGAGACTGTGAAATCAATATGGCTTCAGCTCTCTGGGGTACTCAGCAAGAAGAGTCAAGCTGAGCCCCCAGGAGGGCTTCCTGACTCTGAAGTCCAAGATAAACTTTGGGGAATATAAGGAACTGTTTAAAGACTTTGAGGGTATCCAACTCTTAAGTGAACAAAGAAACCAGCATTTTGATGTTGTAAGGGTGGATCCTGGCTGGAACAGCCAGTCAAGCTGGAGAAATTGCTGTGAATAGGGAAACCATGCTGAACAAGAATAATAGCTGATTAAGTTTTAGTCTTAGGAGAGTGTTTTGCTTTTGTTTAACCATTTCTATCTTTATTCCTTCTTCTTGGTATCACTTAGCCTATGTTTTCCTGTTAATAAACTTGTTTTTACTATAAACTAGTTCAGTGCTGTGCTTTAAATAAGTGTTAAATTGAGCTGAAATGTATTGACTTGTTAAAAGGCGCAGTGAATGTAAATTGATAGGGGCTGTGTACTGCAGAGACACATCTCTGAGGAGCTCGGGGGCTGGAGTTCATTGTTATCTGCAAGGCAAGGTTATGACTTGTAGATTCAAGGAGTTTGCTGGTAAGGAAGACAGACTGGTATGGCAGGAAGCTGACAGTCTAATCACCAGCATAGCTCACTCTTGCTGAGGCAGAGAGGTAACACCCAGAGCTGTGAGCCACTGTCCTGAGTAGCATGTGACACCAGCCAAGGCCAATATTTTTCTCAAAAACACCTACAGAAAAAGCAATAGCAAAAAATCTGTATAAAACACAGGACAAAGCAGTAAAAAGCAGTGCAAGAAGAGATGAGGAAAAAAATGGATAAGATCACCAAAGGAGCTGAAGCAGCTGCTGCAAGAGGTGATAGAACTTTGTTGAGTAAATAGCTTTTTATTAACTGGCACGTTTACATCAGATGGCAAGCCTGTTACAGATAAACAAGGAAAGGCCTTAGTAACAGAATGAATAATGATCCGCAGAGTATTTTCAACACTCCTAGAAACTACTGACTAAATTGGACACATACTACTAGATGTGACATCTCTTATCACAAACAAAAGTGAGAGACACAATAAAGCTAACCTAAGAAAGCTGCAGTTGCAAGCCGCTAGGAAAATGTTGAAAGCTTGTGATGAGACCATTGATGTAATCCCCAAACTTTTCAGATTATGGGACCAGGAAGAGCCTCTCGAACAATGAAAAAATGGCATATATCAAAATACCAGAGATGTGACCTAAGCAACTGCAATCAGCTGGGGAGCTGTTACACTCCTTTCAGTGTTAGGCAAAATCTTCTGCAGTATCATCTTAGCTTTACCTTAAAAGCTTTCTTTATTCTACCTAAGTGAAGAGCAGGCTGAATTTCAACCTGGAAGATCATGTCGAAGAGGTTTTCAACCTAAGCATAATAATCAAAGACAGCATCAAATGCATAAGCGCCGACTCTGTCAGTGCGCCAGGGCTCGAGCACCCACAGAAAAAATTTAGTGGGTACTTAGCACCTAACCATAACCAGCTCCCTCCCTCCTCTCCAGTGCCCGCTCCTGCAATCAGCTGTTCTGTGGCATGTAGGAGGTGCTGCGAGGAGGGGGAGGAGCAGGGATATTCAGGGAGGGGGTGGAACTGAGTAGGAAGAAGTAGAGCACGGGGCAGGAAGAGGAGGGGTGGGGTGGGGCTTTGGGGAAGGGGGTGGAATGGGGGCAGGGCGTGGGGCTGAGCTGGGGTTGAGCAACCCCAAGGAAAGAAGGAAGCCGACACCTGTGATCAAAGGGCAAAATCTACTCTTCATAATCTTTGTAGATTTTTAAGAAAGCATTTGACAGCCTCCACGATTTATTCTTGAACATCTTGAAGTGTTACGGAATACCAACAAAAATAATCCTCAAGGCTTTATATCTAGGTGCAGCTTGACAATTAAAGTAATGACTACCTGGGCAAATGGTTTAACAAACACTGGTGTCCAAGAAGGATATATTCGCTCACCTCTCCTGTTTGGCATTGCCATTGATTTATGTTAGGAGTATAGATGGATATAACAGGCATCACAGGGTTTAACAGTATACAAAATTTTTAGATTTGCTGATGACATAGCTCTTCTAAGTGATAGTTCAACATGCAAGCAAAGACCAAAAGATTGTCCAGCATTGCAAAAAGGGGTTAATAATTAGTTATGAAAAAAACAAATCTAATGAGAACCCAAGCAACTCCTAACTTGAGCATTATGTTAGAAGCAGAGGAATAAAAGAGGTGAGACAATTCACATACTTTAGAAGTAATATGCAAGCTAATGGGGGTTATCTGGAGGGAATAATTTCATGACTTAGAAAGAGACAGGTGCATCCACCACTTAAACAAGATTTAGTAATTGAAAATCTACAACTGAAAGACCAAACAACAAATCTTTTCACTCACATGTTGTTTCCAATTTAATATAGGGATGTGAAAGCTGGAAATCCACCAAATGTATAGACATTTAAATGCCTTCCAAGTATGAAATGCAATGAATTTATAATAAATGCCAAGATTCATCAGAGTTCAACAACCCTTGTCTCCAAAGTTATGGAAAATGGATGTTTCTGGTATCACACCGACAGACCCCGGCCTTCAGTGGGCAAGATTGAACGGGGGCCCTCTGGAGCGTAGTGCATGAGCCTCTACCACATGAGCTAAAAGCCAACTGGCTGCTAGCTACGGCTGTAGAGCAGACTCATATTCTCTCTGCGCCACTAGATGGGACAGAACACCACACCCAGGAGGTGTGTAGGTTACACTGGGACATAATAACAAAGCCAGAATGTCTGCCTTGGCAGCCATGCCATTAGGCAGCTGGAGGAACACTGTAAGAGGCCAACCAAAAGAATCCTTCAGTTGGACAGTACTTAGAGAAGGAAAACTTATGGGACTTAACAACACAGAACATGCAAAGAGTGACCCAGGACAGATAGGGATGGTGAAGCCTTATTCATGCCCTAAGGGACAATTGGTATAGAAAGGATTCAAATACCATACAAAATGTAACTGGGAAGATCATGAACTTACCCTGTCAATCTGACCATTGCTCTCTCTTCTTTGAATCCTACCACTGGCTCTTTCTTCCCCACTGCATCAAGTTCAAACTTTGTCTCCACCTTGAAGGGACTGGATAAATCTACCCCTCCCTATTGATGCAGCCTTTTATAGCATGGTTCCCTTGCACAATCAGTTCTTTCACAACCATCTCCATGATTTCTTCCATATGACTCCTGCAACTGCTTGCACTCTCTCAACCCTCCTAACAGCCTCTCCCAGCTATTTTTATATCCTTCAATTCCTGTCCTTCCTTACTGCCCCTTGGCTTCAGAATATTTTCTTCTGTTCATTAAGGGCTCCAATTCAGCATAATCTTTAAGGATATTCTTAGATTTAAGCACATGCTTAAGGTCCGCTGAAGTCAGTGCCCATGTTTCAAAGAGAGTTTAAAATTAAGCATGTGCTTAAGGGCTTTGCTGAATCATGGCCACACATCCTTTCCTATAACACACTTATAGGCCTTCATCTGTGATTTCCCCCAGAATATCTGTACTGCTTCAGAATTGTTCCAGAGTATCATATCTGAACTACATAGCTTGGAACTACATAGCTACATACGTATCTGAACTACATAGCTGATTGGGTCCGGATGCTGCAAACATGCATGTGTGAACTCGACTCAGGTCAATGAAGTTACTAATGTGGATGGGTATTTGGAGGATTGGGTCCTTAGATTGTAAAATCAGAGGGGTAGGAACCCTGCCTTTTTTGTTGTTGTTTTTTTTTAACAGAGGTGAGTACACTATGAACTTTCAGTAAGTATAGGACTTCTCCTATTGGCAAAAAGAACATAACATTAGGACAGTTTCCTGGATGCAGCTGTCAGGGCAAAGCAGTATGCAGTTGTCCATCTTGATTAACTCAGTTGCTTCTTAAAGCTTGAGGAAAAGGATGTTTTTGAGATTTTGATATAGTCTGTGGAATTCATCACCTGACGTGTAGTTTTGTGAGGGACCAGTAGGAAGCAGAAATCTTTATAGATCTTAGCAACTACAGAAGCTAGTTTTCCCCCCTTTGGTAAAAACGATATTTTCCCCTGCCAATTTATAATAGTAATAATGACATGACATCCATCTGGTGTCAGCACAATTTAAATTGGACTCCACATTTGGCCTGGCTGACTTGAGTTCCGCGGACACCAGCAGTGATAAGTGGCATGTTAGGGTTACTGATTTCCCAGTGATATCTGTACTACTGATTTGTGTCCAACAGCAGAGCTGTGTGATGAAACCAGATGAGGGTCACAATCTTAAAAGTAAGGTTCTCAAAACTGAGTCTGGGCTGGTTTATAGTGAGGAATGTAAGCCATGTGACAGTCAGTGGGTTTTCCTGGATTTGCTAAATTCTGTCTGGTTTCATGTCAGTTTTTGTTGAATTTCCTTTGAATTTTTAGTCCCTGAAAAACAAAGTTGGAAAATAAGTTGACATTAAACATGGGTCTCTGCTTTTTGTACAATTCTACTCAATAGTCTAAGACCTGAGGAAATGTGTAGGAAATAACTTTAGTTCCTGTGGTGAGGGCCCATGTTCATTAAATGGATCCCATAGCTTCGTATATGAGCCTGAGATAATCTTGTTTTTTTCCACAGTAGGCTGAGATCCCTTCCACAGTCTTTAAGGAGTCAGGAATTAACTCCAGAAATGGTTGCTTTGCTCAGCAATAAACGCTTTTATCTGGGCAGAGGCAAAATCTCAGTGTAAGGGACTGTTTAGGCGCACCTAGGAGGACTCTCAAATACGTTTCTCCATTGCAATGTACTGAGTCTCTCGAATGTCTAGACATACAGATTAATACTCACCAGCCCCAAACAGCTTGCAATTCCAGTCTCTTAGGCCCAGATCCACAATGGAATTTAACAGGACTGTAGCATAGCTATAGTGGTGCAGTTGTACCATGGCCCAAGAAGCTATGGGTGCCCAATCAGGAGAGGCCACTCTACCATAGGCACCATTGTAATTATGTTCTAATTTTCCAAGATGGTAAAGATAAGCGAAATTTCCAATTTTGGGGGAAAGGAGCCCCAATCTATTCTTGCTCCAGGGCCCTCTAGGGCCTTGCTAGGTCCTTGGTATTTAAGCTCCTAATTTCCATTGACTTCAACTGAAGTCAGTGGAAGTTAGGAGCCTAAATACCTTGTATGAGTTTAGGCCTTAGTCCTGAAACAGGATACCTTCTGCCCTATGTGGTGCAAGCTTGGACAGGTGAGTATCAGTCTCTGCTGGGTTGCCTGGTGTCCACACCTGCGGTTGCCATGCTGGTCAGGGCTCCTCTGCTGCATCTGGGTTGCTCTTCCAAAGAGGCTGCAAATGTGCCGCAACCTGCTCCCTCTGGCTATTCCCCTAACCCCGGTGATATTCAGGCCTCCTCCAAATGATGGTCTTAAGCACATATCCTTGCGTAAGCTGGATGGCTCCTCTCTTCAGCCTCATTGCCATGCCAGCCAATTGGCTGAGAACCAACCAGGTGACCTGTAACCACCCTGTCCCCAAGAGCTCTGCAGAGCAGAGTTCTTGCACTGAAGTGGCATTCCAATCCTCTCATGATAAGTGGGCTGGCAGAAAAAAAATTCTTCCCAGTTTGTTAGCCATCTGTGGATCTGGGGTCAGCTCCCCGCTCTGCCTGCTTCCTAATCAATCCAAGGCTTGTGGGGATAGGGCTGGTCCTTTGATACTGAGGCCCTGTGCATGCAGGACTCCACAGTTCTGACATCTTACAACTTAGACACTAACACTCCACTTCATTTCGGCTCCAGAAAAACTACCCCCAATAGACAGAATTTCATGGACTGATAGTGAGAGAGAGAGAGAGAGAGACACCCCCTCACACCCACATCTGTGGGTAAGTTGCTTTCAAATACCATGAAGAAAATATTGACAAATCTCCTAACACTTCTCCCATAACAATTGTTTCTTCCTTGTATGAATATATTGTAATCGTTTGGCTGCATGTTGCTATTCCCAGAAGACTGCCCAAATATCTGCCCATTTTAACCTCTTCTCCATCATATCCTGCCCCTTGCACATTCTTTGGGTCACAGTTCCCTTGAGCTGCTTCTCATGTTTGTTGCACGTCTCCTTTTCACTGTTTGTCTTTCCTCCAAAGCAGCAGCAGCAGCTCTTCTGCTGCCGTTTCCTTGGCTTAGAACCAATTCCCATTTCCTGCCAAGTGCCATAGATCCTCCAAAGTGCTTGTTCTGCACTTGTAATTTTGCTACTTAATATAAAAGAGCAGAATTTGCTCTGGAGCTCTTCTATAAATAGAAGAGAATTTTTCCAAGGTCTCACACTAATTTGCCAAACTGATTGTATCCCTGATAATTGACTTAAATCATAAAATGACACTGTCTCCTCTTCTACTAGAACTATAATCTATTAGTTTTTGTATAGTTATTTATATTCTGAAGGGGGAACATATTTTCTTTTTATACACTAACACCCAATATTCTGTTCCCTTTCTCTTATGTTCAAACCTAATTAAAGATGTGAAATAAACCAACCAAAAGTCTGGATACTGGAACTTTAAGCCTGATAGAGCTGACCTTAAATCCTTTTTTAAAAAGGGGAAAAAAGTCTGTTTGTCAGATACCCTCAGAATACCTTAATAAAAACAGAGGTGTGTGTGAACTCTGAACTGTCTAAACAAAATAACTTGCTCACTTCTACACTGCTCCCAACACAAATATCCCAAAGAAAGTAATTTAAATTATGGATTAGTGTCCTGAACAATTTTAATCTAACAACAGATCCATTTTAGATATATAAGTGTGGGAAAATGATAAAGCTTAACATTTAGCAGTAAGGCTTTTAAAAATAATGTAATTTAAGATCTCAACTCACAATACTATAGGGCTGGCAACTGATATGGTAATTTTGCTATTCTGGGAGAAGGTGAGTGGGGAGAGAAAATGTATAAAAATATTTGTTGCAAAAATAGTTGATTGCCATTGTGCTTTAAATAAACGTACTGAAAACTGTGCAGACACGTAGGGTCAGATTTTCAAAAGGCTCAGCCTCCCTCTTGACAAATGGTACTTCTGCTTGTAATATTTGCAATTGCATAATTGAATTCTAACTGAAATTTGCACCCCAGACTAAATACATGTACAAATCAGAGTAACTATTTTAATGACCTATTTTTGTTTGCAGATCTGGTAGATCCTCATTGCTTCAACAACTGCCCTGGATGGTTAAGGCACTAGTCTGTGATTCAGGAGCCCTGGGTTGGATATGTAGCACTGGCATAGACTTCCTTTGGAACATTAGGTAAGACACTTAGGCTGGAATTTTCAAATGATTATACATGCTTAAGACAACTGGTGTGCTCTCCAGCTGGGACTTGGCACATGTTTAGGTGCTTAGGTGATTTTTGGAATCTGTCTGCAGTTGTGCTGGGCTCTCACTTGTTTGGGTGCTTGTTTGAGTGAACCAAGAAGACAGGGACAAAAGCTATGCAGGAACTCTGGAGTTAGCATACTTTCCATCAGTGCCTGGCATGCCATAGTGCATTCAATACCTTGGAGAGCTCCTAGGAGAGACAATGCTGCCTTCTGGAGTAGGAAACCCACCCAGGGAGGACGACCGACCCACCCAGGGAGGACGACCGACCAACCTGAGGTTAGTTTAATGGTGTTTGTAGCAAGATTCCCTTGGTTTTGCAATGACTCCTTTGTCCTCTGTAGATCAGCCATACCAATACTGTTCCAAAAAGTAGTCTGGTTTAATATGGAGTGAATAGAAAAGACCATTAATATCCAGACCGTACAGATTTGCACAAGACCACATGTATTCATGACAATGGTAGAAGGCATATCCTAGCTAGTATTTTGCACCTCTCTCAGGAGACATATCTTCTAAAGAACTTGGTTCTTCACTCATCATAAATCTTCTAGCAAGTCTGAGAGCATCCTTATGCAGTGCTTGAACAGTCAGAGAGCATTTGGTCTTCTCAAAAAGAGCTTCAGGAGTCTCTGCATCAGAGTGGGGGCAATATGCCCCCAAAATGTTTAACAAGCTGTTCCTGGTAAGTTGCATGGTTCAATATCTTTTGCTTAGGGAGGCTGGTACTAATGATGATATGAACCCAACAAATCAGAGCGCTCAGGAAGAAGGGAATGAAGGGCCTCAATAGCGAAACACAATGAACAGGATATAGGAGGTGGTAGTAGACCTGGGGTGAAAAAGTCAGTCACTTTTACTGAGCCTAAGAGAATAGGGTGATAGCAAATGCTTTTTCAGGTAACGATGGGGAAGAAATGAACAGGAAAAATAGTCATATTCTGATAGATAAGATGTTTTAAATGTGCATATGTATTACAATAATAAACTCACAGCAATAGGTGCTGGTATTTTCAAAATGATAATGTTATTTAGAAAATATTGCTGGGAGGGAAGAAGGAGAGTAGGAGGGGGAAGGTATCAAGCCCCCTGATTTGAAAAGGGCTCACTACAGATAAGTAGATATTAAGCATTTTTATACAATTTACACACATGATAAATGCAGAGAGGTTTGGTGGCTTGTCTAAGGTAACACAGCAAGTTAGTAGGACAGCAAGGAGCAGAGCCTCTTCTAAGTATTGGACCACAAAAACTGGGTTCCACCACTGCACAATCTAAACCATAAGGGAAGACTGCTAGCATTATAAAATACTGTAGTTACAGCATTATGAAGAATGTCTGTAATACTAGTTTAAAAATGTAACTAAATAAACCATGAAAAAATTAAACATATCAGGCCAAACTTTAGGTAGTGTAAATTAGAGCATCAGGGGGTAGCCATGTTAGTCTGTATCCACAAAAACAATAAGGAGTCCGATGGCACCTTAAAGACTAACAGATTTATTTGAGCATAAGCTTTTGTGGGTAAAAACCCCACTTCTTCAGACTCCATGCATCTGAAGAAGAGGGATTTTTACCCACGAAAGCTTATGCTCAAATAAATCTGTTAGTCTTTAAGGTGCCATCGGACTCCTTGTTGTTTAAATTAGAGTAGTGTCGTTACCAACAAACATAAATTGAAGTACTGGACTTCGGAGCAAGTAACTGATACTTTGAATATTGGAATGAAGTCATTAGAAATCCCATGCTGGAATGCAATTTACAATGCCGCTTTTGCAATGTAAGGTGGATAATGTATTAAATGACTAAAGATTTCCATGGCTTGTAGAATGGAAATTAATTTTCACTTATAATTATGCATCAAATATGGGCATGAAGAAACATCCCTGATTATTAAACTATTATAAAAAGTATAAACGTTATTGGTGAGTGAGGTTTATGTTAAGAGACTATAGTAGCAATCAGTAACATTTCTCCCTCATCTTCTATGCCCCGGAGATAGAGGTGACAAAAAGCATATCACCTGCCTCCTGGTGGAGGATATCACCCCTCTTACAGATCCAGTGGAGATCCAGCCCCTTCTCCCTGGATCCAACCAATGCTGACAGCTGCAGGGTCCTGTTGGATGAACTCCCTTTGGTCAGTGCGGGTGACTGGGACTGGTTAGAGCAACCTCTGACTCTGGCGGAATTTTCAGAAGCCCTCCATCTGATTCTTACTAACAAATCTCTGGTCATATGCGAGATGGCTGTGATGTTCTACCGCACATTCTGGGACATGCTTGACCCAGACCTCGCCACTGTCTGGGCCAAGACATTTGCGGGGGAGGGGGGGCAATGTGCTCCTCCTCTGCTTTCCCTGATGCCTAAAAAGGGGAAATCTCTGTGTCCTAAGGAATCAGTACCCACTTTCACTCCTCAGCACAGACTACAAAGTTATAGCAAAAGCCATCATGCTGCAGCTGAAGTCATTGCTTGTGGACATGATCCATCCTGACCAGACCTATACCATCCTGGGCCTGACCATCTTTGATAACCTCTATTTGGTCCAAGATCTACTCCGTCTAGTGTGTAGGAATGCTTTTTCACTCATCCTTCTGTCCCTGGACCAGAAAAAGGCATTTTACAGAGTGGATTGTGGGTCTCTCATGGGCACTCTGTGGGTGTTTGACTTCAGGCCTGGCTTCATGGGGTTTCTCTAGGTTCTGTATGCCTCTGTGAAGTGTCTGGTCAAGCTCAGTTGGGCCTTGACTGAACCTGTCACCTTCAGTTGAGGGGAACATAAAAGCTGTCTGCTGTCCAGCCAGTTCTATATCATCGCTATCAAGCCCTTTGTCCATCTCCTTGGCAAGAGGAAGACAGGGTTGTTGCTTTGGGAGCTGGACTTGCGGGTGGTCCTGTTGGCATATGCCAATGACATGCTTCTCATGGGCCAGGTCCTGGGAGACCTGGCATGGGTGGAGGCTTACAAGCCATCTATTTGGCAACCTCCTCTATGCAGGTCAACTGGGTCAAGAGTTCTGGCCTGATGGTTAGGGATAGGTGACAGGCAAGCTCCGTCCCACCTGCATTCTGTGCCAACCAGTAGGGCACAGATTCACTGCTCTATCTGGGTGTGTACCTTTCTGCCACTGATCCCTCCCACTGCAGAATTCGATTTATGTAGAGGTCAGGGTGTCTGACTGGCTGCAGAGGTGGATGGGAGAACTCCTGTGCCTTTTCCCTCAGGGTAGGGGGTAGTACTCAACCAGCTGGTCCTGTTTGTGCTCTGTCACTGGTTCAACACCCTGAACCCACTCCTGGGAATTCTGGTCAGCCTCCAGAAGATGATCCTGGACTTTTTCTGGCCAGGACTGCAGTGTGTCTCTATGGGTGTCCTGAGCCTCCTCTGCAGGGTGGACAGGGCCTGGCTTGTATCTATAGTCAGGTCCATGCCTTTGGTCTTTAGCCCTGCATAGACTCCTTTACAGTGGAGTACGCTGGCACACACCTTCCTCTGCTACCTCTGAGGGCTCCAGTATGACTTGCAGCTCTTTTGTCTCCACCTGAGAGGCCTCCCCAAAGCGCTTTCTGAGTTGCTGGTCTTTTACCAGGACCTCCTCAGTACCCTGGAAGCTAGTTTCAGTGACCAGGTCCTTAGTGGCTGCTCAGGGGAGGATGTCCTTACAGAACCCTTGCTACACAATGCACACTTTTCTGCCTTGGTGATCCAGAGGATGGTTCTGGCTGGTGCCACCAGAATCGGAACAGAAGATTCAGCTGCAAAAGTGGAAAAAATGAGGACAGCACAAAACAAAGGGAGTTAGTTTCTTGACTCTCTCTAAACCAAGTTAGTAGTATGGCCAAGATCCTCAATACAGAACCAGGCAAAGGTCATAATTTGAGAGTTCAAGGGTCACACACCATCTGCAGTGATGGCAGATGCTGTAGTGCTAACCCACTTTCCCTGAACAGAACATCTGTAATAGGTACTGCCCTCTGTTGGATTAATTTAGATGGAATAAATGGGCCAAAGGGGACTATAGCCTAGTCACTCCCCAACATTAAACAATGTAAAACAACATTTGGGGTTTGATAGACAGAGACCTCAGCCTGCTTAGTACCATGGCAAACACATAAACGTCTTTTTTAACCTTTTATTAAAAATACAGACAAAAAGGAAAAGCAATTAGAGCGTTTGAAATGTAAGGTATTAACTAAGACTTTCATTTTAAAAACATCCCTTGTTCCCTTTCACTGGAGAGAGTTTTTAGAAGGAAAAAAAAACATTGTTTGACAGTCTTTTAGATGATATCAAAGATGGTAATAATCATCCTTTTTGGGGCAAAGACAGGAGATAACTGAGATGGGCTAGAACTGTCATTGTTGCTGTTGTTATTAAAGTCTGATCTCGTTTCCTAGAAGATACCACAAAACAAACACACAAAAGGGAAAAGAAAAGAACAGCAAAGATAGAAAATGGAGTTTCTGTGTCTCTTGTTGATTTTTACTTGCAACATCATTGCTGGAGAAACAACTACAGCACACTGTTTTACCAGCCACTCTGAGGCCCGGCAGTCCTGTATCGGCATCTACTGTTTAGGGCATTGCTTTGAGCTGCCTCTTTCTAGTCACAGGCTTATAACAGTATTGTAAAATATACAGTTTTGGCCAGCTAAGCCAGACTCTTATTAGACAGAAGGAAAAAGGAGAGAGATAGGAAAAAGAAGAAATAAGGTAGAGAAGGAAAAGTACACACTTTGGGGGGCACGGCAGTGGGGGAGGGAGAGAGAGGGAGGGAGAAAAAGTTTTGCATCCTAGATGATATATGGGATTAAGCTAGAGCTGGCAATATCATCGGTGTCCAATCTCCCTAGCCAGGCTGATCAGGACATATTTCAGGATTAGGATGATGAAGATCTGGGGTCCCAGGAGACAGTGAATGTGGTAGCCATGATGGTGAAGCTCACTCCAGTAGCCATTTCCCCCCGCAAAAAAATCTTTTTAAGTACCCCAAAAGGGAATGATGGGCAGAATAGCCCATCGCCTCATTATTTTGTTTACCAAGCATGATCTTAACACAGTCCTTGAATTATATCACAAGGCCTTTTTGTTTGGACTAATTCAGTTTTTGTCTTCCTTTCCTATCTTGTCCATCAGCATTTGTTATTATAGGTTATTATGACATCTTATGACCAGTTATGTACTGGATCTCATAATTAGGGTAAATTTGTAGGCCCAATTATCACACCTCCCCGCAGGGGGACTGCCCAGCAGCCCAGTCATGGTGTGTGAGAGAGGAAAGGTGATGAGGCTCAGCTGCGGCCCATTACTGCATTAGGTGGTTGTAGTATGATGAGTGGGAACTGGAGAAAGAGGGTCAGGTGGCAGGAGGGACCTAGTTTGATGTGACATCAGGGTGCTTAGGTGTGCAACCTGCAGCATATTTCTGCACAGACCTCTCAGCAGGTAATACTGGCCTCTATGAATGCTTAACAAAGATCTTTTTCCTGAAATGCTGCCTGCTTGTTGCACTGCCTGTTGCTAATGAAACAGCTGTTACTCAGGGTCTACTGAGCCTGCTGAAATCAAGCACAAGAGAAGATGGAACATTTAAATTGTCCTAGTGTCGTCAGCACATATGATTTTATAGTTAGCCTTGCAATATTGGGTGTTTTTCTTTGAGCTCTATACCCCCCAGAATCATGTGACTGCAGTAAAATCTCAGCTTTGATTTTTTTTTTAGTAAGGTTCTAGCCCTCCCGGCCGTAGAGAAAAGCTTTAAAATGTGAGCCCTGAATGTTTAAATTCTAGCAGACAAATAAAAAGAACTGTGTAAAATCTCATGATTTTTGAGTGCTCAAGGTTGCTATTGTTCTTTGAGTTTGGAGAGATGTTATGATTAGAACTGCCCTGGAACAAGGGGACAAAGAGGCTTTGAGTACACCTATTATCTATCTTTATTGTATGACAATGGCAAAACCGCTGTCCCCGCCCTCTTTTTTCTTTTTTCATTTACCTGTGAAAAAGCAGTGTTTTGGGGTTCTAGCTAGAAAAACCCTGTTTGGATTTGTCCTTTGAACCAGCCACGCGAGTTTCCAGTTTGAGGGTATTTCTCCAGCAATCAGCCCAAACTCCCCTACCTTGTTGAAACCATCACACAAAGCACACACAAGTGAATTGACAAGTGGCTTCCACTATCCTCATTATTCACTGAGGAGAAGAAAATATAGCCATGTATAAAACGTACATAAACTGTTAGGGTGTAAGCTAAAATGGCCCTCGGCAGCTTTTTTTACGTTCCTTGTTTGCTGATTTATCATACTTTACAAGAAATGTATGTGTTTCAAAGAGCAACTCAGAACACAAAAGATAATTGTTTCCAATTCCTATTGCACCCTCGCCACTCCTTAGTCCTACAATTTGGTGTGTAATGTGGAGGTAGCTATTAATTTCTAAGAAAAAAAAAGTTAGTTAATTGCAAAGACATATAGTCTAGATGCACATGTTAAATTCCATGTTGTTACACAGATGCAAAAAAATCACGCACGGAAGGGGCTTTCATGTTTCAAAGGGTTGGTCTATTGCTGTTAAAACCTTAAATTGTCCTTTTACGTTCTCTTTTGGAATAAGCTTTTTTTTCTCACTGTTCACCAATTGCCATTATATTGCTATACAAAATGATAGGTGATGAGCTTAAAATGCAATTAACAACATCCCTTGTATTGGTAAAACAAAGCTTTGCAGCCTTTTAATGAATTGTAATGAGATGGACTCCCCCTGGTGCAGTAAAGCATCTAACACTGAACTGTGGGGTTAATATGCACTCCACTAGAAAAAGCTTTTGTCCCCTCTACTTCTGATCTGCTGTGCATTTCCATCTTATCCACTCACACAAATTTGCTGTTCTTATTGGAAGTTGTCATTTATTTTATCAAATACGGCTTCGAATGTAGCTTTTCATCTCAATGAAAATAATTTCTGGAAGAATAAGCAGGATAAATGAAGAGGAATTCAATTACTTGTTCACAGGCCCATTTAGTGAAGATTCTGCTTTTGTCTCTCACAAAAAGAAAAGAAAATTTACACCAACGGAAAGGAGCACACTGCTTTGATAGTAGTACTGCCTCAACCTAGTTGCCAGAGCTGCACATTTCCTAAACGTTACTTTACACAGACCATTTTTTTGAGGGGGAGAAATGAAATAATTATAAGATTTTACAATGAAAACATCCTAAATAATGTGTCCCCCTGAGTGTTCCAAACAGATTATTTTTCAGTTTGTTCATGGCACAAAGATGAAGGGCCAATGAAACTAAGCCAGTTTACACATGCTGGGGATCTGGCCCTGGATTAATGGATTAAAAACATTGTAGCAAGGCCCACCAGTTTGTACTGCTTCTAAGAACATTTTACAGGCGTAGAATTCTTCAAAGCCTGATGTGCTATTTATTATTTATACTCTAGTCTACTCCTGCGTTTAATAAGATGGTTTAAAAAAATACAAAGAAAAACTGACAGTATGAGTCTTGAGAAAATACGGATAATTTTAGGGCCCTAAAACATTCTATTTCCCAGATTCCATGTTGATTCTTCTTTTGGGTGTGGCATGCCAATCCCCCATTAAAACCTTGTATTTTTATTTTTCTAGGTAGGCGCATTAATGGAAGCAATTTGTTACACGCTAATATGTGTTTTAGAGTAAGAAATATTATTAAAGTAAGTTATCATTTCTTAAACAACTGCTTATTTTGGAGCAAGCAGGATTATTAAAGTAATTTATCATGAGCTGAACTGCTTATTTTGAAGCAAGAGACATTAAAGTTGGTTTTCATTGTTTAAACTCTTTATGGGCCACAGAACCCATGGGATAATTTCAAGGAAGTGCTGAACTAGTGTTACCGGTTGTTTGGTTTCTTGGTGTTTACATTTTCTTCGCCACCATACAGAAGTCCGTCAAAAGGCTAACAAACCGGGGTTGGTATTCATATTTATTATCATTCTAAGCTGCAGCATTCCTCTTTTTGCTATCTATTTGTACATTGTCCAAGTAAACACACCACATTCCAGGAAAAATGAGCTTTTCTGTCAAAAGCTTAAGTCAGTGCTGCACCTGGAATGGTTGATGGGTTGGGCTGGAAAAGAGTGAAAAAGTACTGTAAGTGCATCCTGTACCGGTAGCATTTCATCTCCTTAATTGGCTGAAAAACAAAATGACCTGTTTTCCCAGCCAGGATATTCTGTATGGCAGCCGATCAGTATCTAATTGCATACAATGTTGTATAATGAACACTTACATTTAAACAACATAAGAAAAAGAAAGTACCGTGGACTTGCAGTTCTTTGTCATTATTTTGCACATAGAATTATCCGTTGGTGTCCAGGAAGTTGCTGCCTTTAGATTTCATATATAGAGAATTGCAGCCTGTCAAGGTTCCTCCCCCACTCTGAACTCTAGGGTACAGATGTGGGGACCTGCATGAAAAACCTCCTAAGCTTATCTTTACCAGCTTAGGTCAAAACTTCCCCAAGGTACAAAATATTCCACCCTTTTGTCCTTGGATTGGCCGCTACCACCACCAAACAAATACTGGTTACTGGGGAAGAGCTGTTTGGACACGTCTTTCCCCCCAAAATACTTCCCAAAAACCTTGCACCCTACTTCCTGGACAAGGTTTGGTAAAAAGCCTCACCAATTTGCCTAGGTGACTACAGACCCAGACCCTTGGATCTTAAGAACAATGAACAATCCTCCCAACACTTGCACCCTCCCTTTCCTGGGAAATGTTGGATAAAAAGCCTCACCAATTTGCATAGGTGACCACAGACCCAAACCCCTGGATCTGAGAACAATGAAAAAGCATTCAGTTTTCTTACAAGAAGACTTTTAATAAAAATAGAATTAGAAATAAGAAATCCCCCCTGTAAAATCAGGATGGTAAATACCTTACAGGGTAATTAGATTCAAAACATAGAGAACCCCTCTAGGCAAAAACCTTAAGTTACAAAAAAGATACACAGACAGAAATAGTTATTCTATTCAGCACAATTCTTTTCTCAGCCGTTTAAAGAAATCATAATCTAACACATACCCAGCTAGATTACTTACTAAAAGTTCTAAGGCTTCATTCCTGGTCTATCCCCGGCAAAGACAAAATGTAGACAGACACACAAACCCTTTGTTTCTCTCCCTCCTACCAGCTTTTGAAAGTATCTTGTCTCCTCATTGGTCATTTTGGTCAGGTGCCAGCGAGGTTACCTTTAGCTTCTTAACCCTTTACAGGTGAGAGGAGATTTCCTCTGGCCAGGAGGGATTTTAAAGGGGTTTACCCTTCCCTTTCTATTTATGACACAGCCCATAAGCATAGAAAAGCTAGACCTGCTGATAATGTGATTTGTTTTTTTAATGAAAATTTATGTAAACTGTCACATGGTCAGACACAAGAAGTAAGCAATGTAAAGCAAATTCCAGAAAAGTAACAGGATCTATGGTTTTTAAAATGATATTGAAAAAAATATAAAACTTCCGCTCCTTTCATCTTGATGCAAATAGATACAAGATGACAAATGTGTCAAAAGGGTTTTATTTTCTTATGACAAAACTCTTCCTATCTGGCTTTTGCCTCTGTCCTCTGAGCTATCACATAGACTTATTTTGACCATGTCCAAAATTTTCAAATATATGGGCCTAAATTAGGGACCTAAATCCTTATTTAGGCACCTAAATAAGTGGTCTGAATGTAAGACATGCTGATCATTCATATCTCCCACTGGTACTGTGCGTGCTCAGCACTTTTGAAAATTCTGACCTATGGGCCAGTATCAAGCAATTTCATAGATCTATTAGATTTTAAGGCCAGAAGGAACAATTATGGTAATCTGACTTGATGAATAACACAGAATTTCACCCAGCAATCGCCAATACTAGAGTGTTTTGGTCCACTAAAGATGCCATACTGCAGTCAATGATACTGTGTAGTTGTGGAAATGGGAGTGGCTCTGCCGAGTATGGTTACAACCACTTAAGTCTCCTGTCTGGTTCCCATTGTCCCTTTATCCTAAATGAAGTAAATGTACAACAATGCTCACAAAGTCTCTAATACCAACAGCTGGTAGCTTCATGTTCAGGCTACTTGATAACATTCCTATCACTTCTACTTCCTACACCAGATCCTAGTATGGTAGCTCTGATTCTCCTCTCTCACCAGTTTCATAGCAGTTTGCTTCCGTTGATTTCAGTGCAGTTATTCTTGACTTATGCCAACGTAAGAGAGGGGACGATCAAGAGCAGTAGTTCATTAAACACTTAATAATGTTGACTGAAAAAACAAACTGGAACATAGTAAATAGAATGGGAACATCACATCTGAAACACCTTGAACTTTGGATCTGAGCTTTCCCACAGTTTGTGGTTCAGGCCCCTGTCTGATGAATTAACTTCTTCAACCTAGTTGTATCATTCAGCAAGTTTTAGATGTACACTTTGGCACTTGTAGTAGGAAGAAAGCCTGAAACATAAGCCCTTGTATTAGAGGCCTGGTATGAGGCCAGAGACCTAAACTAAACTAATGGTCAAAGCTTTGCTGCTATAAAGCAAAGTTAAGTTGTGTGCAGAAGGCAGGGCCTGCTCACAGAATCTGGCAAGAACAGGGCTGATATTGCAGAAACACACATTCCTAAGCAGTGCTAGGCACAAGAACACACACATGAACACATTCCAGAAGGATGGTTCCAAAACACTCTGATACCAGCACATTCCCCAAAGATAACTGGAACACACTGACCCATCTTAAAGATAAGATTAGAATGACAGCATAATGGAGAGAGATGTTTTGATCGAACCAACATGTACAAGGTAATGGGTGGCCCCTGGATACGTCAGAGGGAGGCACCTGGCCACCTCAGAGGGACAATATATAACTTGTTTGTATTGGTGTATAAAGAGGTATCTCAGAGGGAGTGTCTTTGGCCAGCTTAGGGGGGAATGGAAAGTCCCGCCATTCACTGAGCTCCATCCATTGTCACGAGCATACATGTCTTAGTATCCTCGTAGAGTCTGCCAAATGCTATTACCGTGCTTCATCAACAATAAACTTGGCTGGGCACCTTTGTACCTTCACGGATCTTGTGGTCCTTGGGTGGTTCACTCAAGGTCTGCTGTGGCAGCTGTCTGTGCAGAGCTGGGACGGCATGCAGAGGGAACGCACACACACAGCCAAACATCTAACAACAGCACTATAGGGTCATTTTGTAACATCTGGCAGCACTACAGCATTAAGAATCTGTCAGCACTTTCTTTTAAATTCTCCTTCTGGAGGGTTCATAATTTACTTGTAATAATTTGTTTCATGATGGTTCGTGCAATATACATTCTTGCCTTAGATACAGATATTGGTCAAAATCTGCTGTAAACCAATCTAGTAACTTTGTGCTAATCAGAGACTCACTATTTTAAAAGTTTTAGCACTGGACAAGTTTGGATTGTCATCTGCTTGCCCTAGGTACATTGTGTTCAGTGCTTAATTAACCGTTAATGCAATTGTGAGAGATAGCTGCTACTTTTAAACAGCTTGCCTTAACAGAGATGTAACTATCTGCTAAATTGTATTTTCCATTTCCTTCACTAATATTTTTACATTCACTTAAAGAAAAACATACAGCACTTAGATTCAGCCTTTGAGGTACAATGTTGCACAGGCAGAAGCAGAGACAGAGGTCATGGGTAGAATTAAACAAAAATTGGAAAAGGTGACATATTCCAACCTCCCCGCCGTCCTGGGTTTTGTGAGACTCTCCCAGTTTGCCCCCACATCCCCTTATCCTAAATGAAGTGAACATTTCCTGCATACAAGGCTGGGAGGAGAAGGGGCAGTTTGCCCCACCCCACGCCCTTCGTTTGAGAGGATCCCCAAAGTGAGTAGTGTTGCAACCTGGCACATAGGTTTGGACTGTCTGCCACTTTGTCTCCATCTATAGAGGGGCGCATGGGCCAAAGCTTAGTGGCACTTCATTCCGCATTAGCCACTTGAAAACTCGGGAGGTATACTCCTTGTCTTCAGGGGCTGGTCACATTGTGCTACTTATTTAAAGCTAGATTGGAAGGTCACTGAGGGCTGAGGGCCTTGCAATGGCTCATTTGCGCAACTGCACTGTGTGGGGCACAGGATCCATTTACTCCTGCTTCTGCTGGGGGAAAACAGGAGGCCAAACAGAGGGTAAGGAGTGTAGTGGTTGTGGAGCATCCATTCCATTATCTGTGATGGTCTTTTAGAGTATCAAGTATATGGGCCCAGTAATGTGACTCCATTCCAGGTTTTGGTTTTGACTAGAGAGTACAGTTAGCTACCAACAGATAAACTGCCTGCTGTGTTCTGTGAGCTGCAGGATTAAACCAGGGCTCTGTGGACTTTTGTTTTAAAACGATATACTGCATCTGTGTGATTCATTCCAGAAGTTCCTAATCAGTTAGGGCACAAGAAGGAGGAGCCTGGGTTTGTGGGGGAGCCCTCTGCATGGACTTGTGGAGCAGAGGGTGGTGCACTCTGCAAGGAATCTCCTGTAACCCTAACAGAGAGAGCAGATTGCACACACTCTCCTCCATGCAGATCAGCTAAAGAGAGATGGAGTTTTCCTGAGGTACAATCTATCTGAGGCTTCTCTTGGGAGGGAGCAAGTCTGCACCACCCCTATGTGGAGCAATGCATCAATGTCACAATCTAACTCCTATTGTATATATCACCCTTGGTCACAGCTGACTGGAAAAGATGTACAACTTCCCTTCCAAGAGAACTTGTCATTTTTATACCTGGTGCAGTAAATGACCATCAGAAAGGATGGGAAAGAAGTAAAAGCTTTATGATAATAACTTGGGCAGGAACCCACTTACAGTGTAGGTCAAATTTCTCCCTCCTCCTGTGCTGAGGAGCATTTGGGAACTGTGCGGTCTGCTTGGAGTATGGTGTTGCAGAGGAGAAAAGAGATCCACCTTCAGTAGCAGCATTGTAGCTGTTACTTGGTTGCCTGGTGCCCTACCCTCTACCACAAAGGCAGAATCTGAGAGTCCATTCCACTTCCCTCGACTACTATCAGCAGATGGGGCACTAGCGAGTATTGTTTGGAGACATTTGTTCTCCAGTCCTGGCGGTGGGGGTGGGGTTGGATCCTCTCTGTCTGACTGACAGTTAGGGTCTGGGACCCAAAACTCTGAAACAGCTGTCATCTGGGAAGGACCAGCTGTCTTGATAAATTGTCATAAAATCCTGTGATATGGGTAGGCTATGTTGTCAATTTCTGATTTATTGGCTTTTTACTTTCTAAAAAGAAAGTGTGATATGCTATATCCTTATCCAATGAAGAAACACTTGCAGATTTGGAACTTTATGTACACATGACAAAGTTGTTTGAAAACACTCTGAATATCCATCAAAATGACTTTAAAAATTGTCTAAAGTCATGAAACAATTAAGTCTTCAATGTGGCTTCAAGATTTGTTAAGAAACTCCTATCCAATTCCATTGTAGGGTGATTACAAACCAAACTGAACTTTTTCCATCATAAAAAGGGTTAAAGCTAGTCTCCTATTTTGTAAGCAAAAATTATTTTATTTTCAGAAGAACTGAGTGTCCCCAAATCCCAATGAATTCATTTGGATCCATAAAGGCACAGCACCTTTGAAAAAACAGGTCAAAACCATAGTAACATTCTCCATTTTAGATTCTGTAGCTGATCAGTGAGCATTTGTGCACCTTTTTAAATTCCAGCAATAAACAACAAAAGTGCAAAGTGCTTTCAGCTGTCACATATTACTGGGTTTGTAAAACCCACTTCATACATTTCTAATAATTGCTTCAGGCTTTTGCAAATTTCAAGTTTTCTACAGCATGGTCATTCTTTCTTATATGACCTCAGTCACAGAACTCTGTAGCAATCTAATTAGAATTATCATCTAATTATGCAGAGATAGCAGTCACTGTATGTTAAAGTGGGCTTGTCCTTCCAGTGGAAAATCTGATCTAAATGGCTGATTATATTTTCAAAATGAGCTACATGTCCCTGTTAATAATAATAATAATAATAATACCACCAATTTGCAGGGGTGCATTCTAGGAGTTCATCTTGAGGATAAGGAAGGGGGTGGCAGAGGAAAGGGAATAAGAAATTTTCTAGGAGGTGCTAACAAAATGTCCCTAGAAAGCAGAAATGTTTATATATAAACTATATACATAATAATTTGTCCTTATTCTTTTCAAGCACTATACAAACATTGATGGCTGAGCCTTATAACGCTCCTTTGAAGTGTAAGAATAGGCTCATGTAACTAGTATGGTTGACCATACTAATTCTTTCAGGAAGGAAGAATAGCTGTCTATCGCAACTTTGTGGTTGATAACCCCAAATATACAGACAGATCTAATGGCATGAGGAAGGATGTTTGTCTTTTGTCTATGGGCAAAATATTTCCCCCACAGAATCAGTAAAAACCTTAGCCTGGATTTGTGTCCTGAAAAATAAGGGTTTGAATATGTTTCCATACTCCTAATGTTTTATAATGTAGATATCAAGAGGTGAAGCAATTTTAATAATCTAGGTCTGGCTATAACTTTAACACCCACTAGAAGATCATGTGCACTCTTTGGAAACTTAATGCTGACCAGGAGTCCATAATTTGAAGAATACACTTTTTACAGTGGTGATTTTTATAATGTGGAACAAAAGGATGAAACACTATACTGGGCTGTGACTTCTTGTTGATAGGATGTTAGTTCCTGAGATTTCAGAATCGTTGTTGGGGATTGATAGTTTTGACAGCTGGAATGGAAAATATTTGCACCTATTTCTTGGGTAGTTTGTCAGTGGATCAGATTATATTTGAATAGATCTTAGACCAGCGATACCACCCTTATGGCTCTATCCTGTGCATGGACTGAATGCCACCTCATCCAAAACTAACCAAATACCCTTTCTGCTGGGGAAGCAGCAGCTCTTTTAGGAGATAAGCTATAGGGAAGTTTTCAAATGTCAGAGGAGTAAAGGCACATATCAGTTTGAAGTGGCTCTTTTATGTCACAAGATTGTTGGTACAGAATAAATATAAGTATTTGTTGACTGTGCAAAGTAATGTGAGAGACGAACTCATTAGCATGTCTTATTCTTCCTGTGCAGACTGTTGTAGCACAGAGTCACAAAGGAGACAATCATAGGATATTGGGAAAGGATTATAAAAATATTTTGTGCTAGCACTGTGTGATGTTCTATGTCCTGCTCTTGGTTAAATAAATTCATAGTACAGGATGTTGCAAAAATGACCATTTATTGACAGAAAACAAACATGAATATTCTAATGAACAAATAATCTACAGATAACCTTCAAGAACCACAGAGTTTCACAAATCTGCTGTGCTATTCAGAAGAGGTAAAGAACAGTTCCTTACCCTGTTAACTAAGGTTCTTCGAGAGGATTGTCTGCATGAATCCTTGTAGTAGGCGATTGGCGTGCCACAGGCATGTAAGGTTAGAACTTTCTGGCCATTTCCTGGCTGCTCCCTGCACATTTAAAGAAATAGTGCATCTATCTTCTTCTTCCTCCCTTCCAGTGTCTAACATCACTCACCAGTTCTGGCTCACTTAGATTATAAGTTCTTCTGGACACAGACCACATCTTCACTTATTAGGTTCCATGCCCATTGATAATGGTTGTAACAGCATTAGCACCCATCTCTCACAGGCACCCCCTTTCTAGTTGGGTGTGAACCTGCTTTTCTTTTTGTTCTTACAAGGGGTGGCACCCACCTCTTGCAAATGCCCCCGGCTGATGGTTCTTTCAGTGACTCAGCCCTCTGGTCAAGTCAGACATGGTGTCCCCCCTTTCAGGGTGTACAGTCTCTAGTTTCTTCTCACAGCCCTGGTATGGAGCCATAGCACCAAGGCTTCCCCCCAGGGGCACTGCCTTCTTTAACAGCCCAACAGGGGCCCATCTCGATACCCTCAGTTGGTGTCCTTTTGGCAACCCTCCCTAGGCTCAGTCTTTAACCATCACCAGGGCCCATCACAATATCCACGCCCCATTTGTCTAGGTTCTGGGCTCAACATGCCCACACTGACCAGTCCATGATCCTGCTGCTCTTCCAGCCATCCAGGCACCCACTACTCCTTCCTCAACCTCCAAGCAGCAACTGGGTGGTCTGCTGCTGCTGCTTCCTTTTATAGGGCCCTTCTGGCCTCTGATTGGCTGCTTCTGGAGCCCCTCTAATTGGTTGCTTCTCTGCAGCCACTCTAGGCTGCCTGAAGGACTTCTCCTCTGCTCTTTTCTGGGACAGGGTGAGGCAGGGCTGCAAAGCCTCCAGCAGGGGGCCTCCGGACCTAGTCTATACCATCACAGTGATATAAAAATAATATGATGGAAAAAACCTGCACAGGAACTACAATGAATAGATATGAAATTATTAAGTTTGGTTTGGTTTTCTAAAGTAAAACTGATATATAGAGAAACAAGAATTAATTGTTTTGCTTTTGCACTTTCATACTATAGAATCGTCAAAATATGAGTAAAGTACATAGAGATAGTAAGCCCTGCCCCAAAAGGCTTACAATCTATATATGATATTTAGATATAATCTATAGATCTACGTGCATACAGCATCTAGCATAAAGGGTCTCTGCCCCAATCAGGCCACTGGACACATTAATAAGTATTACATGACAATCTTGTGAGGTTTACAACAACAAGAGGGTAACACCAACAACTGGTGTTCTCAGTTGCTTTTAACTACCCAGGTCACCTTCTGTAGGAATGTAGTGGGATCAAAAGAGGTCTCAGTTCAGAGCCTCCTGCTACAATCTCCTTTCAACTTGTCTTTCTGGTACGTGTTTGTACAGCACCTAGCACGGTGGAGCTCTGATCTGGGCATCGGGCACTAGTATAATGCAAATAATAACTTCAGTGCCCTTTAGCAGCTAGTAGTAAGTAACTGTGTTGATGTAGGCAAACACAGTAGCCATGACAGACTTAGCAACACTTTATGCACACAGCCTTGGACACTACCGAGAGAGGTAATTCTACACCTTGGGTACTATTATGTTAATTTAGTAGTATCCAGGAAACCCAGTCAAGGATCAGGGCTCCATTGTGGTAAGCACTGTACAAAACAAAGTAACAAAAAAGTCAGTTCCTGCCCCAGAAAGTTTACCATCTCGGTGTCAAAGAGAATATAACGGGCTGATGAAACAGACAAACAGCATAAGGGTGAGCGGGAGGATGAAGTAACAGTAACATAGAAGTCTCATATTTCCTTCTGAAGAATTATTGTCTCTATATATTATAAAGTAGTTTTGACATATGTACAAACTGATAATAGATTCAGTGTATTATGTATGAGTTGGGGAGATTATATTGCTATAGCAAAGGTCATGTGCTACTGTTTAAACTCATCAAACCATGCATCTAGAAGAAAACTAAATTGCTTGCTTAAATGAATCATGTAAAATAACGGAGTAGAAGGAATTCTGTAGGATTGGGGAAGCTTATCAGGCATTATGCAGCCTTGCTTGTTTCTGCAACATGGCTCCAGTCTCATTCAAAGGGTTGGATTTCATTTTTTCCTGTTGCACTGTACTTTAAAGGGATACTGTCAAGGTTTAGAGGCCCAAAATGTGCTCCCATCCCGAAAAGAAAAAATATCTGCTTTTAAAATGTCCTCCTGATAAGTTTTTACTACTAACCTTAAAATAGTTATAAAATGCCAATGTAGTGAGAGAGGAGGGTGGGGGGATGATGATAAAGATTCTATATAACACTCTCTCTGTGGTTCTTTCACTCCACTTAACTCCTTTTTCATAGATCAGTGCTATTATTGCTTTCCCCCATTCATTCTGAACTTCCTCTTGTTTGTAAATCTCGTTGAATAGCTTGGGCATCACCTGCTTGCAGCAGTTCTGTGGTTCTGTTGTCACTTCCTTTTTCTTTTTCAAGCGTTCTCTCAAGATCTTTGCTACTTCTTCTAAGAATCCTGACCTCTGCTGTCCTTCATTTGTGCTGAGAAACTTCTCCAGGACCGCTTCATTTACTGTGTTCTGACAATTCTACAGCTCTTCAAAATATTCTTTCCATTGCTTATTCTTCTTTGTTCATCCTCAATTATTTGCCTGCACTTGTCTTTCACTTCTGACATCTTCAACAACCCCTGAGTCAGATTTCTGTTAACATATTCTTGTGCTTCTTTACATTATTTGCCTATTTAATTGTTTCTCTCTCTCTTTGTTTTCTCTTTTATCTCTCTGGTCAACCTATTGTACTCAGCTCTTAAAGACTTCATTTTATTTTCCGTCATCTTCCTACACTTGTCACGCACTTCATCCATTTTCCATCTTAGTTTCTTCATTTTGGCCTTGTAGCCTACTTGTGCAGCCACTCTCGTAATCCCATTTTTTATACTTCAACTTCTTTTCTTTTCTTTCATTTTCATTTCTTCTTTCACCAGAGACGTGGTGTTTTTCTGCACAGCTTCTCTCTATTCTTTCTCATGGCTGGCTCTTTCTATTTTTCCATGTCCTAGATCTTAGTTCTTGGCATTCTTTCAGTTGCTTTCAGCCTCAATCTCTTTGACACTAGTATTAACTTATTCAATTCAATACTGGCCTCAAATGATCTGCACAACAACACACTTGATTTCCATATGCGGTTCACAAGTATGAACCCTATCATGTTCTTCATTTGCCATCAGGTGATATGCAAGAACTACAGAGGAATCAGCTTCTTGGGTGTGCCAGGAAAAGCATTCTCCAAGACGTTGCAGAGGAGAATGGAGAGATACATGGAAGGGGAAAGGCCGGATTTCAGCCAGGATGAAGTGCAATAGATCAGCTATTAGTGATAGAACGGCTATCGGAAAAATACATATAACTCAAATGAACCTGCTTACAACAGCTTTAGAGACTTCAAAAGGCTTTTGATGGCATTTGGCAAAAAGGGCTATAGAAAGTTTTGAGAATGTATGGGATCCCTGAGAAATCGATCAAGCTGACTGAGAAGATCTACAGCAAGCCAGTGAGTGTGGTCCGAGTAGACAAGAAGCTGACAGCATAGTGAAAGTCAGACAAGGATGCATGCTAACACCAGATTCGTTCAAATGGGTACTGGCAACAGTAACTGCTGTAGCACAGAGAGATGAAATGGGAGGAGTCATATTATGTGGCTGGAGAACGAGTTATCTTAGATTTGTTCAAGACAGAAAGTGGTGAAAAGGCTTCATTCAGCTTCAGCATTGCTGTTGAGCTGAGGTACAGAAATTGAAGAATAAGGTGAATTACACTTCCCTTCTTCCTGCACCTCAGCTTAAGTCTTTGCTGAGGCATAGAACAAAGTTCTGTCTTTCCTGGACTCTTCAGAAATTATTATTCAGAGTTAAGCCTCAGAGCTATTATATGTAAAAGCCTGAGAAATAGATGTTGATAGTTCCCAGTCAGTTTCAAAGAGAGAATATCATGTGATTTCTTAGTAAAACAAACATTTAATTCACAAGAAAACTTTGAAAATAGTCTAAAACCAGGGTTCCCAAACTCTTAGACAGAGGCTCCCTTACAGATGTTTTAAAACTTCATGGATCCTCGCAACCAAATACTGTTTTTTATTTGTTTGGGTTTTTTTGCTGACTCAGCACATTAGCTTCAAGAGGGACACTAGAGTTTGATTTGGTTTGTAAATTTATTCAACTATATATAGTTTGTTTAATTATACAGTCCAATTAACCCATGTTTTTCAAACTGTAATTTGAAAATACAGGTTTTTTGACATGGGCAGACACAGCCTAAGATTTTAATAAGAAGAATGGGCCTGTATCAAACTGCAAAGTTGTACGTTTGTTTGAATCTGATACTGCCAGATGTAAGTTGTTTTTCAAGTTTAAATGATTTCTATGTTCAGTTTTCACAGAAATCATTGCTGAAAACTCATCATCACAGAGGTAACTGGAAGTGAATGGAAGCTGCATTTTCATATGTTCATCACTGAGTTCTTCATACTTTCCTTTAACTGAAATCCAGAATTCATGGTTTGTTCAATTTGAAAATGTGGTCTTCAGCGTGTGGTCACTTGACAAGTCAAGAAATTTTCTTGAACCAAAATACTGAGTCAGCTGTTACTGAGAACAGGTTTTGAATCCAGTGAGTATCTGGAGATTCATCTTCAATTCCTGGAAAATATTCTTTAAAATAGGAACGCAGTCCAGACAAATTAGTTAATATTTGGTCTTTAATAGCATTTAGATCACTTTCACTCTGTTCTTTTAATAAATTTGACACACATAGTCCAGTTAAGACCTCTATCAATACATATTTATCAAGGATCTTGCATATTTCCCCACCAGTTGTTTGGGTTGGGATTTCTTTGCAAAATAAAAGTTCTTCAACTGTTATACCTGCTTTGACAAATCTCACAGAACACAGAAGCTGAGCCATGTTGGCTATGTCTGTGGATCAAGCTGCAGTGCCAAATGTATCAACTGCTCCAGGACATTTTCTGCAAGGTCATCAATGTATCGACGTATGGTACTACTTGATATAGGAATGGTTTTCAGGGCTATGGCTGCTTATTCAACAATCATAATTCTACGCATTTCTACTTCCCACAGCAATTGACAGATCTCACCAATGTGTGTGCTTGCTTGCATTTTGCAATTTGCATGGCCACAACATAAAATCCTGCTCAGGCTTTTTGAGGAACAGTTGCGTCTTTAGACATGACCTTTTTCTCCGCTTTAGTTCTTGTTTCCAAAGGAAACATTGTGGCACAGATTCTAGGTGTGTGGTTTCTAAACCTCACTGTAGCTTCCCTGGCCTCACACTTTCATTTACTGACACTTGAAAACAAATGGCACATTGTGGCTGTGGACTTTCCACAGTAATACTGAGACATGAAAATCCAAACATAATGTAACTACCATCCTATTGTCTCATTTGCTTCTTTTCCTCTTTAACTTTATTAAAATCATCATCCTCTATCTGCTAATGCTGGTGCTGCTAGCCCCAGGAGCCTCTCTGTGCTCTCTGTTCCAGGAGGGACTTTCACCAGAGAAATTTCACCAGCAGGGAGTCTGTCTGCTGAAGGCCCCCTGCAGGAGCAGAGGGCACAGAGAGGTTCCCAGTAGCAGAAGCATCAGATGCAGACCCATAGATAAGACACAGGTGATTTTTAAGTCCAGTTCAATAGTTTCTTAATTTGAAAATAACAATTTTCCCCAAATGCTTGTGGCTCCTCCATGAACACTTTTTGGGTCCCCAAGGGAGCCCTGGTTTGGGAAGCACTATTCTAAAACATTGTAAATAGCATTTAGAATATTTTGAGCAACTGTTACACAAAAGCTATTAGACATTAAATCTATTGGTGTTCCTTATACAGACTTTCCCACTTTATTTCTAAGTACATTCAAATATAAAGTTTCAATTTTCTATACTTTAGCACAGACATCAAAACACATTCCCCTCTGACCTTCTTTCAGAGATGGCTTTTCAGTCTTTGTACTGCGATCACAGTCTGGGGTGTGTGTCACCTGGACCCTTCAGAGCTTGAGGAGAATGGCAGCCTCTCAGTCCTTTCAAACACTTCATAGTACCCCGTCAGCAAACGAACAATGTTGGAATCGCCACAGCTATCGCCATTCCAGTCCTTGGGTTAATATATCTGAATGGTCTTCTCAGTTGCTGGTGAAACAGAAATCTGTAGCCTGTATCCAAAGTGATACAGATATTGGGATCAACATATAAAATATCCATTCCCTGGAGCTCTGTAAGGCTCTCACTTTACATGGAACCATATTATCCCCCTAAGCTCAGCTGAGGGTATGTCTATACGTATAGACATACCCTATATGTCTGTATCAGTACAGCTGCACTGCTACAGCACATCTCGTGAAGGCGCTCTATGACAACGGGAGAACGCTCTTCCCTCAGCATAAAAACCCCACCCCTGCTAGCGACAGAAGCTATGTTGATGGGAGAAGCTCTCCTGCCGACATGACGCAGTACAAACAAGTGCTTGTGTTGCTCGGGGTGGGGGTGTTGGAATATTCACACCCCTGAGCGACATAAATTTTGCCCACATAGGTTGTAGTGTAGATGTAGCCTAAGTTAAGAGAGAATGTACAAACTCTCACCTCACTCAGTGCTTCCCCATTATCTCTCTTTAACTGAGGGCAGGTCTACACTACTGCTTAAGTCGATCTAACGTACGTTGCTCAGGCATGTGAAAAAGCCCCTCGCCCATACCCCCCAAGTGATGCAAGTTACAGTGATCTAAGCGCTGTCCACACCGACATAGCTTCCTACTCTCATGGAGGGAGAGTAATTATGCCGACGGAAGCACGCTCTTCAGCAGATGCTGTGCAGCTGCACCGAAGTAGCCCTTCTAGTGTGGATCTGCCCTCAGACAGAATCCCAGTTTAAAGCAGTTAGCTTATAGTTAAATATCAGTTCCACAGGCTCTGTGGACTCTAGGGGGTAACAAAATGCCTTAGGAATTATTTTGGAGATCTTCTATGGCCTGTGTTATATAAGAGGTCAGACTAGATGATCACAATGGTCTCTTCTGGCCTTGGAATTTATGAATCTATGCAAATATGTTCCCCCCTCCCAGCTTTCTCTCTAATTCCATAAAATGCACCATGATGGACCAAATATTATCTGAATGGAGGGGCTTCCCTAGTAAATAAAGCTGGAATAACACTAACCTGTATCCCAAGTGTTACAGGTATTGGGACCCAGCCCTCACAGCAAACCCATCTTTTGGTCCTACATGGATCACCTGCTGAGTCCATGTAGACCAGAGGTGTATTTAGTTTCTGGTTTTTTTAACTCTTACTCTTACCCAGTTGTGCTCTGATTGGTTCAGCTATCACAAGGTGATTAGGGTTCTGACTTACCCAGTAGAGTGCCCATAATGAAAACTTCCTGTAGAGCCTCAGAAGAGCTAATGAACATATCTAGTAACTGCCACACCCTATTTCTAGATGTTTCTGGGCCTTTCTAGCTGAGTTGCAGAGAGAGAGTATTCCAGCTCAAATCCATGTCTCCTTCCCCCAGTTTATTTCCTTTCTTGGGGCAAAAAAAGGTCAAATACTGCAGTGTAAATCATGTGGGTTACACCAGTGTCTAAGCTAGGCAACCATTCAACCAATTCAGTGGACTGGCTTCATTGCAAGCAACCACATTATGCTGTCTTTCTCATTCTTCCTGTTTTGGAATGGGTGGCAGTGGCTTTATACTTATGAAATTCATGCCCTCTCTGGACTTCAGAGATCAGGAACCTCACCAGCGACATTCCTCTGTTGTTTCATTAGACCACAGCAAGGAGGAAGAGTACAGGGAATGCATGATCTGAGCATTCACTATCCTGAAACCACACATCCTGGACTGCCATGTAGCCTCAGTGGCAGTCCAGGATGTGTGGAATTTGAGTTTAAGACTGTCATGGGCCTCTTTTTTGAAGTACTGATAGTGAAAAACTTGTTAGGGCTTTAAAAATCTTTTGGGGATGGATTGTGATCCTACCCATGCAAATAGGAAAGGGGAAGTAAGGTACTCCATACATCCCTGTGCACACGGCTGGGACCTAGGGTCTGGTTGTGCAGGAGTAAGTACATGCTGCTTGTTCACGAGCATAATGTGTGGTCAGGGAGTGGGCCAGGAAAGGTGGGGAATGGATGGAGCCAAGGTTCCACCTCCCCAATGCACTGTACTGCACAGATGAGCTAGTGCAGGGTGTTTTCTAAGTCAAATAGTGTAGGCCAATAGCAAATTACTACCTCTCCAGCCTGGAGTAATAAAGAATCAGAGTGGAATTGTGCTTCAGAGGACAATACCTCCCAGGACTATTCTTCAGGTGATGCTACTTACACACTGCCTTTTGTTCAGGACTGCCCAAAGATAAAATTTAGCCCTTTAAGGATATCAGAGCAATTGTTCCAGAAGTAATTACAGCTGAAACTACAGTTCCATATAGAATGCTTAATAGAAGGAATTTGTTAATTTAGTGTGGTACATATAGAAAATGAATCCTAATCACATTTAACTTGCACATTAATAATGGTGTCTCACTCTAATTCTCATTTCTTTTGTTTCAGTGTGTAGTGGGCCTGTTCTCCCTCCCCCGTCTCCCCTCACTACTTTGCATCATTCTGAGTTGGAAGCAGAGGTGTAAATAGCTAAACAAGGTGAAAGACCATGAGAATCAAGTCTAAAATGATCCTAACTGTGGAAACTTAAAAAACAGAACTGGTTGGGAATTTTCTATTGAAACATTATTTGAACAGAAAATACTGTTTCTGCAGGAAAAATTTAAATTTTGATTAAAAACAAAAAAAAATTCATTTCAGGTTCTTCCTGAATTGAAACATTTAATTTTTTAAAACCACTATCAGGTCAGTTTGATATCTGGCTGTGCTGCTGTGTTGCCTCAGGAGAGTTGTAGTTCAGGGGCCTAATTTTATGGGCTGTATGTAGGTTGGTTCCCTACCTGGCTGGACTACATTTCCCATGATACATCCCTTTGGTTGAACCGCTGTGGTGTATCACAAGAGTCCCATCCAAAAAAGGTACCCAAAGTGTGACTAGATGACACTCAGTGGCAGTTTAGATAGACACAATTTAATATCGAACCAAATTGAAACTAATTTCAATTTGGTTCAAAAACCAAAACAAAATGTTTCAACCCAGGAATTTTCGTTTTGGTTGAAAATGTGAAAGCAAAACATTTTGACATATCTGAATTGAAATCGTTCTGTTCTGAGAAAAATTTAATTATTTCAACCTTTTATATTGATTAGTGATGAAAACAAATGTTGAAATATCGTAAATTATCGCTGGACAGAAATTCAAATTTTCAACTATTTCTAGTAATAAGTAAATAATTTTTCACCTGCAGTTATGAAATAGGAGGTTAAGACCCAATGTGATGTTAAAAGAAGCATTTTATCATTGTGTCATATTCCTACTGAGCAAACTCCCAGACCAAAGTTACCATGACAATATCCCTAAAGAATCCATAAGTATGTCATTGGAAGAATCAAAATGGTTCCTCTGTATACATTCTGCCTTATTTATTTTCTAAAATGTAATCTCAGTGTTTATATTATACCTCACTTCGTTATTGAAGCAATGGACTATGTAGAAGCCACTGAAAAATTATTTGCTTTTTCTAATAGTTTTCATTTTTTAGGGAATACATTTTTTCCTAAAATTATGATATAATAAATATATTATATGTTTTTGTAAGCTATTTTGGAGTGTTTTTAAAGGAAATTAATAATATTTTATCATTTAGAAGTCTTATTCAGAGAAACCAAAGCATTTCAGAATTAAGAATTCCATTCTTTGTTTAATTTCAGCTTAGGCCCCATTTAAGTACTGCTGATGTTTAGATGTATGTGTGATTTTATACCAAGAAATAAAAAAACAAAACAAAAAAATGAATTAAGGATAGACAAGGAGCCTTGAGTTTGATTTTTTTTTTTTTTTTTGCTTTGAATAACTTCAGTCTGGGGAGGACCTGCCTGTTATTTTGTGTGTTTAATGGGCATTTTTTTCCATTGTAATTTTTAGCACTGAGGGCAACAGAATGGAATCACAGTAGTATCATTTAGATATCACTGTGAAATGGAATCGACTGTAGTATAGTCAGGATGAAATTGATAGTAATTAAAATTCAGTATTTGCATACTCTCACCTGTATATTTCACCAATAACTTTCTGAGACAGAAGACAATCAACGTTTTCATTTGTTTTATTAAAAACCTGTCTTGTTTTTTTTTCTTCTTAATATCATGACAAAGTGTAATGAGAATTGTTACAGTTTACAAGTGTCTGCTTCCCAAAGCTTATTTTAAATTGGATGCACTAAGAATGTATTTGCTGCTTTAATGGCAAGTCAGTGCGGTTTTTGAACCTTCCTTTTTTTAGTAGTTTCATATTTTTTCTCTGCACATTCTAATCAGATTTCTAATTACCACTTACAGTTACAGTATTACTTCCTTGACTTTTGAAAACACAGCTTTCTAGAAAGAAACAGTGGGGGTGAAATCCTGGTCCCATTGAAGTCAATGGAATTTTTGCCTTTGACTTCAAGGAAATTAGGATTTCACCCAGTGAGTCTTATACCTGCGTATCATTATTGCTGGTGGTGGAATGGGTAGCATGGGGATGAAGGGGAAGGGTGGAAGACAGATGTTTCTGAGGTATGTTAGAAAGAATGTTTGCTATAACAGCTGCCAACCTACTACTGTGTGCTATGCTCATAGGCGCCAACTCTGGGGCTGGAGCACCCACAGGAAAAAAAATAGTGGGTGCTCAGCATCCACCGGCAGCTCTGTGGATCAGATCCTCCCCCTCAGAGCTCCCCGCCTGCCGGCGGGTCCCAGTCATCACCTCTTCCCCCTCTCTTCCAGGGCCTCCTGCCCGCCGCGATCAGCTGTTCAGCGGCATTCAGGAGGCTCGGGGGGAGGGGGAGGAGTGGGGTCAGGAAGAGGCGGGGGAGGAGCGGAATGGGGTGGGGGCCAGGGTGGGAAGAGGTGGGGAAGGGGTGGAGTGGGAGCAGGGCCTGGGGCGGAGCTGGGATCGAGCACCCCCTGGGAATTGGGGAAGTCAGCACCTCTGGCTACGTGGTCTATTCTTTTGAAGACCTCAAAGGAAGTAGCTCTTGAGAATCAAAGTGTAAAATGCTAGCTTCACTGAAATTAGTGGCAAAACTCTTTACTGGGACCAGGGTTTCACCTATAGAGAGCTGTGCTTGGAGCTAAATATCTAATTTGATAGTAAGAAAATAGGTTTGGAAACATGCTTTACTTTGAGAAAGGTAAGAATTTCTTATTCTGATGAAGGAAAGGCCTTATAAAACCTAAACAATATGTGTCTTACTTTGTGTGTATACTCATATACAATAAATACAACTGTTCCTAAACAACTTAAGACTATAAATCTATATATTTGAATTAGTCAATATTTGAGCCAGATTGATGGTGCAGATTCATTGACTGTTTGCATGGAATTTACAATGCATACAAAGATGAGTCATTTAAAGGTCCTCCTTGTTTTGAAACATTTCCAAGATGATTGTAGAATATTTTTGAAATGTGCATAAATGTGCAAATGTGTGTTTTCTGAGGGGACATCAGTAAGTTTTGTTTCCAGTTTTTTATCTGACAAGTGCGTTCTATTTTTCATGATTTTATCTCCTCTTGATAAAATGACAGTTTTGAAATTGATTGTTTTCTTTGCAAAAGATGTGGCAAATAAATTATTAGTGAATTTGCACTCTGCACAGTGAGAGAGATGATTGTATTAAAATGGAAACAACTAGGTCCTTGTCCATAACATTTTAAATGCATTTCTTAAACAGAGCAACTGTCTGACTTTCTGCATCAATCAATCTAGAAGAAGACAACTTTCTGAATATTATTATGCTCAGTCAGTTAGATTATAGGAAGAGAATTAGCCTCAAGATAATCCGTATAATTCAAATAAAATTATCTGAAGGGTGAATTTGGTAACTACTGTGTGACAGGGTGTACTGGGCCCTTTGAGGCCCCCTGCTTGTGGCTCCACATTCCTACCACATTCTGGCTCCAAGAAAGAAGCAGCTAAGGTGGGTCCTTCAGGCCTGCCTAGAGAGACTGCATAGGAGCAACCAATCAGAGCCCAGCAGGCTCAGATAAAAGGAGTCGCAGGACCTGAGCAGGTCAGCTCTTGGCTGGGACTAGAGAAGCAAGGAAGGGTGCTTCTTGCTTGTCACAGGCGCTCAAGAAGAGAACCAGAAGATGAGTTCTGGTGGTACTTGCATTCAGCGAGGAGGAAGAGAATCTGAAATTTTCAGCACAAGGTAAGGGTGAAGAGAAAGGGGCTATATGGGAAGAGGGCTAGGGAATAGCAAGAGCAACTGTTGCTGCTGTGTGTAGGATCCATGGACTGGGACCTGCAGTGGTGGGCGGGCCCAGGTCTCCCCACTGGTCTACTAGTGAAGTGGTTGAAGAAAGGGAAAAGGCTCTGTTGGGAAGCCCAAGTGAAAGGCAGGACTTCAAGGGGCCCAGAGGTGGTGCTGAAAACACTGGTGAGGGGAGACAGCATGTCAAACTATTTGCTACCCTGGAAGGGGTTCATCCATTTTAGACTGTGTGACTTGGCTGGAGGGCTAGGCCACTGAAGACCCATTGAGCAAGATCAACAACTTACAGGGGGTGTCAAGACCAGGAAAGATGGCAGTATCACACCCATTGTATTATTTTGTTATGTTGATTATGCCTTCCTTCACCTAACTCAAAAGAATTGCAGAGTGGCTGTCATATTGAACTATTGTTTTGGATATGTTTGGTATCTCATTAGTGGTCACTTTTTCAGGTACTGCTAAGTTATGGTGCTGTTACAAACTGGACTGACGGGAAAGGCCACCTTGCCATCTACATGGTTTGCTGTGGTGTGACAAAAAAGGCAGCTTTAAACTCCACTTTTGGTTTGGAGGATTTCATATGGTACTATCAATCACAGCGTTTCTAATAGATTTTATTGCAAATATACCATACCATTTACTAATAAGACTAAATTATAATACTGTCTTTCATAACTAGAGATGAATCCCATATTAAAAAACTGGATCCAGACACCCTGGAACTTTGAGAAAGTTTAAATTCAAATCAGATGTTCTGTATAGGTGTCAGAGTAACAGCCGTGTTAGTCTATATTCGCAAAAAGAAAAGGATGAAGTGAGCTGTAGCTCACGAAAGCTTATGCTCAAATAAATTGGTTAGTCTCTAAGGTGCCACAAGTACTCCTTGTATAGGTGTCAACTCCAATAATCACTTTGTAAGTCTTAGTTCTTTTGCACAGAAACACTGCTGGCGCATTAGCTCAGCTCACAGAAATGAGCAAGTGAGTTTAGCAAACCACCCAAATTCTTCTTAATGCCAGTTTTCTTTCTAGTGCTCTATAGAGATATGTAAAATGTCAGTGTGCAGTGTAAATATTTTCAATAGTTTGATATCTGTTTTGCTTTTAAAATAGCATCCCGCTCTTCTGTCAGTCCTCCTGTTGCACTAAATTATAGTTAATACAAGGGTGGGTCAACTCATATATAAAGTGTAGAAAATAGAGACCCTGGAAGTCTATACAAATTCCTTTACATCTTTTGGAGTAGGATTCCTAAAAGGAGTATTGAAATCGTAAGCTCATTTAGTGACTCAGATTATAATGTGAATGGATGTTCAATGTCATGATCTGTTTATATGTCTGAAAAATCTAGTATTTACTACAAGAAAAAGGACAACTATCTCTTTAAAAGTGGATTTATGTTTGTCAAAGTAAGTAATAAAACTCTCACTTATTCTTAATAACACAGAATACACATTTAACTACTTATAATCGTAGAGGGACAAACATAATAATCAGCAAATGGCCATTACATTGTTATGCAAAGATTTTATAAAAAAAAATTATCAGTGCTTTTTCAGAAAAGATCATCTCCAGAAGACCACTTAGATGGGCAGATAGGAAATAGATATCTTAAACCATTTGTCTAGCTGGGACAGTGACAATTGTTTACTGCATACTGTGTCTCCAACAATGTGGGCAGCTTATCCTCACTGCTCAGCTTATTGGTTAAATTCAAACCATGCAGTAAAAATGCTCATCTCTTTGGAGAGCCAATGTACAAACCACTGAACTGAAAGAAAAGCTGAGTGGGTGATGAAGGGAGGATGGAATCTGTCTTGACGTTGAAGGCACAGCTCAGTGATTAAAATCAAGGCACACACAATGCAATTCAGGAGGGATATATGGAAAGGCCACCTGTGCGATCTCCCAGGCCTGGACCAGCCATGCACCCGGTCAGTCCCCCAGCAGAACTTAGAGTGCCTGAGGACAGCTATAACTTGTATCAGTTGCCTCAGTTGCCTCAAGGGGACAATAGGGTAACAGGGGATCAGCAGGATAGAAGTACCTGGACCAGTATGACTGCAGGGAGAGAGGTGGCCTTGGAGCTATCATGTCAGCTCTACACCTTATATTAGGGTGAGCTGCTGGCTTTATGGACTGTTTGTGCCTGTGGGGCAGCACAGAGTGGCCAACACAACATTCAAAATCTGGGCCAAGAAGTGTTTCTTTTGCAAAGCTCGTGTCTGTCTGCAATTAGTGGAATGACTGCACCTTACCTGGAATGTCTCAGACAGTGTAGATCATGTCATGATCAGTGTATCCAGTGTTGGCTCACTGGAAGGCATTCAGGCTTGTACTATGGGAACATGGTGTTGGCTAAAGGAGTAGCCCCTGTGCAGAAACCCTCTGTAGAAGCTGCAAAGCCAGCTATGCTGGCTCTATGCTCTACCTGCTGCAGCAGGTCTCAGCTAATGGGTATGTTGGCTGGGGACAGAAGTGCCTGGGTGTGAAGGTGATTCTGTGCCACTGCAGTGCTTTCATGGCCAGCTTTAAGATCAGATATATGCAGCGTGATTTGGTATTTTCTCTTCATAGGAAGAAGTTAGTGTTGCTTGAAAGGCCTGCTCCTCTATGGTTTGTGTGTGAGATGTCAATAGATCATGCGTCTCCCTTTGGGTGTGCTTTCTTTTAAAATTATCTATCTACAAAAGATAAACTGTGTGTCTCTTCAGGAGAGGACATACACAGCCCCTTTCTTTCTAATTTCAGCCTCCCCCCGCAATGATTGATTAACGAAACAACCTAAATAAATAACTCACTGATACTGGTCCAATATTACCGGAATCTCTGAAAAATGATGGATGGGGTGAAATCGAGGATTCAGTAACTTGAAGGCATTTCACCCATTAGTCATTTTTATTCTCATTACTACTTTGAAAGGACGGTGCAAATACATTCTTAGGAAGTACAAAGCTGCACCTAGCACCCGACTTGCACATTAATAGCTTCACCTCTTCAGTGGGTACTACTGAGGCATATTAAACCACATACTCTGGATTTCAGCCCTGTGCAGTGACCCTTTAAAGAGCCTGTGCACCATTTCAGTCCCACTTATCTTTTGAACCTCAGAATAGCTAACTCAAAATTTCAAGCACCAGTAAGTTATGAAGCCATACCATGTATACTTTTACAAAGACATAGTTTTAACAATCTCTTTAAAACTATGCAACCACAAATTAATCATTAAGGGACAGTCGTGCTGCCCTCATATTTTTAACTTCAGAAGGTCTAAGACATGACTACAGGCTGCAGTATCACTTTAAAATAGCAAATGTCATTTGTCTGAAAATGTTAATTAAAAAAAGAATCATTCCTAGGTTGAGAGGAAGGGAGGGATTCCTGGAGGGATTTTTTCCCCTCGTTAAATAATTATAACAGTGCAAATGTGCCATTATAATATTTTCAAATAATACATGTCAATTTTACATTCAGGATTATTTCAAAAACAATCATACAAAATGCCAAGTTTGAGGAAAAAACCCAAACAGTACATCCATATAAAGATTAGACCATGCCTATAAAAAGAGCCAAAGCAAAGAACAGTTGTCCATTGAAATGGACAGATTAAAGAAGAGAAAGTTAATGCTAAATTTGGACTTCCTATTAATGTTTATGAAACCACACAAGGGAACTGTGAACTAGGGATTGGACCAAATTAATCCTAATTGTGTTTTGTTGTCATTTGACCACTTAAATGGCTAATCCTCCTGTAGCAAGGCTGGGTTTTTTAGATAATGTATCTAGCTCAACCATTCTTTTTCTAACTACTAGAATGTTCTGTATGTTTTGGACTGGTTAACATTTTGTTTGCTTTAGAAAATATTAAGTTACAGTATTCAACTGCAGTCACATAAATAGGATAGACTTATTAGAAATGTTAATCAAAACACAACACCCATCTTGCTTCCTTGTAAATATAATACCAATACTTTGGGCCAAGTGTTTTAAAAGGATAAGCCAAAATCCACAAATCACCTCCATTTGTGTGTGCAGATTATTTAAATTCACATGCAAATAGATATTTTCCAACACATATCCAAATGTGGATGCATAGAGACCTGGGTCTCTATTTCAAAACACTGGCCTTTTGTCTGTTTGCTTATTATATTGGTCACTGGAGGGCTTCCATGTTGTTCCATGGATGAACAAAAATTGAATTTAGATATCCATAATAAATCCCCCAAAATTCAAATAAAATGAATTCATTACTTCATACTAGCTTGTACCATCACTGAAAATGCCACAAAAATTGTATTTAAATTACTCAGTTTTGCTTTAACATAAAAATAAAACTTTTCCTAGTTTTTCAATATGAATTTCTCTATAAATAGGACTACAAAATAGAATTTATTTGCAGGCCAATACCATAAAACAGACTGTCTCAAGTTACAGTGGTTGGTATTTCCAGGGGAATATGTAAATTTCCCATCAAGTATGGACCAGAGTAGACAGTCCCTGTTCTTTTCTAACCTTCTGAATCAGTATAGTGATTCGTCTGCACGTGTAGCAAATGTTACCAACACAGGGTAAAAGTTTCTAAAGTTCCTAAGTAGCCTAGGAGTCCAAGTCTTATTGACATTCAAGATGCCTTTTAGGTGACTCACTTTCCAAACATTTCTTTAGTCAGTTCTACACCTCTTGAGATGGAGAAGGCGCTATCTTCTTCCATTATTTGCTCCAGGTGGGAGCGAGCTGTAGCAGAAAAGCAACAGCTCAGCTACATACTCACCTGCTGACAGAGGTCTCCCCTCTTCAATGCTGTGTAGTAAAGGGCTACAAATCTATGGGAGTAGAGTATGGTGATATGAGGTTGAGCTGAGACCATGGTGATATACAAAGAGTTAATTTGATGGAGTATTCTACTACCTAACCCTTGGCTTTCAGAGTGGAAATATGCTTGATAGCTACTGTATCTTAGAGCAGCAGTAACTCACTCCCTTTCATCCCTTTTAATTCCCTTTGGAGTTGGGAGAGGCACACCCCAGGACTGGAGTACATGTTTGCCAATGGCAGCTGAGTTGGTAAAAAAGCCAGAAAAGCTGGCAGAGGTCCGTGTCCTACCTACATGGGGATAGCCTGGGATCCAAGGATTTATTTCCTGCATTTACCATGGTCAAGGATCCATGAGATTTGCAGGCCACTCCCATAGCCATCATCAGCCCCCAACCCTTCCTCTCCGACGGGAGAATCCAGATGGAAGTGCAAGTTCAAACATACAGATATTTTGCTGTTTCTACACTCCTGTAGGTTTTTCTACGAGATGGTAACACGTTGTCCATAGTTCTCTGACTGGAGGTAGCTTGGTATCTCAGCTTCCACCTGTATCCTTTTTAGCTCAGGGAGGGGAGGTGAACATCTTCCATTAGTGTCCAAACTAGAAATCTTTTTCTCCTTATATTTCTGCCACTGTGGCTACTCAACCTTTTTTCCCTTTTTGGCAAATATTTGCAGTGAGGGTTAAAAAACCCATTTACGTTAAAGGAAAGCTCTAGCACTGCCACTGATAGTTCCTTTGAAAAGTGGCATTGAACAATGTATGTCCTTCTGTCCCCCTTAATGTATTTGGGTGTTTTCATTCTTTAAATTTATTATTAATATTGTGTAGGGTATTTTAGTTGCCAGTGTTGATCAGTGCAAATCCTGGAGGGAAGTACATTTGAACTGGCAAAGAAGGAATGACTGGCATCAAGTTTAAATATTTATTGTCAAGGTTGGGTTTTTTTGTCATGTCATTCACTGTGAAACTAATTCTAAAAATGCCATCTAACACCTTCAAGGTGTGAAAGGTTTGTGACAACATATTTCAAATGCAGATTATCAATAGTCACTAAACTTAACATTTTTGCTTTTGATCTGTACAGATTCAACGTAGGGAATAAAACAGTAATTTTTGTGATGGGTCAAATCATGCTGTCTCAACCCAGATAAAACTCCCAAGGAAGTCTCATGGGAGTTTTGCTAAAAAAAGCTTCAGAATTTGGCCCATAGGCGAAGCAACTAGGGCCGGTTTTGCACTGGTTCGTTCTGTAGGGACTGAAGGAGGTATTTCTTCCATAGCTGCAAAGCACCACCTCTCACAGTATGATTCTCAAAGTCAGAAATCCATCAGTGCTGCATCTTTGCATCACCTACCCCATTTTTTTTTTCTGGAATTGGTCACAGCATGCAGTATAGCATTTTGCCTACCCTCAGCCCCTATGGTAGAGGGACGTCAATGATATAAGGTTCCTTCAAGGCCATGGAGGATGGGATAGAATTTGCACTACAACTGATAAGGTAATTTATGCTATCCCTGTGAAATGTCCTTGAGCATCACATACATATAATATTTCCTTCTTCATATATAGATTTTTCCACAGAAATATTTGCCTACCACCTGCTCTCAAGTATATATGGTCACTTCTCTTTAAAATCATATGTGGCTTGTAAAAAATAAAATAAAAAATAACACTCTGCTTGATTGACCCTAAATAATCCTCCCACCAGTACTAATGTCTTAATTTTATATATGCTAGTAAGTGAGATGCTAAAGTGCATTGTCTCTGGTTTTAGCAAAGTATTGTCAGTTTGCACACTTTATTCACCCAAGCCATTTTAAATAAACTATTATCTGAATGTTTACACGCTTATCCATGAGAGGTTATAAAAAGGGCATTTACATTTTTTTGCCTAAAAATACCTGTCTCTCCTCTATTTTAAGAATTGCTTTGTTCTGTTTCACTGTGCTCTCATTCAAGTTAAGTTACATGCAGTCCTGCCTTATCTGTATTTAATACATTGTGAGGATATAAAGAATTAGGCAGTGACCCTTAACAGAGAGATGGAGAATAAATTAATGAATGCCTCGGTTTCTGCAGTAAATTCATTCTTTGGTACCCACTGTCTCCTTGATAAGAGAGAGAATTTGAAAGGGAGAATTTTTGAATGACCTTGTGCTTTTGTTCTGGCACACAAGTTATTGGCTGAGTTCCACTGGAAAGAAACAGGTTGTGGTATTACTACTACCTGACCCCATTAAGTGCTCACTGCAGTTTGGTATAATGGCTTGTATGGGGAAAGGGGAGCGAGAACAATTTGACAAAATTCAGCATTTATTCATGTAGTCAGGGTTAAATTGGTTTAAAATAAAATAGTTGAGTAGAGTGTGGTGCTGCTGAAGAGGGCTGACTTGTCCGTTTTAAGTACCCTCTTTGAAATCAAAGCAAAGTTATTGTGTTTCAGGAGGTTTCCTGTACAAATAGAGTGAGGGAATGGAAGTTGCCTTTCCTAGTAAAAATGATTGGCATAAACAAGTTGCTATTGTAAGGAATCCTGGGGAAGTCAGTGGGTTCTATTTTCCTTTCATTGCCTTAATACTAACTTCTATTAGTACTAATGAATTATCCATTTTAGTGCCTTGCTTCAAATGGCTAATACTTCATGTGAATGGAAGTTATATGCATAAATCTTTTCTGCACCGAAATAATAGATTGTAAGATCTGTGAGGCAGGAACTGTTTCTTACAGCCCCTAGCAAAGCAGGACTCCAATCCTGATTGGTGCCTCTGAGTGCTACTGTAATATAAATAATAAGGACCAGATTCCATCACCTTTGCTCTCATATTGAGTAGTTTTTTATCCTATTGGGTCAGATAGTGCTCTGCCTATGCTGTCATGCAGGAGCACAAAGGGAGTAAGACATACTCAAGGGACAGACCTTGGGATCGGGGCAAGGGAGAAAGCAGATTCTGTGTGCCCACTACTCCCATCCCTAGCAAATGAGTGGGAATGGGTGGAGTTTTGGCCCTGTCCCACCTATATGCTGTTCAACATAGGTGAGCTGGTGCAAAGGAGCCTAACACAGTCCTGGTCTTGGCCACTAGCAGATTAAACACTCCTGGAGCAAACTGGGTGTAGAGACACAATTCTTTCCCTTTTCTGCTCCTGGAATTTATAGAAGACAGACTTCATATGCAAAAGCAATCTCCTGGTTTACAATGAGATTTATTGAACAGTACCTGACTCTGTAAAGTGTTGTAATTTGACCCTGTATAATTAATAATAATAATAATAAATTAATTAATGTGCCTTACTGTTGTGCACCTTTACAACACGGTTGGCTGTAATCTTAGACAAAGGCATTTTATTACATTTGTCATGTTAGATAATAGCAATTTGAAATTTTACATAAGGATAATTCATTTAATATGCCTGCCATAACTTTAAGTCAATATTATAAGGCAGTACTCAACTCTCTCAGTAATTACAACAGAAATAAATACATTTAAAATAGCTAAAGGTATGACATTTTATATTTAATACAGGAACAAAGTAATCTGTTCAGAACCAACAACTCCCAGAACTCCTGTCATAAAAACAGATTCTCCAGAAAAAAATATACTGGCTTTGATTAAATTCTTATGGATATTTATTATTACATTCTTAGCAGTAACCATCAATATTAATTATTTCTAAGGAAGTATGATAATAAACATGGTTGGAGGAATATCATATCATAGCTTTTGTGTTATTCCCAGTTCAAGAAAAAGCTTAAATCAACCGATCTTTATAATAGTTATGGGCATAATAGTCAGCTCTCCTATTATTAAATCTCCAGCCACTTCACATTAAGTATGTTTTTTTTTTAATTTAAATACAGTCAGCATCCTTCTGTCAGCAAGTGCTGCCCTTGACAGGAAAAACTTCAATAATTGTCTCTGCTATTAAGTGCCAAGTCAAACAGGAAAATGTTAGAGGGGAGAGTAATGAGGAGTGAGGAGGTAAAGCATAACCTAGAGTCCTCTGAAAACCTACGGAACAGACTTGGGGTTATACAGTAACACATACCTTTGCAGTCTTCTCTGCCTGGGAAGTAACTATGATAGAGGTAATGCATTACAAACAGAAGGTGATGTCAAGTAAGAGAGTTCACAACACAAGAGGACTATTAGCAACACGAAGGTCAGGGAAAGTGTGGGACCCTTACTGAATGGGGGAGGCAACTTAGTGACAGATGATGTGGAAAAAGCTGAAGTACTCAATGCTTTTTTTGCCTCGGTCTTCACAGACAAGGTCAACTCCTAGACTGCTGCACTGGGCAGCACAGTATGGGGAGGGGCGAGCAGCCCTCAGTGATGAAAGAACAGGTTAAAGACTATTTAGAAAAGCTGGACATGCACAAGTCCATGGGGCCGGATCTAATGCATCCGAGGGTGCTAAGGGAGTTGGATTGCAGAGCCATTGGTCATTATCTTTGAAAACTTGTGGCAATCGGGGAAGGTCCCGGATGACTGGAAAAATGCAAATATAGTGCCCATCTTTAAAAAAGGGAATAGGGAGAATCTGGGGAACTACAGACCGGTCAGCCTCACCTCATGGACCAGGTCCTCAAGGAATTCATTTTGAATCACTTGCAGGAGAGGAAGGTGATCAGGAACAGTCAACATGGATTCACCAAGGGCAAGTCATGCCTGACCAACCTGATTGCCTTCTATGATGAGATAACTGGTTCTGCGGATATGGTGAAAGCAGTGGACGTGATATATCTTGACTTTAACAAAGCTTTTGATATGGTCTCCCACAGTATTCTTGCCAGCAAGTTAAAAAAGTATGGATTGGATGAATGGACTATAAGATGGTTAGAAAGCTGGCTAGATAGTCAGGCTCAACGGGTAGTGATCCATGGCTTGATGTCTAGTTGGCAGCCAGTATCAAGCAGAGTGCCCCAGGGGTCTGTCCTGGGAGTGGTTTTCTTCAACATCTTTATTAATGATCTGGATGATGGGATGGCTTGCACCCTCAGCAAGTTTGCGGATGGCACTAAGCTGGGGGGAGAGGTAGATACACTGGAGGGTAGGGATCGGGTCCAGAGTGACCTAGAAAAGTTGGAGGACTGGGCCAAAAGAAATCTGATGAGGTTCAACAAGGACAAGTGCAGAGTCCTGCACTTAAGACGGAAGAATCCCATGCACTGCTACAGGCTTGGGACCGACTGGCTAAGCGGCAGTTCTGCAGAAAAGGACCCGGGGATTACGGTGGAGAGGAAGCTGGATATGAGTAAAAGTGTGCCCTTGTTGCCAAGAAGGCTAACGGCATATTGGGCTGCATTTGTAAGAGGATTGCCAGCAGATCGAGGGAAGTGATTATTCCCCTCTATTTGGTACTGATGAGGCCACATCTGGAGCATTTCGTCCACATCTGGAGCTTCCCACAGCTTCCATTGGCCGGGAACAGTGAACCGTGGCCACTGGGAGCTGCGGGAGCCCGTGCCTGCAGATGGTCAATGTAAACAAACTGTCTTGAGGCCTGCCAGCGGATTACCATGATGGGCTGCGTGCAGCCCGCGGGTCACAGGTTGCCCACCACTGAGAGAGGCTGTTCTCAGTGGTGGCAGATGACAGAACAAGGAGCAATGTTCTCAAGTTGCAGTGCGGGAGGTCTAGATTGGATATTAAGGAAAACTATTTCACTAGGAGGGTGGTGAAGCACTGGAATGGGTTACCTAGGGAAATGGTGGAATCTCCAAGCCCTGGCTGGGATGATTTAGTTGGTGTTGGTCCTGCTTTGAGCAGGGGGTTGGACTAGATGACCTCCTGAGGTCTCTTCCAACCCTAATCTTCTATGATTCTATTGGAATTATGATTTAATGTAGGTGATTAGCCTAGTGCATTTAAATGATCATTGAAGTTGTTTCTGTTTAAGTAATGCTAAACATTGCAGTGCTCGTCATCATGGGAAGTCTGACTGTTCTAGCAGGCTGATGAGTTTGTGCCCTTCGAAAACAGAGACTGGTTGCTAATGTGCTGACAGAATGATACTAGATTTAATACTGAAATAATGTATATGTGCCTAAGGACATCCTTTTTTTGTTTCATATAGTATCTTATAAGCATAACAGGCAATAGGGTTATGATTCTAGAATAAACTGTTCTCTCATATACCAACTGTAGTAATGCTGGACAAGAGAGACCTTTAGGAGAGAGTAGACATGTATTTTTATTTATTTTTTCAAATATGTCTGTTGCATAACAAACAAAAACCCTATGTTAAAAGATTTTAAGGTGGCAGAACCAAGCGCATAGATGTTAGAAAATGTCAGAATTAAGGTTGCCTTAATTGCATGGTCAGCTTCAATTCTGGCATTTCCTAACTTTGAGTGCTTAACTTTGCAACCTTAACATTCTTTTAACATACTTTCTAAAAAGTGTAATTTCCTATTGAAAAAAACCAACCCACCCACGAAATTCCATCACATGAATATTGACCTCCAACTCAGGTCATCAGCAGGTTTTGAATCTTTAGATCTACAGCACAGACAACTACTGTTTGAGCTAATAGAGTAACTGGTAGCAGTAGTAGGCTGTTATCCTCTCTGTGAAGCAGTCACTAGAAGGAACTGAGACACACACTTTGCAAGTGAGTTTCACAGATATTTGCTGATAGCAAAGGAATTAGAGATTACATTCCTGAGTTAATTTCTAAGTTCTGGAGGGGAGTGGGCTCTAGTAGTTACAGACCTTTCTTCCCCTGTGCCCCCAGCTTTTCTTCACCCCTTTCTCCTCTTATCCACCAACCTCATCCTTTGCTCCTATCCACCCCTCCCACGCCAACCTCCCTGGCTCCTGCCCCTTTCTACTTCTCTGCAACACTTACCCCCTGGGTTCTGCCCCCTCCTCTTCTGTGCCTATCTACCCTCTACCCCACCCCTCAACTACTCTATCCCTCTCCCTCTGAATCTATATACTCTCCCAACCACCTCTGCTCCCACCCACCTCCTGGCTCCTAAACCCTCTCTCCCCATCTTCTATTCTCCTCCATCCCTCTGCCTTCCTCCTCTTCATCCTTCCTGCCTGGATACCATCAGGGGATGCATTGAGATTAAGAGAAACTGTATCCTTACTCTCTGTTCCTATACCCGGCACCACAGAGGGCCCTGGCAGCAGGGATGAACAATTGCATAGAAAGTCCTACTAAGCCCTGCAGCTCTGGGCTGGGACATGCTCAATACAGAAGGAATCTTTGGAGAATTTAGCTGCCAAACTCTTCTGAATGTGTTTGAACTGAGATTTTCCAAAGGCTTATAACTTGGTCACATTCAAACCGATTTTCATAAGGATAGTGAAAAGGCACATTCCTGACTCTAGGAAATTGTCCTGCCAAATTTCAAGTCACCAAAGTATGGGGTCACTACAACTACTCAGTGAAATGGTTGTAAGACATTTTTGAACATAGACAAAACAATCTCAGTCCTGGAAATGGCTGAACCATTTTGGCTGAGACTTTCCCAAAACTTTCAGCCTGAGGCAGACACCTGGCACGGAAAATTTTCAACCCGAACTGCGAAAGTTTGGCAAATTTATAAGTGACTGAAACAAGAGTGCTTTAATGGAAAGTGTCAGTGTGACCCTGGGAGTCCCTCAGTGCCAACTGGAAGAGGGTGCTCTATACCATGACCCACATCAGGCCTGACCCACTCATTGCCCCAACATACTGTTGTCATAATCTGTATCTAAAAGGTTTCATGTAAATTATTATATGCAAATTGACAACATGCTGGTCCTGAAAATTATGGTGATGCATGTATAGAATGTGTACAAAATGTATGCTGGAAAGATCTTAAAATGTATTTGGCAGGCAGTGCATAAAGCCCAGCCAGCCCTAGACAAAGCAATGTGTATTTACTTGGTCACAGAAGACAGTGAAAAGTACATTTACATATAAGGTAAATAAAGTAATCAAGCTAGCAAGTCATGGAGATAACCACTTAATGATCATGATGGAGTCTGACTCTTGAAACAGAGCTAATGAACCTTCTCTCGATAAATAGAGGCTATGAACTTTGGGGTAATATAAGGGGGGGCAAAGAGACATTCAAGTCATCCATCACCTGAGAGATCAAAGAAGCCAGCACTTTGTATCTGTGAAAGATTTGTCCCCCTGCTAAAACAGAATGGAGAATGCTGCCAATTTGATGTGAGTAAGAAGATATGTTAGGCAAAGATATATCTTGCTAAAATTAAATTTTAGACACTAGAAAGTATGTTATTTTTTGTTTTGTTTGTATTTTTTGTTTTGTTTGTAACCCTTTCCTCTCTCTTTCACTCTTATTTGAAATCATGTAAATCTGTTCTTTGTTAATAAATTTATTCTTAGTTTTACTACAAACCACCTCAGTGCTGTGTATTAAGGTGGAGTTTATACCCTAGCTGGACTAACAAGCTGTTGCATGTGCAGGCTCTTTGGAAGCAGTGAACTTGGTGTTATGTCTCTGAGTATCCAGGGAGAAGGACTGGACACTGGCGAGGAGATGGTTCTGGGGAGACTTGAGACTGGAAAGGTTGTTGGGGGTCATCCGGCAAGGAGTAACTAGGCTTGTGGAAGCCAGGGAGCTGTGGGGATGCTGCTGGTGTCAAGGCTCTGAACCAAAGCTGCATAGCACAGAGAGATACAAGTCAGGCAGCAACAGAACCCCTCACTGGTCTAGGTGAACCCCCAAAGTGTCACAGACAACCTTAACTTTAGGCAGCACTACTACCTCTATCTATAGTACACCTAGCAGATCTCTTTGTGCACACACACACTAAAAACATTGACATACCTTTTTAAATCTAAAAAGAAATACTAACATTTCTAAAACAATTCCCCATCTATCCTCCAAAAACAAACAAAAAACAAACAGCTTTTTACCTACCCCTCCCCCACTTAACCTAGTCCTTCACAAAAAAATATATGGCTGAACTGCTCTTCTTCCTAATCAGTTGTATTAGTATATTTTAAAATATATACTATAGATATATCAATATATTCATTTCTTTGGGAAAGTGATAAGGATTAATCTGTAATCATGTAATCACATTAATGGAGTAATGATGCTCAGAATTTTTTTAATGGTGATTGCTTCCTTGCTTGAACTGTTGGCCCCTTAAACAAATGAAAAGATATGAGGTCAGCCTATTTGCCTCCCAAAAGTGTACCTCCCACAAATTATAATTGATGTCATGCCACTTTCCTGGAGGCTGATATGTTTCTATTGTATCTTGGGACAAACTAGTTCTAGAACACACAAGAAGAGAGGCTATTCTTGACTATATCATGAAGGCATAGGCTCAAGAAATAACTACAGGTGAGTCACAGGGTAAGAATGAGCACAATATAAATATGTTCAACATTCTCTAAGGATTGTCCCAAAAACCAATCATTGTGACACCAAACTTCCACAAAATGGGACTTTTTAAAACCTGAATCAAGAATGAGGTGCCACTTAGTCTCCAGTCTGAAACTGAGAAACTCTGGGGCACTGATTACAAAGTTCCCGATCATATTTCTAATTGAAATTTAGAGCACCTAAAATTCCCATTTTATGGAGTATAAAAGTTTTCTTTCGCAGTCCAAGCTTCCCAAATACTGATGAGCTACCCTAACATTCAAATACAGGTATCTCCCAGGTGTCACATTACAATCGCAGCATAATGCAAAATAGGCTAAATTAGCTGGCTAGTTTACTTAATGGTAATCCATTATTCCTGTGCCTAATTCAACTTCAGTAACTAAAACATTGTTAGTGTTTGGCATCTTTCAAATGTTTTGCCTGTTGAGCTCTTTGCCTGCCTCGTTTCCCTAACATTGATTTACAGTTATAGAGTAGAAACTCACTAAACAGCACTTTGCTGAACCCGTAAATTGCACAAATACAACAAAAAATGATCTCTCCCTACTTTTCGTCAAAGATTTAATAGCTGAGCGCTGTAGCGAGATTTCAAGTAACTAAGAATTCATGCAGAACATTTCCTAGTCTATGATGCATTATTATTAGAAGTAATTTAAATTGCACTTCACAATTAAATGTGCAAAATATTTTGTGCTACATTACTCCTGCTTTATGTCTGTGTACTTGGTAATCTATAAAATTCAGTTATTTAAAATAAGTCTTTGATGCAAAATAATGAAATACTACTGCTTTATAAAACACTTCAGGATAATTTACACTCCTGTTTTTCAAAAGTCCTAAATTTCAGAATCCAGAAACTTCCCTTCTTCAGTACCCTGTACACATAGCATTAAGGAAGTTCCATTAGTATAGAAACTATTTGCCATCGTGAAATGAGAGCTCTTCTTTGGAAAAAAACAGTCTGGAAATGCTCTAATAGTTTAATTGACTGACGATCTCTAACAAAATGTGAGCAACATAGTATATTCAAAGTACAACTTCCTGGGTGCCAAGAGAGTGTCTCTAGTTGTTTAAAATCAAGGCAAAAGTGTCATTATGTCTTGTTATAAACTGAGATCCTAGATAATTTCTCAAAAGCTGCAAAATTCACCAAAGATCCCATTATATGTAGAGCTTCTGGCCTATTATATGTTTTGTAGAAATCCTATTGAATGCAAGAGACCTGATTCTCATTTATACTAAAGGTACTTTGGCAATGTGAAGGGGCTGTAAAATGAATGTAAATGTAATTTGTTTAAAGTTTAAAGCCCATTTAGGCTGCCAGAGTTATGTAAAGCTCCTTTAGTGTAAATGAGAATTGGGCTCAAGATCATCAAACTATTTAACCTCCTTTGAATAGTTACTGCACTCCATCTATACCAATTGAATTTCAGCTAATGTTCCATAGCAGAAGAGTTCCAGTCTTTTCCTGTGCATTAACTAATAGCCTACTTAAATCATCATTTTGCCAACATGTATCTTACTATGTGGACATTTAATCAGCTAAGGAATACCACATGCATGAAGTAAATGTGGTAAAATCCTTTAACATGACATTCCTTACTAATTAAATGTCTCTCTTTTATAGGTATTTTATGGAGAGCTTATATACTAAGTCTGTCTATCTGTATGTTTCTAGAGAGACACAAGGTAGGTGAGGTAATATCTTTTATCTGACCAACTTCTGCTGGTGGAAGGGACCGACTTCTTATTTTCACAGAGCTCTCCATCAGGTCTGGATTGGAGAAGGTAACCAGAGTGTCTGAGATAAATACAAGATAGGACAGATTGTTAAGTGTAAGGGTTCACCCATGCTGTAGGAGACCACTCAAACTTAAATGGATACTTAAGGGTTAGCACGCAATAGGGAGTGTTCCAAATTGTTGTAATGAACCATAAAACCAGAGTGTCTGTTAAGTCCATCAGTTTTAGTGTTCAGTACAGTTATGAATTTAAGTTCCTTGGCTCATCTTTTGAAGGTGTTATACAGCCTTTGAGGATGAGGACTGAGATATCAGATATGGTGTGATTGCTTTGTGAAAAGTGTTTTCCCATGGGTATTAGGGTGTTTTTATCTAATCATTTTTCTGTGTAAGTTCATTCAAGAACATAGTGATTGTCTGGTTTCACCCACATAATTGTCGTTGGGGCATTTGATGCACTAAATGAGGTACACCGTGTGTTATGATTGGCATGTGTCGGAGCAATGAATCCTGAAAGGTGTGTTGTGTGGGTTTCAATTATTGTAGCAGTGGGGACATCTCTGCAGGTTTTGCATCTGTTGTTCTGGCAGGGTGTGGTGCTGCTTTAAGTTGGTGTGTCCTGTGGGGAGCTTGCTTCTGATGATGAACTTGGCAAGACATAGGCACCTAAATCCCAGTTTTAGACTCAACTGCAATCAACAATAGCTCTGCTTAGCTGCTGTCTAACCCTGTAGTCACCTGCATTCACTCAGCACCTCAGTGTTCACTGTGAAAGTTCCCTAGGTCCCTATGTTTCTCCCTCTGGGTATGCGAACTGCTACCTCACTCTAGGCATCTGGATGCCTATCTTGTGTGATCCACGATCAGGGAGAAGATAGGTGCTCCTTCACCTCTCTTGCCTGCAGGCTCCAATCAAGTAGGTGTGTTCAGAGATGCCTACCAGATGGGGTCCGGTTCAAAATCTGGATTTGAACAGGGGTCTCCCATACCTCTCAGGAGAGTGCCCTAACCACTAGGCTAAGGAATGTTTTGAGGTGGAGCTCTTTCAGTCTCTCCTGTTGAAGCTATTGCACTTGTATAAATAGAGTATTTGGAACAGGAGGACTGAACCTTAGGTCATCCACCTCCTAAACTGGTGCCTTAGTCACCACAGTCAGTCTCTCTCTCTCTCTTTCTCCCTCCCTCTGTCATTCCTTCCCCCCTCCAACACTTTTTCAGTATTGAATCCAAAGTGGGACAGTTTCAACAGGAGAGACTGAGAGAGCCCCACATCAGACTATCCAATAGCTCGGTGGTTAGAGTTAGCTTCTATAGGGTGTGGGAGACCCATTTTCAAATCCTTTCTCCCCCCTCAGGCAAAGGGAGGAACTGACCCTGGGTTGCCCACATCCCAGGTGAGTGCTCTTGCACTGGCTAAAAATTATAAGGTCACCACCTCTTCTTCCTTTGGTGTGGAGTGAGACAGACACCTAGTTCATTCTCACAAGAAATGACTCAGGCACCTAACACACCTGACTCCTGGAGAAGGGTTCCCAGTTATGGATCGCTAGCAGAGGAAAGCACTTCCCCGCAGCCTGGACTTAGGCACCTATCTCTAGGAGAGGAAAGGGGCTTAGGACACATTCCCTGTCATTGGTCTCTCCCATTGGCTAGTTTATGCAGCTCCCCACCTGTGCTGGCTTTTGTGAATCACATCCTAGATGTTTGTGGATTGCAGTGTGGTTCCTGTGATTTTCTAGGCATTTGAAAGCTAGGCGTTATAATGTTCAGTGTTGCTATGCCTAAATCCCTTTGTGGATCAGGCCTCAGTGACCAAAAGTGTAGAAAATAAATAGCTTTTTAACAATTTTTCTTAATTTCATCAGCAAGTCCAAACTAGATACGGTAGCAGTAATATAAGTTTTAAACTGAGAATAAGATCTTTCCCCCTCTCCAATACACTTGAGTAGTTGTACAACAAATAAAAATACAATAAAATAACATTAAAACATATATGTATAAAGATGTCCAGTTTCCATGGGAATGGGGAATGCCCACTGCAAAGACTGTGTGGCATGTAGAGGACTGAGAAATCACTCTTCTCCCAGCCCTAATTTAATTACACAGTCTTAGGGTCCAGTATGGTCAAGGGGGAAAAAAGCTAAGTGGGAAGACTGTGTAATTAAATTAGGGCTGGGAGAAGAGTGATTTCTCAGTCCTCTACAATCATGCCAGACAGTCTTTGCAGTGGGCATTCTCCATTCCCATGGAAACTGGATGTCTTTGCTGTGAGTCTGAGCTCAGGACCATCTCTTAGAAAGATCTCCCCAGATTTCTCTGCCTCCATGTAGCACATGGGGTAGACAGTGGGGGTTGCTTGGTAGCAGAAGTTTCACAGTGTTTTAAATAGATTTTTAATGTCTGTAAGTTTCTTCATTGGCTTTGAAGTTTCTTCTCAAAACTGCTAAACTTATATATGTATTTTGAGAAGGGTTAGCAGGACAGCACCGCTTCTCTCTCAGAAATGGCAGACACAGCCAGCAAGTCACAGGAACCCAGCACCTGGCCAGAATGTGGGTGAATTCCACATGGAGAAATGAGTAGGCCACAAGAACCCAGCTCCCAGCCAGTGTGTGGACAAGGTACAGGCCAAGACAGTTAAACAGGCTGCATGGAAGTTCCCTTCACTGAGACCAGAATCACTAGTATGGAAATAGGAGAAAGTTTTCAAAGCCCCCAACTGGTAAGCATGGGACCTGTATTCCCACAGCTCATAGAGCAACCAGGAAAGTTTCTCTGGAGCCTGCTGGATCTCAGAGGAAGGCAAGGTCCTCCTGCAGCAACCAGGAGGGAGAAATTCTTGTTCTCATACCAGCACATAGGCAAGGCATATGCTAAGATGGCTGAGAAGGCTACAGTGCACCCCCTCTCCTCAGAAGCTGTTTTATCTGTGAGGCCCCAGCTGCTATGAAAGGTGCCAACTCCTGTGACCGTTCTCATACCACCAAATTATTTGTCTTCAGTGGCTCTGGCTGACTCCTCATTCTGTCCAGTCAGTCCCCACTTAGCCTGGACTCAGCAGTAGGAAGCATAGGGTGAAGTGATTCAGAGCCCTTTCTTGGGAAATGAGCCTACCTCCTTCACTCCTTCCAGCCCCTAGAGGTCCCATGGATGGTCATAAAGAGGCTGTTTTCCTTAGGGAGATGTGCTGAGTACATGCCCACAGGCTGTCCTATTAATTTCCCTGATCACACACTCACCCCCTCACAGGGCCCCTACCCTCTTCTCAGGGGTTTGGCCCAGGGCCTGGTGAAGGAAATTGGTCACAATCAGCTCTTAAAGGGGCAACTCAATGTTTTAAGACCTCTCACATGAGAGTCTCCCTCTAGATCCTCTAAACAGAAGGATGCAGCTGTGCTGCTGTAGCGCTTTGGTGAAGATGCTACTGTGCTGAGGGGAGAGCTTCTCCTGTCAGAGTAGTTAATCCACCTGCGCGAGAGGCGGTAGCTAAGGCTACAGGAGAAGCTCTACCGTCGACATAGCACTGTCTACACCAAGGCTTAGTCGGTATAACTACGGAGCTCAGGGCTGTGGATTTTTCACACCATTGAGCAATGTAGTTATACTGATACAAATGTGTCGTGTATACCTGGCCTAAAGCTGAGGTATACTCTGGTATGCTCAGACTCTCAGACAAGCTTCCCAGAATTAACCACAAATGTTCTTATGTTTTTAGAAAATGAAACACCAAAAAAACCCAACCAAAACACCCTGCAAAATTAAAGAAGAGCTGCGTAACTCTTCTTCACCAGCTTTAGGAGGGGGTAATTAAGGTGGAATGTGAATTCTCTATTGAGACCTACTTGTACCTAAGGACTAAAGGTTCTTCATCATTCTGCCTATGGTTAAGCCTGCTGCAGCCTCCTTAGTAAAGGTCATAGTCACATCAGCTGTGGGACTATTCCTGTCCAACCCAAACAGGAAAATAGGATCATCACTTAGACTAAATCTGGATACAGCAGCCTCAGTGCAATCTCCCATTGTGCAGGTTTATGCGTGACTGAAAGGTCATTGTGTGCATGCAAAAACCCACCATCAACAAAAAACCCTGAAAACTAGATTTTTCCGAGCAGCTTTTTCAGGACTAATGCTTCCTCTGACTTTGATACGGCCACAGTGATGATATTCACTTTCTCATTAACCCTCAAGTCTTGGTTCTCAGACCTGATTTAGAAGCAACTGTAATCTCCTCTCAAATTCCCAAAATACACACACAAAAAATATTGTGCAACAATGATCTATCCTAATCCAAAATCTATTGCTGCCTAACCCATCAGCTGGGAAGCTGAGAGGAAGAACTTTAGTCATTCATTCTGAGAAGGTCATCGCATCTTGGAGGAAATTCTGGACCACGTGAGGTTTAGATATTAGTATTACAAGGGACCAACTGTGTTGCTGGCAGACCATGTGCCAGCTCATGCCAAAGCCCCAGGCCTCATTGAATGCTTACAAATGCATAGCCAGGCCAATACACTTTTGTATTAGTACAGATCAAAGTGACTGTTAAATGTATAAGAGTGCATTTGGTGTTTAAACTTCAAGAAGACTAACGGGATGTTACTTGCATTGTTTTCATTTACCTGTATCCCATTATAATGTAGTAGCAAACATTTACATTGTGTATACACTGTAACTAAATAACCCATCAAAGAAGGAAGAAGCCTTGTGGAATGCAAATGAAGAACTTTAACAGAAAAGTACTAATTTCAAAGCAAGTGGTCATTGTGTGCGATGATCGGAGTTCAGAGACTCTAAATGCATTCCTCACTCTCAGTCATCAAAGGAAGAGCCTACGTGGGTAGTGACCCTGTCAGCTTGTTTTAAGTGAGAAGAAGCTATAAGTATGGATTGATGGAGGAATCTTACTTCTCTGGACTGTTTGAATTCTAACAGAGTGAACCATACGTGCCAACTTTTCCTGGCACCGGTGGGTGCTCAACCCCCCACCCCCAACCCTGCACCAACTCCACCCCCTGTCCTGTCCCCATTCCAGCCCCTTCCCCAAAGTCCCTGCCCCAACTCTGCCCCCTCCCTGCCCCTATTGGACTCCTTCCCCAAATCCCCGCCCGGCCCTGCCTCTTCCCTGAGCATGCCACATTCCCCTTCCTCCCCACTCCCTCCCACCACTTGCCGCCACGAAACAGCTGTGTTGCGGTGTCAAGCACTGGGAGGGAGCTGAGAACGCGGCGCGCTCAGGGGAGGAGGCGGAGCGGAGGAGGAGGTGAGCTGGGGCTGCACCCACCAATTTTTCCCTGTGGGTGCTCCAGCCGCGGGGCACCCACAGTGTCAGTGTCTATGGGGTGAACATAAGAACGGCCATACTGGCTCCGACCAATGGTCCATTTAGCCTAGTATCCTGTCTTCCAACAGTGGCTAATGCTAGGTGCTTCAGAGGGAATGAATAGAACAGGTAATTGTCAAGTGATTCATCCCCTGTTGCCCATTCCCAGTGTCTGAGAGACTTTTGGTAAACAGGCAGATTACTACATCTCTGCTATCATTTGGAATTATAGGCTATGACTCGCCTGTACATATATTTTACCTGCTTTAACCTTTCAATAACTCTCATTTCCTTTCCTTAGCCAATAAACTTTTAGTCAGTTTACTATAGAATTGGCTACCAGCATTGTCTTTGGCATAAATACTAGGGTGCCAATTGCTCTGGGGTAAATGACTGGGCTCTTGGGACTAGGAGCAACCTCATATGGTGTGATTTTTGGTGTAAATGACTTTTTATCGCAAAGTCCAGTTTGTCTGGGTGGCAATATAGCCTGGAGAGTCTAAGGGGATTGCCTGTGATTTCATGGTAAGACTGTGTCAAGGTTCCTCCCCCACTCTGAACTCTAGGGTACAGATGTGGGGACCTGCATGAAAAACCTCCTAAGCTTATCTTTACCAGCTTAGGTCAAAACTTCCCCAAGGTACAAAATATTCCACCCTTTCTCCTTGGATTGGCCGCTACCACCACCGAACAAATACTGGTTACTGGGGAAGAGCTGTTTGGACACGTCTTTCCCCCCAAAATACTTCCCAAAACCTTGCACCCCACTTTCTGGACAAGGTTTGGTAAAAAGCCTCACCAATTTGCCTAGGTGACTACAGACCCAGACCCTTGGATCCTAAGAACAATGAACAATCCTCCCAACACTTGCACCCCCCCTTTCCTGGGAAATGTTGGATAAAAAGCCTCACCAATTTGCATAGGTGACCACAGACCCAAACCCCTGGATCTGAGAACAATGAAAAAGCATTCAGTTTTCTTACAAGAAGACTTTTAATAAAAATAGAATTAGAAATAAGAAATCCCCCCTGTAAAATCAGGATGGTAAATACCTTACAGGGTAATTAGATTCAAAACATAGAGAACCCCTCTAGGCAAAAACCTTAAGTTACAAAAAAGATACACAGACAGAAATAGTTATTCTATTCAGCACAATTCTTTTCTCAGCCATTTAAAGAAATCATAATCTAACACGTACCTAGCTAGATTACTTACTAAAAGTTCTAAGACTCCATTCCTGGTCTATCCCCGGCAAAGACAGAATATAGACAGACACACAGACCCTTTGTTTCTCTCCCTCCTCCCAGCTTTTGAAAGTATCTTGTCTCCTCATTGGTCATTTTGGTCAGGTGCCAGCGAGGTTACCTTTAGCTTCTTAACCCTTTACAGGTGAGAGGAGATTTCCTCTGGCCAGGAGGGATTTTAAAGGGGTTTACCCTTCCCTTTATATTTATGACAGACTGGTAGAGCGATCCAGGCATTCACATTTGTTACAGGCTTGGTGAAATCTAATTCTGGAACACACTACCAATTTGGGGTGTCTGGTCTGTTTTCTGATAGTCTGCCCTGAGATAGACATTCATGGTCGTGAGCCACTTCAGAGAGTGTGACATCAAGATCAGGGCAAATTCAGCTGGAACAAAGGACATTCGAGTATTGTTACAAGATGACCTGACATGGGACTCAAGGCCCACGGGACTCAATGCTTTTTGGAAAGACAATTCAGCAACTGCAGGCATATTGCACTGTAAGAAGCCCATGCAATTCTCTTATCACCACCGTGCACCAGATTCCTGAGTATTACTAGTCCTCTGACAATATGCCGATTTCTGACATGATCTTGATCTGTATACTACAACCTCTCAGTTTCACAGTTAGTAGATCTCTTTGTCTTAACACTGAAAGTATCTTGCCTCCTGCCACCTGTTTGTCTCAGGGTGTTTTGGAGTGCTCTTCATGAAACTTGAATTACATGTTCTATCAAACACAGTAGTTCTGTGAACTAACCAGGCCTCGGCTCTCAAAGTCAACACAGTCATTCTCATATAATAGGAAGTGGTCTTGTTATGGTTCTGGATAATAACATCCTAAGAACTGCTCCCTTCACCCCCCTTCCCTCACATCAAACTATCCCATATCTCACTGGTTAAGGCACTCACCGGGGAGATGTTAGATCCCAGTTCAAATCCCTACTCCCCTTTAGGTGGAGAGGTGTCCCACATCCCTTGTGAGTACCCTAACCATTGGGCTAAAAGTTATAAGGGAGGCCTCCTCCTCCTCCTCCATCTTTGGCTGGCTTAGGCGAGGAGCAGCCTAGCCTTCTGGTTTTGTTTTTTTTTTTTTGTGAATCCCATCCTGAAGTACCCATCTCCCCCCATTCATTGTATAGGGAGCCTTGGCTTTGTGAATCCCATTGATTTTCTAGGTGCCTAAAACATAGATGTGGTGACCCTCAAGTTTTTTTGTGAATCTAGTCCTTAATGTTTTTCAGCTTTGGAAATGATCATTCTGAGGAGTTCTTCCTGGGAATGGGCCTAAGCCCCGGCTCAGAACAAAGATCTGGGCTGACCCAACTTATATGGAGATGGGGAATGTCCACTGTAAAAACTGTCTGACATGGAGGATATTGGACTGAAAATTCACAAGAAAGAGAGAACTTTCCCTGTCTCTCAAAAAATATTGCAAAGTAGGGAAATGTGAATGTCATAGTATTGGGGTATCAGCTTTTGTGGGTCTGGATGTTGACTAAAATATCCAGCAAGTATCAGAGCAAATTTTAAAAATGAATTTGCTTCTTATGTCTCTTTAATATTCACTTTCCACACACCTTTGGGGTAACACATTTCATTCACACTAATGCTCATGGACAGTGAAGTTTTAGTTTCCACACTAAGGTATTCTAACTGGAAAAGGTACATTTATATGGGATAGAATGCTGCTTGACACAGCAGATAACACTTCTCAAAAACCCTCACCAGAGACCTGGAACGGAAGCAATTTAACAAGCCAGAAAAGGAGCTTGGTCAATATTCATTGCAAAATTCAGGTTAGAAAACAAAGCCCATTTGAATTCTGCCAGCACCTAAACTCTATTTTGTTTTCACTCCTGCAGCTTAACATTTTTAAAAAATAAATTTAAAACTCCTCCCCAGGTATGCATTTGTAAGCCCAGTGTAGTTTTACAGCTGCGCTCTAAGCCCATAAAATAGGTGTTTAAATGCTGACATAGCCTTATTCAAGGGCACACAAACAGTGCAACTACAGTACTTCACTTAGTAAATGGTGAGTCTACTTGTGTTTTCAGAATAATGTGCATGATCATCTTATACGAATGAAACTGGATCCCAATGTTTTCTTAAAACAAGGAGAACTTTAGTGGGATAAGATCTTCTATTAAAGATGCTTCTAAATGTGCCAGTTAATGTTAAAAGTAAACAGTGGGGCAGTAGCTACAGAATTCTTTGGAATATCTAGAACTTCAGCAGGACCAGAAGTAAACTAATAATGGCTAAGATGAGTTTTGCTGTCAGCTGAAGATAGAATAAGAATTTCAATTTCCATTACGTTCCCAGCTTCTCAGGGAACCTAATCAGCTGTAGCTCACGAACGGTTACGCTCAAATAAATTTGTTAGTCTCTAAGGTGCCACAAGTCCTCCTGTTCTTTTTGCGGATACAGACTAACACGGCTGCTACTCTGTAATCTAAGTTTAGCATTGATAAAAGTATCAAAATAACAGATCCCTAGTTTAAATTCTCATATAGGGCAATGCTGTATGGGCATTGTCAAGTGCCTAACTGACTGCTTCGTGGAGCAGTTAGTCCTGGAATCCACAAGGGGGGAGGCAATTCTTGATTCAATCCTAAATGGAGCACAGGATCTGGTCCAAGAAGTGAATATACCTGAAACGCTCAGTAATAGCTACCATAATGTAATTAAATGTAACATCTTTGTAGGGGGTATGTGATGGGGCATGCATGCCCCACGCTGGGACTGCAGGAGATTAATTCCTCTCTTTGTGCTGAGGAGGCAATGCCCCCTTGACTCTGCTGTGCTTGATCTGGCTGGAGGCCAGGTATAAAAGGGAGCAGCCCAGTTCATTTGTGGCTGACTGCTGGAGAGGAAGGAGGTGTGTTGCAGGCTCCTGCTGAAGGACTGCCAGCACTTCACTATGTGGAGGCCAGCCAGACGGCAGCGACCCCTGACCCCCAGGCTCCAGACGCCACAGAGGGAGGAGAAACAAGGGGAACCACGAGACCACAAGCTGTGGAGAAGCGGATAGGACCTAACCCAGGGAGTCTTTGCGGGGAGATGGTGGGAGAACTGGAGACTTAGCTTTGTGCGTTTTGGCTGGATCCCTACTGAGCTGGTAGCAGGCAACCCTCCCACAGACAGGGCCCTGGCTTGGGACCCAGTGGAGAGAGAGGGCCCGAGACCCCCTGTCCTGGCTGCCACCCACCTGGGGGTGGTGGCCTGCCTCACCAGCTCTATTGACTCTGCCGCTAGGCTGCCCTGATCATTCAGGCAGCTCTACTGACTGGCCCCTAGGCCACACAGCCCTGATTGTGAGGGCAACCCTATTGACTCTCTCTATTGACTCTGGTTGCTAGGCTGCACAGCCCTGATAGAGAGGGCGGCAATAGGGACTCTGACTGCCAGACCACCCCACCAGGATAGAGAGGGTGAGTAGACTGACTTTGGCTGTTAGGCCACATTACTCGGAGATCTGGAGGGGTCGTGCAGACTCGCCCATGGGCCTATGATGACCCATGCCCCATCCCAAAAGGGAACAAGGTGTGCATGATCTGTGACGGGGGAGAAATACCAAAGAAGCCCACCACAGTAGCATTTAACTTCAAAAAGGGGAGCTACACAAAAATGAGTAAGCTAGTTAAATGGAAATTAAAAGGAACTGACACAAGAGTGAAATGCCTGCAAGCTGCATGAAAATGTTTAAAATACACCATAATTAGGGCCCTACCAAATTCATGGCCAAGAAAAATGCATCACAGACCATGAAATCTGGTCTTCCCCATGAAATCTGCCCCCACCGCTCCCAGCCATGGGGGAGGGGTCACTATACAGGGAGCAGCCCCGGAGCTTCTTGCAGCTGGGGGAGGTTCACAGAGGTGGGTCTCACCTGGCCCTGGGAGCAGCCCCTGCAAGAGAAGAGGAAGTTCCATCCCTCCCTAGGCAATAACATGACTTTCCCACCCCCAACCCTCTTTTGGGTCAGGACCCCCATGGTTATAACACCGTGAAATTTCAGATGTAAATATCTAAAACTGAAATTGACAATTTTTTAAATCCTATGACCATGCAATTGACCAAAATGGACCTTGAATTTGGTGGGGCCCTAGTCTTTCGTGACTGATTCAACTGAGTTTTCACCACTATCAGCAAATTGCTTAAAGTTAGGTTTGGTTTACTATACCCAATTAATCTAATGATCACCTGCTAAAAATGCAGATCCACCCCCATTCTTTGGAAAAAACCCAGGCTTTCATCTAAAAAACAAAACAAAACTGGAAGTCCAAGATGCAGACCTAGTGTTATTACCTCACTCTTTCTCAATCCATTCATCAGTTTCCACAAGTACTGACACTGTGTTTCCATCTTTATAAAAGAGTTATGCTGTTGAAAAAAGGGGTAGGATTTGGGAGGCTGCATAGAGGCCTCTAAGAATCAGTTTTCATAGAGCAAGTGCCCTCATTAAATTGTATCACTTACACAAACCTTTACAGATGAGGTTAAAAAATAATTATACTAAGTGATGGAAATGTTTCCCACATCTTCCATGAGCCAAAAATTCTTTTTCCTAGACCAGTTTTTTTCTTGTTTACCTTTCTTTTGAGAATTACCAGTTTTTCCATTCAAAAGCCTCTGTTTTTGTATATAACAACACAATATGGGGACAAGTACGAAAGCAAAGCCAATTGCCAGTTTGCATTATTGTAGAATCCTGCAACCTCTATAGCAGGGATCGGCAACCTTTGGCACGCGGCCCGTCAGGGAAATCCACTGGCAGGCTGGGACAGTTTGTTTACCTGCAGCGTCCGCAGGTTTGGCCGATCACAGATCCCACTGGCCGTGGTTCACCGTTCCAGGCCACTGGGGGCTGCGCGAAGCGGCGGCCAGCACATCCCTCAGCCCACGTCACTTCCCACAGCCCCCATTGGCCTGGAACGGCAAACTACAGCCAGCGGGAGCTGCAATCGGCCAAACTGGCGTAAACAAACCATCCTGGCCCGCCAGTGGATTTCCCTGATGGGCCGCATGCCAAAAGTTGCCGATCCCTGCTCTATAGGGACTAGACTCTCTAAAGGGAAGAGTGGTTACTATCCTGTCATAAACATGAAAGCAGAATTGCTTTTCTGCTTGGTTTAGGAGTAGCAGCCATGTTAGTCTGTATCCACAAAAAGAGAAGGAGGACTTGTGGCACCTTAGAGACTAACAAATTTATTTGAGCATACGCTTTCATGAAAAATAAAAAAAACCAAACCCTTCTGCTCAATGTTTTCAGGACTCTGATCAAAAGTTTTCAAAAAATGGCTGCTTAAAGTTAGGCTTCTAAATCCATATTTAGGCACCCAAATAAATGACTTGATTTTCTAACATACTCAACACCTGGTGGCTCCCATAGAGGTTAATGTCAACTGCCAGGTGCTCAGCATTTTTGAAAATCAAGACACAGACGTAGGTGCCTAAGTGTGGATTTATGGCCTAATATTAGGCAGCCATTTTTTGAAAATTTTGGCCTTTATACCCACTGTTGTTGCTTTTGTCTCCGTTTATATTTAACTCAGATGACTTTCAATTTTACAACTGGTTTTGGTCCATTTTGCATTCATTTAGCTCTTATGATAGTAAGTGAATGTGTATGAACCAAGCTCCAAGGGTGGTCAGACTTTTTGCAGACTTTATCCATGCTCTGTCACTCCAACTCAGTCCTAGACTTCTCTGCCACCAAGACACTCAATCATGTCCAGTTTGTGTGGTGATTGGATGGGGACATGAGCCCGATCTCCAGCTATTTCTTAAATATATGTTCATTTAATATATTTAAATATATCTTAATATGTTTAACTATCTTTAAAATCTAATAAAATTGTGGTCTTTAAGTGTGCAATTCACAAAGTTACTTAGTCACCTAAACCCAGATTTAGGTGCCTAAATTTGATTTTTAGGTGCCTACGTCCCCACTGCGATCCACAAAACTCTCGCTGAACCCTGTAGGCCTAAACTCACTCAGAGACTGATTTTCAAAGTAAAAATTCCTTAGGCACGTCGGTTTTTGGCTGTGGGCACTAGCATTGCTGCCTCACTCTAGGTGTCCAGATACCTATCTACCACCAAAGTCACAGAGCGATTCACAAACCAGGGGTTCAGCTGCCTAACTTGTCCAAGATTCAGAGGCCTGATCAGGGAGGCATGGTCAGCAGGAGCCTACTGTATTGGGCCCTATTAATCCAGGAGGAGGAGGTGGTGGTGTGCTAACCTCTGAGCTATGGGATATTCTGATGTGGGGCTCCTTCAGTCTCTCCTGTTTAGGCTGTTGCACTCTGGATAAAGAAAGAGAATGAGATACAGGAGAGAATGATTGGATTTGCCATAGGGTCTACTGGCCTGGTGCCCTAACTACTAGACTGCAGAGTTATTCTATCTCTCCTACACACACACACGTGCGCATGTGCACTCTGCCTCTCTCCTGGGAGGCAGGAGATCCTTGTTCAAATCCTTTCTCTACCTCTGCCAGAGAGGGATGGAAAATTGATCCCGGGTCTCCCACAATCCAAGTCAGAAACTAGCCAGTGGATCAAAATTTATAAGGTGGGCACGACCACCTCTCATTTTCTGCGGAGTGAGGCAGGCACCTAACTCATTCCCACGGAAAACTATGTAGACACTCAAGCTGAAGAGGGGGTTCTCATTCATGGATCGCAAACCTCACTGCAGCTGAGACTTAGATGCCTATCTCTGAGAAGGGGTCGGGTCTTAGTATATTGGTGTCTCCCATTGGCTTACTTAGGCAGGGAGCTGCCTAGCATTCTGGATTTTGTGGCTTACATCCTAAAGCTCCTTTCTCTCCCATTCTATTCATAGGGCGCCTCAGCAACTTACTTGCGGATCACAGTGTTGTTGCTGTGATTTTTTTTTTTTAGGTTTTTAGTTTGGTGCTGTGTTGCTCAGCATTGCAATGCCTAAATCCTTTCCTGGATTATTCTCTAGGACCCCAGTCCTGCAGTGAGATCCACATGGAAAGGCCCCCTTTGATTTGATTTAATTTAATTTAATCTGTCCCCCTCCTAAAGAATGCAGAATCATCCCCTGCTCTGGAGTTTTATCCAGTCTAATTTTAAATATCCCAAGTGATATATGCTACCCAGCTTTAACCTTACCATTTTATCATTCTCCATTCTTAGGAGTAGATTCACGAATAGCCCACTCTGCAGGCTGTTTAACAATATGTGTAAATATAAAATCCTGAACTAGTTCTGGAAATATGCAGTGTTGCTGCTCTCCCAAATTTTTGCGGTGCAACCATTTCAGTCTATGGCAGAGTAATTATAAACCTATTGTATTATTCTTACACACTTTGTGATGCTGTGTATAAGAAAGGTGACCATTTATATCACCATTATTACCACTGTTACATGATTACCATAAATTTTGTACAAAGTATGAAATTTAAGGTACCAATAGAAAAGTTATGAATGCTAAGTATGATTATCTTTATATGTATGTATCATCTTTGTATCTGAAGTTATGAATATTGGTTATGCACTTGAATCTTAAACGTGTTGTATTCCTGGGTAACACTCCCCACCCCACCCCAGCCTCCCCAGATAGATTTATATTAGGGCTAGACAGTTATATGCTGGTAGCCCATAAAGGACACTATACTCTCGCAATAGGCCATTGAAGAATCTCATTTCACCCAGCAGGCCTTTCCTGTGGATGCCTCAGACAGAGAGGAGCCAGTGGCCATGCACTGAATCAGCAAAACATGTAGGGGCATATGATATGCTCATGTGACCCTGGACTCCATCTTGAGCCACTAACTTTCCATACACAGGGGCTGTGGGCTTTGTTTGGGACAGTAAATTTCCATGCACATGGTGAAGGATATAAAACACCGGAGACATCTCCATTTTGCCTCTTTCTTGCTCTAATTCTTTTGACTGTGGATTTACAACTAAAAGGAGTATCTTGCATTATGGACTGAGGACCTGCCAATCATTTGGAAGTTACCGGAGAGACTTTTGCAAGCCAGCAGTCTATTCCATCACTACTACAAACTTAAGACAAACAGTCTTCAGTTATCAGAGTAGCAGCTGTGTTAGTCTGTATCCGCAAAAAGAAAAGGAGTACTTGTGGCACCTTAGAGACTAATAAATTTATTTGAGCATAAGCTTTCGTGAGCTACAGCTCACTTCATTGGATGCATGTAGTGGAAAATACAGAGGGGAGATTTTATATACACAGAGAACATGAAACAATGGGTGTTACCATACAGACTGTAACAAGAGTGATCAGGTAAGGTGAGCTATTACCAGCAGGAGAGCAGGGGGTGGGGGGACCTTTTGTAGTGATAATCAAGGTGGGCCATTTCCAGCAGTTGACAAGAACGTGTGAGGAACAGTGGCTTGGGCAGGGGAGGGAAATAAACATGGGGAAATAGTTTTACTTTGTGTAATGACACATCCATTCCCAGTCTCTATTCAAGCCTAATTTAATGGTGTCCAGTTTGCAAATTAATTCCAATTCAGCAGTCTCTTGTTGGAGTCTGTTTTTGAAGTTTTTTTGTTGAACAATTGCCACTTTTAGGTCTGTAATCGAGTGACCAAAGAGATTGAAGTGTTCTCCGACTGGTTTTTGAATGTTATAATTCTTGATGTCTGATTTGTGTCCATTTATTCTTTTATGTAGAGACTGTCCAGTTTGGCCAATGTACATGGCAGAGGGGCATTGCTGGCACACGATGGCATATATCACATTGGTATATATCACATATTTAAACTTTAAATATGAGTCTTCACTTAGTTTACTAAGGATTGGCTGACATGGTGTATTTGGGTAAGATTTCAGATACATATTGACCTGGGGATAAATGTCTGATCCTTTGGGATTAGTGAGAACCTCACATACGGTGAAATGGGTTTTCAGTAACCTCTATTAGAGCTGTTTGTCTGGATGGGAGCCAAGGGCTGGAATTCCTAAAGGGGGCTGTGTTTGGCTTCTGGTTAACTGGCATGATACTGTGGAAGCTCTTTTGTTACTGGCTTGGTGAATCTAATTATAGAATAAATCACCCATTCTTAAGGATAGTCTGCCCTGATTCTTGCAGTCTGCTCTGACTGTGGCATTCTCAGTATGGCACCCAGTCACACTTTACACCTTGAAAAATATTCTATCAATCATTATATATTCTACATACTGCCCAAGAAGTCTATGGCACGGTAAATGTGCAAAAATTACTGGAAAACATTAATATTCCTAATGTCTATCCAAATGAGATTTGCTGTGTCTCCTGAAAATTTCAGACTCTAAAACATGCAATAAAAGAAATAAAAATAAGCAATCTGTAATTTCTAAAAGCAAACTAGGTTGAGTTTACAACCTTGTGAAGTGTGTAATTCAGGTTATCTATAAACATTTATTAGCCAGACATCTAGCAGATAAGTTCTCTTTCTTCTTTCAAAATCTAGCATATATCTTAGATATCTTTTAGCACACAGTCTTTATTCAGATCCTCTGAGAACATTTTAAAGTTTTCTGCTTAGAATGGTGAAAGTGATGAGTTTATTTTGGAAATCTCTTATCTGGCACAGGTCATGGTTTTTGGATCTGGGTCTGGAAATTGATAATGTTTTGATTTGCTCAGATCTAAACTACAGTTATGATCTTGGAAGGGTTTTAAAAGCACAATGGTATGAATCAATCATAGAATATCAGGGTTGGAAGGGACCTCAGGAGGTCATCTAGTCCAACCCCCTGCTCAAAGCAGGACCAATCCCCAATCAAATCATCCCAGCCAGGGCTTTGTCAAGCCTGACCTTAAAAACTTCCAAGGAAGGAGATTCTACCACCTCCCTAGGTAACGCATTCCAGTGTTTCACCACCCTCCTAGTGAAAAAGTTTTTCCTAATATCCAACCTAAACCTCCCCCACTGCAACTTGAGATCATTACTCCTTGTGCTGTCCTCTTCTACCACTGAGAATAGTCTAGAACCATCCTTTCTGGAATCACCTCTCAGGTAGTTGAAAGCAGCTATCAAATCCCCCCTCATTCTTCTCTTCTGCAGACTAAACAATCCCAGTTCCCTCAGCCTCTCCTCATAAGTCATGTGTTCCAGACCCCTAATCACTTTTGTTGTCCTTCGCTGGACTCTCTCCAATTTATCCACATCCTTCTTGTAGTGTGGGGTCCAAAACTGGACACAGTACTCCAGATGAGGCCTCACCAATGTCGAATAGAGGGGAACGATCACGTCCCTCGATCTGCTCGCTATGCCCCTACTTATACATCCCAAAATGCCATTGGCCTTCTTGGCAACAAGGGCACACTGCTGACTCATATCCAGCTTCTCGTCCACTGTAACCCCTAGGTCGTTTTCCGCAGAACTGCTGCCTAGCCATTCGGTCCCTAGTCTGTAGCTGTGCATTGGGTTCTTCCGTCCTAAGTGCAGGACCCTGCACTTATCCTTATTGAACCTCATCAGGTTTCTTTTGGCCCAATCCTCCAATTTGTCTAGGTCCCTCTGTATCCTATGCCTGCCCTCCAGCGTATCTACCATCCTCCCAGTTTAGTATCATCCGCAAATTTGCTGAGAGTGCAATCCACACCATCCTCCAGATCATTTATGAAGATATTGAACAAAACCGGCCCCAGGACTGACCCCTGGGGCACTCCACTTGACACCGGCTGCCAACTAGACATGGAGCCATTGATCACTACTCGTTGAGCCCGACAATCTAGCCAACTTTCTACCCACCTTATAGTGCATTCATCCAGCCCATACTTCTTTAACTTGCTGACAAGAATACTGTGGGAGACTGTGTCAAAAGCTTTGCTAAAGTCAAGAAACAATACATCCACTGCTTTCCCTTCATCCACAGAACCAGTAATCTCATCATAGAAGGCGATTAGATTAGTCAGGCATGACCTTCCCTTGGTGAATCCATGCTGACTGTTCCTGATCACTTTCCTCTCGTGTAAGTGCTTCAGGATTGATTCCTTGAGGACCTGCTCCATGATTTTTCCGGGGACTGAGGTGAGGCTGACTGGCCTGTAGTTCCCAGGATCCTCCTTCTTCCCTTTTTTAAAGATTGGCACTACATTAGCCTTTTTCCAGTTATCTGGGACTTCCCCCGTTCGCCACGAGTTTTCAAAGATAATGGCCAATGGCTCTGCAATCACATTCGCCAATTCCTTCAGCACTCTCGGATGCAACTCGTCCGGCCCCATGGACTTGTGCACGTCCAGCTTTTCTAAATAGTCCCTAACCACCTCTTTCTCCACAGAGGGCTGGCCATCTACTCCCCATGTTGTGATGCCCAGAGCAGCAGTCTGGGAGCTGTCCTTGTTAGTGAAGACAGAGGCAAAAAAAGCATTGAGCACATTAGCTTTTTCCACATCCGCTGTCACTAGGTTGCCTCCCTCATTCAGTAAGGGGCCCACACTTTCCTTGGCTTTCTTCTTATTGCCAACATACCTGAAGAAACCCTTCTTGTTACTCTTGATATCTCTTGCTAGCTGCAGCTCCAGGTGCGATTTGGCCCTCCTGATTTCATTCCTACATGCCCGAGCAATATTTTTATACTCTTCCCTGGTCAAATGTCCAACCTTCCACTTCTTGTAAGCTTCTTTTTTATGTTTAAGATCCACTAGGATTTCACCATTAAGCCAAGCTGGTCGCCTGCCATATTTACTATTCTTTCGACTCATTGGGATGGTTTGTCCCTGTAACCTCAACAGGGATTCCTTGAAATACAGCCAGCTCTCCTGGACTCCTTTCCCCTTCATGTTAGTCCCCCAGGGGATCCTACCCATCCGCTCCCTGAGGGAGTCGAAGTCTGCTTTCCTGAAGTCCAGGGTCCGTATCCTGCTACTTACCTTTCTTCCCTGTGTCAGGATCCTGAACTCAACCAACTCATGGTCACTGCCTCCCAGATTCCCGTCCACTTTTGCTTCCCCCACTAATTCTTCCCTGTTTGTGAGCAGCAGGTCAAGAAAAGCTCCCCCCCAGTTGGCTCGTCTAGCACTTGCACCAGGAAATTGTCCCCTACGCTTTCCAAAAACTTCGTGGATTGTCTATGCACCGCTGTATTGCTCTTCCAGCAAATATCAGGAAAATTAAAGTCACCCATGAGAACCAGGGCGTGCGATCTAGTAGCTTCTGTGAGTTGCCGGAAGAAAGCCTCATCCACCTCATCCCCCTGGTCCGGTGGTCTATAGCAGACTCCCACCACTACATCACTCTTGTTGCTCACGCTTCTAAACTTAATCCATAGACACTCAGGTTTTTCTGCAGTTTCGTACCGGAGCTCTGAGCAGTCATACTGCTCCCTGTAGGGCAGTGAAGACTGCCCTGATATGATCCTGCTAATGAAAATTAGAGTTAGACAGGGGGAAAAATCAACTGTTTAATAAATGACTTACTTGGGATCAGACTACTGGTAGCTAAATTCATTAAGAAGTTAGGGGGAAATTAGCCATCTAATAGTAACACCTAGTTTTTAATGAAGGTTTATATATTTAGATCATCTGGCTCTGAAAATTGTTTCACACCCATAATTATTTTTAGGACAGGAAGGGAATACCTGAAAATCACAAGTACGCTCAAATTGATTGTTAGACTAATTTGTCTGAATGAGACTACATCTTTATTGAAAACCTCATCTACCTTGCTTACAGTGCTAAGCTCAGACAAGTAATAAAAATAACCTCCATTTATTCAGCACCTTTTATCTTAAAGGATCCTAGATTTTTGGTAGACTGCTCATATAGGGCCAGATTCTAATATGCTTACCAGTTTTGAACAGTACCTTTGTCATAAATATAAAGGGAAGGGTAAACCCCTTCAAAATCCCTCCTGGCCAGAGGAAAAATCCTCTCACCTGTAAAGGGTTAAGAAGCTAAAGGTAACCTCGCTGGCACCTGACCAAAATGACCAATGAGGAGACAAGATACTTTCAAAAGCTGGGAGGAGGGAGAGAAACAAAGGGTCTGTGTCTGTCTGTATGCTGCTTTTGCCTGTGATAGACCAGAAATGGAGTCTTTTTAGTAAGTAATCTAGCTAGGTATGTGTTAGATTATGATTTCTTTAAATGGCTGAGAAAAGAACTGTGCTGAATAGAATGACTATTCCTGTCTGTGTGTCTTTTTTGTAACTTAAGGTTTTGCCTAGAGGGATTCTCTATGTTTTGAATCTAATTACCCTGTAAGGTATCTACCATCCTGATTTTACAGAGGGGATTTCTTTACTTCTATTAAAAGTCTTCTTGTAAGAAAACTGAATGCTTTTTCATTGTTCTCAGATCCAAGGGTTTGGGTCTGTGGTCACCTGTGCAAATTGGTGAGGATTTTTACCAAACCTTCCCCAGGAAGTGGGGTGCAAGGGTTGGGAGGATTTTGGGGGGGAAAGACATGTCCAAACTATGTTTCCCAGTAAACCCAGTTAGAGTTTGGTGGTGGCAGTGGAGATCCAGGGACAAAGGATAAAATTAATTTGTACCTTGGGGAAGTTTTAACCTAAGCTGGTGAAAGTAAGCTTAGGAGGTTTTCATGCAGGTCCCCACATCTGTACCCTAGAGTTCAGAGTGGGGGAGGAACCTTGACAACCTTTGAAGCCCATTTATGGAGTACGGTGCTCCTCAGTATGAGTAAGTGTCTCTGGATCTGGGCCATGTTGATCATTCACCTGTCCCTAGAAGGCAATCCTTCTGGGATGGAACATGGCAATCATTTTGTGCCAACCTCATGGCACAAGAGAGAACCTGAAGAGAAACATCTACATCGTGCTTTGGAGGATAGGATTAAAAAATGATCTGCACAAACTGGAGAAATGAGCTAAAGTAAATTGGATGGAACTCAATAAGGACAAATGCAAAGTATTTTACTTAGGAAGGAACAATCAGTTGCACACCCACAAAATGGGAAATGACTGCCTAGGAAGGAGTACTGTAGAAAGGGATCTGGGGGTCATAGTGAATCACAAGCTAAATATGAGTCGACAGTATAATGCTGTTGCAAAAAAAGCAAACATCATTCTGGGATGTATTAGCACGAGTATTGTAAGCAAGACATGAGAAGTAATTCTTCTGCTCTACTCTGCACTGTTTAGGCCTCAACTGGAGTATTGTGTCCAGTTCTGGGTGCCACTTTTCAGGAAAGATGTGGAGAATTTGGAGAAAGTCCAGAGAAGAGCAACAAAAATGATTAAAGATGTAGAAAACATGACCTATGAGGGAAGATTGAAAAAACTGGGTTTGTTTAATCTGGAGAAGAGAAGACTGAGAGGGGACATGATAACAGTTTTCAAGTACCTAAAAAGGTTGTTAGAAGGAGGAGGGTGAAAAATTGTTCCCGTTAACCTCTACAGATAGGACAAGAAGCAATGGGCTTAAATTGCAGCAAGAGAGGTTCAGCTTGGGCATTAGGACATCATTTTGTGCCAACCTCATGGCACAAGAGAGGACCTGAAGAGAAACATCTACATAGTGCTTTGGAGGATAGGATTAAAATTCAAAATGATCTGGACAAACTGGAGAAATCATCTAAAGTAAACAGGATGAAATTCAATAAGGACAAATGCAAAGTACTACACTTAGGAAGGAACAATCATTTGCGTACATAGAAAATGAGAAATGACTGCCCGGGAAGCAGTACTGTGGAAAGGGATCTCGGGATTATAGTGGATCACAAGCTAAATATGAGTCAACAGTGTAAGTAACACTGTTGCAAAAAAAGCGAACATCATTCTGGGATATATTAGCAGGAATGTTGTAAGCAAGGCACGAGAAGTAATTCTTCTGCTCTACTCTGTGTTGATAAGGCCTCAGTGGAGTATTGTGTCCAGTTCTGGGTGCAACATTTTGGGAAGAATGTGGACAAATTAGAAAGGGTTCAGAGGAGGACAGCAAAAATGATTAAAGGTCTAGAAAATATGACCCAGGAAGAAATATGGAAAAAACTGGGTTTGTTTAGGCTGGAGAAGAAAAGAATGAAATGGGACATAACAGTTTTCAAGTACCTAAAAAGGTTGTTAGGAGAGGAGGGTGAAAAATTGTTCCTGTTAACCTCTACAGATAGGACAAGAAGCAATGGGCTTAAATTGCAGCAAGAGTGGTTCGGCTTGGATATTAGGAAAAACTTCCGAACTGTCAGGGTAGTTAAGCACTGGAAAAAACTGCATAGGGAGGTTGTAGAATCTGTCACTGGAGATTTTTAAGAACATTCTATTTTATCATCAGCTTATTTTAAATACCCGCTCTGTGCTCCCTGGTGTGACTGCACATTTGCAGTTGTCTGTGTGGAACATCTTGGAGGATAGGGGCCTAATACATGAAGTGAAGAAGAATCTCATATCCAGTTGAAACTAGAGGCAATCTAGGAATGGTGAATAATACTGAAACTTTTCATACTTCAGTATAAGTGGTCAGCACCTGGACTTTACATCTCATCCAAAAGAATCAAAAATATAGTCAGACTACTGTAGAATTCCAGTGTAGATATTAGACTGTTCTAACATTGCTTCTCAATACTAGAAATAAGAGTACAATTAAATGAATGCAAACGTTCTGTTTTCAGAGGCAATGGCAATGATTTACTGCTCTTCACATAATTCCCCTCTTCTTGGCTCCATACCGAGGTTCTTTGCACTGAAAAGGCTCTTGACAGCTAGTGGAATACCACAAGTCCATCACAGCTGTCGTGGTTGCTGTTCATCGTATTTACATATCGAACAGCCACACACATGGAGGTGACCAGCAGAGAGAAAACATTTTATATATCGTTTTCTGGTCCTGTCAGAACAACAACAAATCTGAAATTGCTAGGCAGGGTGTAAGGCTCGGGGTAAGGCTGAATGTGACAAGGGAACAGTTTCAGAGTTGGTTAAGAACCAGCAAGGTCTGCATTGGCTATTTTCCCCTCAAGATTTATTTGTAATTGATTTTGTTTTTTACAGAGTTGCATGTTCTTTAAACAATTTAATTGCTTGTGTCAATTTTATTGTTTAGGCTACGGATGTTTCGTTCAGTGTGCAGTCATGGCCAGTAAAGCCAAATAATTCAGAATAATTGGTCATACTATAATTAGATTTGATTGTGTGTTCTTGTGTTTAATAAAATGCTCCAGATACACATTAAGTTTATTTGCTTGATACAAGTAATTGGGATGGGACTGCAGGTGCTTGGGTAAAAGGAAAGAAAGGTTTGTCTGGTTTTATTGCAGATGCTGTGGTGTGGTGGTGAGGTACCCACCTGAAGGGCTGGGGACTTAAGATACAGCTACACAGCAAGTGGCAGAGTCTCAGAGCCCCAGTCGACAGACTTGGGCTCAGGGGGCTCATGCTACAGAACTAAAAATAGCGATGTAGATGTTACAGCTTGGGTTCTGAAGCCTAGGGAGGGAGCTGGGCTTCACAGCCTGAGCCGCACTTCTACACAGCTGTTTTTAGCACTGTAGCATGAGCCCCAGTCTGTTGACCTGGGCTCTGAGACTTGCTGCTGAAGGCTGTTTAGATGTACCCCTAAGGTCCAGTCCCCCGGTCCAAAGTTTCCCTAATAATTTGTCCACAGTGGAACAGCTTAAACAGGAGATTTTGAGAGGAACCTTACGTCAGAATATCCCATAGCTCAGTGGTTAGAGTACTCTCCTGAGAGGTGATAAACCTCTTGTGATGGGGTATACCAGACCCTTTTGGAGGCCTCATGGCCCTGCCACACCCCATTGCAAGGGGTCTATAACCTCTCAGGAGAGTACTCTAAGCACTGAGATATGGGATATTCTGATCTAAAGTTCCCCAGAAAAGGGCAGTGGAGAGGGTCCTTCAAGCTGCCTAGAGTGGCTGTGTGGGACACTGCCAATCAAGGCCCAGCAGCCTAGTATAAGAAAAGTCGCAGGACCATAGGCAGGTCAGTTCCTTGCTAGAGTTGGAGGAGTGTGACTGGCTGATGGATGGAGCTGCAGAGCCTCAGAGAGGGCAGTGCTGCCAGAAGCTGGGGAAAGCGAGAAGGAGGTGTGAGGTGGTTGCTGGGACTCAATTAGAACAAGGCCCTGGGGTAAAGGTGATGATGATGTGGGGCTTGGGGAAGTCGCCCAAGGAATTAGAGCAGCAGTGTGACATAGATAAAGGGACACAGTGGATGGCTGCTATCTATGGGGTCCCTGGGTTGGGACCTGGATTAGTGGGCAGGCCTAGGTTCCCTCCACCCCCTCATTAGCCACTAGGGGAATTGACCTGAATGTTGAGGCACTGAATGGTGGTGGCCCAAATGGAGAGCTGTGACCAGAAAGGATATGACAGGCTGAAGATGCTCCCTTCAGGGAGGGAGCCATGGGCCACTGCTCTATCCTGGAGTGGGGAAGAGTGCAGGCACATTTACTCAGCCAAGGGGGTGCTTGTCAGAGGTGTGTGTGCCCTGTTACACCCCTGTTCTAATCCTTTCTCCAGGCATTGAGAATTGAATCTGCGTCTCCTGTGTCCCAGCTGAGTGTTCTAACCACTGGGCTAGAAGGAGCACCTGGGTGTTACTACCTTGTGCTGGTTTTTTGTTGTTGTTGTGGCATTAGGCAGGTGCCTAACTCATTCCTGAAGAAACAGGTTAGACAGCTAAGCAACCTGACTCCAGGAGAGGGTTCCCATTCGTTGGTCACTAGCAGAGCTAGGTGCCTCCCTGCAGCTGTAGCTTGGGCACCTATCTCTGTGACAATGGAAGGGCTGAGGACAACCCCCCCACCCCCCGTCATTGGCATCTCCCATGAGCTAGCTTATTGTAAGTTTTTTTTATTTACATTTGGGATTGTTTGTGCAGACAGGAAGCTCTCTGGGGTAATGACTGTCATTTTTTGTTCTGTGTTTATACAGCACCTAGCACAATGAGGTGCAGGTCCATCCCTGGGGCTCATGGGCACTACCACAAATAATAATGATAGCAAGTTCTGAGGGACTGAACAGAGAATTTGAATCTGACTGCTTTATTTGAGGTTATCTGAGGCTAATAAATGGGGCCTCTCAGAAGAAGCTTTGATTTTGCTTTCAGCAGAATTGCCTCCGGCTGTTTTTGTTGGACAACTGAAATCGGGGCAAGGCCATACCTATGCAACTTGCTTTCAGCTAATAGGGTCTCCCAAGTGTCACAGAGGACATCATATAAGGAGAAGGGAGTTGTCTCTTTCTGCCAGAGCTTGTACTCTTGTTCAGCTGGAGTGTCCTTGAGCAAAGACCAGTCTGTCCTTTACCTTTCTGGGTTAAGACAACTGGATTTGCCCATGAGCCTCCAACTGAAAACAGATTTCTAGCCCCATCCTAGTTCAGAATCCAAGCTCAGACACTCCAATCCAGCATCTGCTATGATGATGATATGGGGAGATGATCAGTTGCCCCCTATAAACTTCTTTCCTTCCTTTTTCCTGTCTTCAGCCCATTCCCTTTGCGCTGGAGGTTGGGGGAACAAGGTGGGATCTAATGGGGCTCTTGCTTCTCCAAAACACTTGTTTTTTTTTTCTGTAGTACACTGTAGCAAAGGACAGGTACAAGAAAGTCCAGTATGCTAGGGTATTTTGTGTAACTTGTAATTAATATTAGCAAAATTGTTAGCTTTGTAAGTGGGCATGATTTTTTTTATATTGAGTTGGAAACTCTATTTGGAAATAGACACATTTTCTTGCAAGGACCAATAACCAGGGTAACTACAGAACTTAGAAGGATTTATCTCCTATAAATAGATGCAGGAAGGAAAGGAGTGGTACTTCACAAGGATGATTCTGATCCATATAGTTGGTAAATGGTGATAATTTTGTGATGGTGGAAGGTACCATATTGGCAGCTCTTGAAGACTTGAATCCTACTTATCCTCAGAGTAAATACGGCACAGGGAGTGGCAGAACAAGCTTCCTGCAAACACATTGCTCCACCAATGTGCCTAAATCCTGTGCTGCAAAGACTTCCTCTAAGGATGAGAGGTCAAATGAATCCTTTTCTCTCTGCTGAAGTTGCAAACAAGAGGTGATAATTAGGACCAACTCGAGCTGGTAGGGGAAAGTGGTGGGGTTTTTTTGTTTTTGTTTTTATCCTAGTAAATATATAGAACTATTCCTGTTTTTTTTTTCAAAATTAAAAAAAGTCAAATTCAGCTTTATCAAAAATTTTAAGTTGTCCAAAAAAATTGGCCCACTACAGAGCTGGCGGAAACCCCCCAAAATATTTGACCTTTTTTTTGTTGGAAATTTTTGGGAACTTTTTTTAATTCAAATTTGATTTTTGTTTCAATGAAAATTTTTGTTGAAACATGGTGCTGCAAAACTGCAGGAAAGCATATACTTTCCAATCGCTGACATTTTCCCCTAGATAAACTATTAAGAGCTGTTGCATCTTTGAGGCTGTAAGTAGAAAAAAAAGTACACTATAGTCACTGGCACATCTTTACATGCCATCTATTGTATGGTTTATCAGATCAGTTATACCTGCCTTGTGAAAATGGTGAGCTCCGCAAGACTATTGCGAACAACATGTGAACAGTTTGATACTTAATCAATGTGGAGAAGTGGTGTGCCCTACTAGACAGAGCATTGGACTAGGATTCAGGACACCTGGGTACTATTCCCAGTTCTGCCACTCACCTGCTAGATGACCTGTGGCAAGTCACTTCGCCTCTTTGTGTCACAGTTTCCCCATCTGTAAAATGGGGGTCAATGATTCTGATCCCTTTTTAAGTGCTTTGACATCTATTAACCCAAAGTGTGATATAAGAGCTAGGTGTTGCTACCTATTAATCTTCACGTTGATATGTTCTCTATTTGTCAAAGTGCGTGGTTCCAAAGAGACCGTCAGCTGCTGTGTAACTACTTTTAAAGTGGATGTTTTGCTCTTTAGGATCCTACTTGCTTTCTGTACATCGACATGTCTCCAGTTTTGCCCATATAAGAATGTCAGGATATAGTTGTGCTAATTTTTTCTTGCTGTCCATGTAGCTAGTAAACTTGAGAGCCTGGAATATATTAAGACTTTTTGCTTTTGCAACTGGCCAGAGGTGGGTGGTCCTATTCTGGCCTCCAGAAATCAAAAGTAAGAATACACCATTTACTCCCACATGCCTTTCACTACATGCCCACTTACAGGAAGTCAGTGCTACTGCTAACAGCAATCCAAGATGTTGGTGCACCCAAGATGCAAATAGTTATGCTTGAAGTTCTGTTTCTACAAAGAGAAAATAATAAGGTATGTGAGTACCATAAAATGAAGTAATCTCATGTTAAAAATCTACTTCAGGCTATAATTAACGAGACATGTTTCTGTAAGATCGACCATATCTTTTTCCCTATGATGCTAGTGATTTTTAGGAGGGTTTTATTATTCCAAACAAAATGTAAATTTTGGATTACACTTTAAGATGGAAAATCTACTTTTGAAAAGGAGAAGTTCTGTATGCTGACTCTGCATTTTTGAGTTATTCCAACTGTCTGATTTCCTTTAACAACAAAAAAGGCAACAGACTTGAAATCCAGGGTTGGCATCTTTGCTAATTCTGGTGTTATCTGTTTCTTTCAATGAATACAATGCACCTACCACCCATTGCTGGTCATACCCAGTTTGAAAAGCTCATGTATGAATAGTTTAAAATGACTATTTTTAATGGAGCTAAATGAATTGCACATGCACACTTAACAAAAAAAACCCTCTTTTTATTGGACTCACACCTTGAGGAAAAGGCGGAAAATGACTCATGGCAGAAGGCAGTTCTAGATTCGAAGGGCCTTCCACTGAAAATATCATGGCATCAGTCCCCAGGACCACACCTCTGCTGAGCTTGACTGTCCATTAAGAGTTTTAAAAGTCAAAGTCAGCATCTTGAGTTGCACCTCAATGAACTGGAAGCCAGTGTAGTCTCTAGTATAATGTGTTCCATGTGTGAAATATTACTAAGTGGGGAGAGACATCTGACATTAGCTGAAATCTGAATGGTCTTCACATGTGCTCTTAAACTAGGAGAAGATTTTTTGATAACCCAGAGCCCAGTAACATGTATTCCAGCTGCTGGCGGTGGTTTAAACCAATTATGCTTATTACTGAAAGCAGCTAAAAGGAGGACTTTCTGAAACCTTAAAGGAGTGAACATGACCCTATGCCCTCCTGACTTGAGGGGTGTGTGTGTGTGTAAGCATGTGGTTTTTGCAAGATTGAAAGTCTGGTAATAGTTAACTATTGCTATACAGCTGGTTAACTGATGGAAAATTCCCTGCCTAATAGGCTGGAAATCTCCACACTTAATTTAGCTTCTGCTTACAAGTGTTGGGGTGTGTATGTATTGGGGCTTTTTATGAACAAGCTATGTAATACTAACAAATTGGATATAAAAAAGGAAGAAATCTGAGCTCGATGGACACTCGAATGCTTGGACATCTCAAGTTCCCCGGCAGACGGCCGGCTGGCCACTGGACATTTGCAGTTATTCACTTGAGGCCTCCTCAAGACCCTGAGTAAATAGGGATTTTTGGGGGGGGGGTTACTAACCTGTTGTGGACACGTAGAAGTACTTGAGACTACAAGTATAGCTTTAAGTGAGAGCACTCTTGTATCATACTGTTTGTGCAAGCCATCTATCACGCGGACGGCCATGTCTCCATTAGGGTAGCCAACCCTCCCAGTTTTCCCGGTAGTCTCCTGGAATCGTGCTCTACCTCCCGGAAGCTACTGCAGCCAAGCCAGGAGATTTTAGGTGCTAACAGTCTGGGAGGGCAGTGGGGCTAAGGCAGCCTCCCTACCTGCCTTAGCACCACACCGCTCCTGGAAGCAGCTGGCACGGCCCCTGAGGGTAGGGGGTCTCCACGCACTGCCCATGCTCCAAGTACCGACTCTTCAGCTCCCATTGACCAGGAACTGTGGCTGGTGGGAGCTGCAGGGGCAGTGCCTGTGGGCAGGGACAGCCATGTGTGGAGATGCCTCCGCCCCGCCCCCCCCCCCCCCCCAGGAGCCACTGCCAGAGGAATGTGCCATTTGCTTTTGGGAGGGACCCTAGGTAAGCACCACCCCCTCTTACTCCCTCCTGCACCCCAGCCCAGAGCCCACACCACCTCTTGCACTCCAACCCCCTGCCCCAGCCTGGTAAAAGTGCGTGAGGGTGGGGGAGAGGAAGTGATGTATGGAGTGAGGGATGGAGTTAGCTAGGGCAGGGCCTTGGAGAAGGTGTGGGACAGTGGTGTGTCCTTGGGGCAGGGCAAGGGTGTTTGGGTTTGTGCAACTAGACAGTTGGCAACCCCTGGTCTCCACTGATTTATTTCATGACACCAGCTCACACAGAGTAAAGTTACCAAGAGCTTTGGGTTTAAAGAACCCCAGGTAACAAGATAAAAATGGAAATAAGCATTTTTGGCTACTGCTGCTGTTTGGGCATCTAGAAGGAACTAGGGCTCTGTTATATCTGGACCCAGAAGAGAAGGGGATGCAGACACAGAAGAGCCCATTTAAGCACAGCTAGCTGTCATGGAAACTTTTTTGTATTGTTCATGCAGCAAAACTGAAACAACTCAAAAGTGAGGCTTTGGGCTGCGGAGGGGAACAGTGCTCAAACATTTAAAGGGTCAGGACATCACAGGATCCAACAGTAATTCTAGGCTGCAACTTCTTTATCAAAAGGTAATCTTAACTCCTCCACCGTCTCCTCTGAATGCTTCTCCAACGTTATTTTTCTTTTAAATCTGGATTGAGTTGCAGCCAGCTACTTCTTGGCCAGCCACTGGGAAATCACACAAGTAAGGCCTGATAAACCAGGGAGACTGAGCTGACTATTAGTAGCATGCTAGTGGCATTGGAACTCAGACCCTCACTACAGTGTTATTTATATATTAAATAAGAGGGCTGACAAAATAGAAATACACTTGAGAGAGAGAGAGACCTCTTGAGTCAGAAGAGCAATTCCACAGCACTACCCACTGGGCTCTCTTCAAAAAGAGCAAACTGAACTACCCCATTGCTACGCCATCTGTCTCTGCCAAAGATGGCAGATGTGCCATCTCTGTTCCATGACCAACAACACCAAAGACAGCTGATAAGTCTAAGATGATCAGCATGGTCATTCAGCCTTTTCTCATTATCAGGAAATCATTGACCAGTGAAATTGGCACAGGCACTATCCAATACCTATGTCTAAAATCAGATTGAAAGAAGCCATTATTTGTGGATAGTAAGTGGACATAAAGATGTGGGAGGGTGTGCTGCTTGTACCAGACACGTCTCACAAAATAGACCTTCTCTGAATGGCAAGTCTCACATACAGCATACTTCTGAAGCACATCTTTAAGAGGTGCTTGTTTGGGACCACTGTCACTTTCCCCTCTTTTGATTAAGAATATGTTGATTGTTGTAACACTAAAAGCGAAGTGTCTTCCCCCCCACACACACACCAAAACAACTTCACTAATTGTATAATTCTGCTTATACAAGATGAATTTGCTTATTAGGATCTTAAATAATAAATTCTGCCTCAATGCATATGGAGTTTTACTATCTGAGTTCACTAAAATCAGGTTCTTCTGAGTTTACCTCTGAAACCTTTTTTTAAAAGGTGCAGTTGTCTCATAAGGTTTCAAGTGAAGTGGAATATGATGGGAGTGCTCCCTTTTCATTGTGCTGCAGTGTAGGGCTTGGTGAATGTTGTTCAGATGTTACTGGAGTATGAGCAACAGAACAAAAATAAAGGGAAGCACAGAACGCTACTCCAAGCCACTTCTATGTTGAAGTTGCAAATGGCCACTTAGAATGTTCCAAATAAATGGCATGCCTAATTTTTTTATTTATTTTTTTTTTTTGGTGCATGGTAATCTTCCTTCCCTGGGGACTTGTCTTTGAGGAGATGGGAAGGCTTGTGTTCTACAATGCTGGGATGAATCTTAACTCCTGCTAGGAACACCCAAGCTGGATAGACCAAAGGGTAGGGACTAAATGAGAAGCAGCCCACTGGTGCTTTAAGTAGGGGGTTAAGCAATAGGTCAAGAAGCTTATCTTCAACTCATTACCAGATGCAGCATACTTCCCTGCCCCCATCACTTCCAGTAAGCTCCTTTTGTGGTGGGGAGTTGGAGTAATGGAGATTGGCAGGGAGTAAATGGAACCATCTCCACTCTGGCCCTACTCTGCCCACTTGCTCAAAAGAGGCAAGGTGTATTGGGTATGCAGCCCCCACTGTTCTCCCTGTATTTGTACTCAAAATCTAGTAAGTCCTATGTGGCCTTATGCCCCCTTCCTCCCTTGTGTAGCTGTGTAAAGTCACAATCCAGCTATTTAATTAAATAGGGCACAAATCCAATCCAAGCTATGTAATGATACAAGAAATGAGAAATACTTAGATACAACTCCTGGCACCCTCGCTATTCTAAGCCATGATTTCATGTTGAGAGAGAAATGCTTTCAATATGTTTAGCAGCTCAAAATATTACAGACTTTGATAGCCATTGCTTCTAAATGGCTATTGTTATGACCTATGGTCACAGAATTTTTTTTTTCTTGTGCTTTCCTTTACACTTCTACCACAATACTAGGTTTTCCAAAGTTCCCATTTCTCTGGTTAAGGTAACATCTATTGTGTCCAGAGGTTAGTGCACCTTGGAAGTCTGTACAAGTAGTTTCTTTTGATCATTTCAATTAGGAGAACTGTCAAAATAATTCTTTGCACTTAAGGGACTGCATTTTAACATCATGGCATTTACAACTATTGTACTTAATGTAAACCTCAGTTGCTTTCTGGAGTTTTAATGAAGTCTTTGACCAGAATATGCAACAACAATGTTTGGGCAAATATTCATTTTCCTAATCTTTATTTGCTCTTTCCTTAACTTTGAATTTTCTTCACAACTTGCTATGACCTTGTATAAGGGTGTATTTTATTTATTTATTATTATTATTATTTATTATTTATGATCACTTTAATCTACACTCTTTTGTTAGCTTCACTTTCAGGGGAAGGGGCAAGTTAGATATAAAAAACTTATGTCTATGTACTGTTTCATCGCAGTGGATTTCGAACTGCTTTATAATTGTTGGGTTAAATGAAGCCTGCAATGAAATGGAATTACATTCAGAGTGGAGGACAACAGTCAGGGATAACGCTACATAACAGAGGTGACAGGAGAAATTATTTACAAGATAGTTTTGCTTTTTTAACGTTCTTTACTGTAAAGCAAACAAGAATTATTTTAATAGAGATCCTCACTTTATATAAATCAGTATTTCTGATTTAAGAAGCTGGCCTCTTTTCTCCTTGAAATTCTTCCATAGAGTACTTTATTTGTATGCTGTGGAAACATAAAACACTGATTTGATCATGCCTGAATCTGACTTGAATCTGTGTAAGTAGGGATTCTAGGTTTCAAGTCTGAAGTTTATTATAGGTGGAGTAGGTAGTGATGCCTATTAAAGTAGTCCCACACTTTTTTCATTATACTACATGTTTTTCATTTTCTTCTAACATTGCCAGATTTTAAGTTTGCCATACATTTTCCATGTCAGGTGTCTGTTCTTGACTGAATTTTTTGGAAACTTTCAGTAAAATGGGTCAGCCATTCCCAAAGACAATCTCTCCTATGCTTGCACTATTCTCATTGCTGGTTCCCAGGCAGAGTGGTGGTGGAGGAGGAGGAATAGGCTTAACTTGAATACAGATGGTAAGGAATAGGAGAGGGGAGGGTGAAGAGATGTAGGGCAGTTGAGAGGATTGGAAGGATAGGAGCATGATCCAGGATCAACAAGGGGAGACAGGAGCAAAGGAAGATGGGGAGGATAGGAGCAGGGATGGGGTAAGGCAGGAGATATGTGGGAGGGGAAGATAAGAGCAGAAGGGGGGGAAACACAGTGAAAAGAGCAGGAGCTAGAAGTGGAGGGCACAGTTACAGGGTGTAACTGTGTGCCTCTGTGGGTCACAACTGAGAATACCAAACTCAGGACAAACTGCTGAGAAATAACACCCCAAAACTGGAGCTTATTCTCCCATGAGATGTATCAAACCAGCAACAAAAGTAAACTTCTGTTTCACCACAGTGGCTAACAAGAAGTCATAAAAGCAGTTTCCTTAGGTTTCCAGTCTTTGTAATACCACTGAAAACACTAGACTTAGCCCTGGTCTACACTATGCCCTGGTCTACACTAGGAGTTGAAGTTGAATTTAGCAGCATTAAATCAATTTAAACCACTTTCCTCAAATAAAAGGTTCCTCTGATACCAAAGGACAGCCACACACCCAGGTCAATATACAATTCATATCTTACCCCAAAACCACGCTGTTGCCAATCCTTTAGTATTTAAAGCATGGATCAGCAACCTTTGGCACGCAGTCTGCCAAGGTAAGCCCCATGGCAGGCCAGGCTGGTTTGTTTACCTGCTGCATCCACAGGTTCGGCTGACTGCAGCTCCCACTGGCCGTGGTTCACCACTCTAGGCCAATGGGGGTTGCAGGAAGTGGCGGCCAGCACATCCCTTGGCCCGCGCCGCTTCCTGCAGCCCTCATTGTCCTGGAGCAGGCTACATATGTGGGCCTGCAGGTATGAGCTTGCCCTGTGCAGATTTTTCTATACAGTGCAAGAGTTTTATTTTGGGTTTACCTCCCAAAAGAGGTGTGCACATGAGTGTTGGGGGGGGGGGTCTTCTCACACAGAATTGACTTCAGTCTGGGTCTGCAGTGGGGTGTGGCCCTACCTGTGTGTGTGTGTGTGTGCTGCAAGAGGCCGGAAAGCCTAATTCAGCAAAGCAGGGAGAGGGAGCCAAGGCTCGTTGAGCAGGAGAGACTCAGTGAAATTCCAGTACCTCAGGTGGCATCCCAGAAGGGGGGCTCAGCCCATCACAGTGTGGTCCTCAAGGAATCTCTCCTGTCATATGGACATCAAAGAGCTAAGGGCCGCCCGCCTCACCTGTCAGGCCGCCTTACCTCATACCAAGGAGTAAAGCCTGTTTGTTTTCACAGACAATGCTGCAATGATGTTTTATTTCAACAGGCAAGGGGAAGCTCACTCTTTCCTGCTTTGTCAGGCAGCAATTCTGCAATGTAACTTTTGCATAGCCAATTCAATCAACCTCAAGGTCTCTTACCTTCCAGGGGTGCAAAATGAGCTAGAAGACTGCCTCAGCAGGTCACTTATGAGTCACCACAAGTGGTTTCTGCAGGCTGCGCTCACAGTGTAGGGCCAATACAGTGAATGTATCAATAACGTCTCCCACACCACTCCCAAGAGAAGGAGGCGGGTGGTGGTGGTCGGGGACTCTCTCCTCAGGGGAACTGAGTCATCTACCTGCCACCCTGATCGAGAAAACCGAGAAGTCTGCTGCTTGCCAGGAGCTAGGATTCACGATGTGATGGAGAGACTGCCGAGACTCATCAAGCCCTCGGATCGCTACCCCTTCCTGCTTCTCCACGTGGGCACCAATGATACTGCCAAGAATGACCTTGAGTGGATTACTGCAGACTACATGGCTCTGGGAAGAAGGATAAAGGACTTTGAGGCGCAAGTGGTGTTCTCATCCATCCTCCCCGTAGAAGGAAAAGGCCTGGGTAGAGACCGTTGAATCGTGGAAGTCAATGAATGGCTACGCAGGTGGTGTAGGCTTTGGATTCTTTGACCATGGGATGGTGATCCAAGAAGGAGGAGTGCTAGGCAGAGACGGGCTCCACCTAACAAAGACAGGGAAGAGCATCTTCGCAAGCAGCTGGCTAACCTAGTGAGGAGGGCTTTAAACTAGGTTCACCGGGGGAAGGAGACCAAAGCCCTGAGGTAAGTGGGGAACATGGGATACCGGGAGGAAGCATGAGCAGGAGAGCACGAGAGGGGAGGGCTCCTGCCTCATACTTAGAAAGCAGGACAAACAGGAAGTTATCTCAAGTGCCTATACACAAATGCAGGAAGCCTGGGAAACCAGCAGGGAGAACTGGAAGTCCTGGCACAGTCAAGGAATTATGATGTGATTGGAATAACAGAGACTTGGTGGGATAACTCACATGACTGGAGTACTGTCATGGATGGATATAAACTGTTCAGGAAGGACAGACAGGGCAGAAAAGGTGGGGGAGTTGCATTGTATGCAAGAGAGCAATATGACTGCTCAGAGCTCCGGTATGAAACTGCAGAAAAACCTGAGAGTCTCTGGATTAAGTTTAGAAGTGTGAGCAACAAGGGTGATGTCGTGGTGGGAGTCTGCTACAGACCACCAGACCATAGGGATGAGGTGGATGAGGCTTTGTTCTGGCAACTAACAGAAGTTACTAGATCGCAGGCCCTGGTTCCCATGGGAGACTTCAATCTCGCTGATATCTGCTGGGAGAGCAATACAGCAGTGCACAGACTATCCAGGAAGTTTTTGGAAAGTGTAGGGCACAATTTCCTGGTGCAAGTGCTGGAGGAACCAGCTAGGGGCAGAGTGCTTCTTGACCTGCTGCTCACAAACCGGGAAGAATTAGTAGGGGAAGCAGAAGTGGATGGGAACCTGGGAGGCAGTGACTATGAGATGGTCGAGGTCAGAATCCTGACACAGGGAAGAAAGGAGAGCAGCAGAATACAGACCCTGGACTTCAGAAAAGCAGACTTTGACAACCACAGGGAACTGATGGGCAGGATCCCCTGGGAGAATAACATGATGGGGAAAGGAGTCCAGGAGAGCTGGCTGTATTTTAAAGAATCCTTATTGAGGTTACAGGGGCAAACCATCCCGATGTGTAGAAAGAATAGTAAATATGGCAGGCGACCACCTTGGCTTAACAGTGAAATCCTTGCTGATCTTAAACACAAAAAAGAAGCTTACAAGAAGTGGAAGATTGGACAAATGACCAGGGAAGAGTATAAAAATATTGCTCGGGCATGCAGGAGTGAAATCAGGAAGGCCAAATCACACCTGGAGTTGCAGCTAGCAAGAGATGTTAAGAGTAACAAGAAGGGTTTCTTCAGGTATGTTAGCAACAAGAAGAAAGTCAAGGAAAGTGTGAGTCCCTTACTGAATGAGGGAGGCAACCTATTGACAGAGGATGTGGAAAAAGCTGAAGTACTCATTGCTTTTTTTGCCTCTGCCTTCATGAACAAGGTCAGCTCCCAGACTACTGCACTGGGCAGCACAGCATGGGGAGGAGGTGACCAGCCCTGGGTGGAGAAAGTGGTTTGGGACTATTTAGAAAAGCTGGACGAGAACAAGTCCATGGGGCCGGATGCGCCGCTGCATCCGAGAGTGCTAAAGGAGTTGGCGGATGTGATTGCAGAGCCATTGGCCATTATCTTTGAAAACTCATGGTGATTGGGGGAGGTCCCAGATTGGAAAAAGGCTAATGTAGTGCCCATCCTTAAAAAAGGGAAGAAGGAGGATCCTGGGAACTACAGGCCAGTCAGCCTCACCTCAGTCCTTGGAAAAATCATGGAGCAGGTCCTCAAGGAATCAATTCTGAAGCACTTAGAGGAGAAGAAAGCGATCAGAAACAGTCAGCATGAATTCACCAAGGGCAAGTCATGCCCAACTAATCTAATTGCCTTCTATGACAAGATAACTGGCTCTGTGGATGAGGGGAAAGCAGTGGACATCTTCCTTGACTTTAGCAAAGCTTTTGACACTGTCTCCCACACTATTCTTGCCAGCAAGTTAAAGAAGTATGGGCTGGATGAATGGACTATAAGGTGAATAGAAAGCTGGCTAAATTGTTGGGCTCAACGGGTAGTGATCAATGGCTCCATGTCTAGTTGGCAGCCAGTATCAAGTGGAGTGCCCCAAGGGTTGGTCCTTGGGCCGGTTTTGTTCAATATCTTCATTAATGATTTGGAGGATGGTGTGGATTGCACCCTCAGCAAGTTTGCAGATGACACTAAACTGGGAGGAGAGGTAGATACACTGTAGGGTAGGGATAGGATACAGAGGGACCTTGACAAATTAGACGATTGGGCCAAAAGAAATCTGATGAGGTTCAACAAGGACAAGTGCAGAGTCCTGCACTTAGGACAGAAGAATCCCATGCACCGCTACAGACTAGGGACCGAATGGCTAGGCAGCAGTTCTGCGGAAAACGACCTAGGGGTTACAGTGGACGAGAAGCTGGATATGAGTCAACAGTGTGCTGTTGCCAAGAAGGCCAATGGTATTTTGGGATGTATAAGTAGGGGCATTGCCAGCAGATCGAGGGATGTGATCGTTCTCCTCTATTCGACATTGGTGAGGCCACATCTGGAGTACTGTGTCCAGTTTTGGACCCCACACTACAAGAGGGATGTGGAAAAATTGGAAAGCATCCAGCGGAGGGCAACAAAAATTAGGGGACTGGAACACATGACTTATGAGGAGAGACTGAGGGAACTGGGATTGTTTAGTCTGCAGAAGAGAAGAATGGGGGGGGGGGATTTGATAGCTGCTTTCAACTATCTGAAAGGGCGTTCCAAAGTGGATGCATCTAGACTGTTCTCAGTGGTAGCAGTTGACAGAACATGGAATAATGGTCTCAAGTTGCAGTGGGGGAGGTTTAGGTTGGATATTAGGAAAAACTTTTTCACTAGGAGGATGGTGAAACACTGGAATACGTTACTTAGGGAAGTGGTGGAATCTCCTTCCTTTGAAGTTTTTAAGGTCAGGCTTGACAAAGCCCTGGCTGGGATGATTTAGTTGCGGATTGGTCCTGCTTTGAGTAGGGAGTTGGATTAGATGACCTCCTGAGGTCCCTTCCAACCCTGATATTCTATATTGGTCAATTGTCATATATATGACACATATATGTATGTTATGTATGTTTCTGATTCCATTTCCCTCTGCCACTGTTCTCCCATGAACAATTCCTGTCATAGCCTTATCCTCCATAATAGCAACGATGGCATCATCTATCGTTCCAATTTGGTGTGTGTTAGGCTTTATCACCTCCATTCGACTTTCCCATCGTGTGGCACTCAGTGGTTTCAGTGTCAGAGGATGTCCAGATGTTGCTTCAAAATTTGCCATCAATGAGTTGATGCAGAGAAAAATATATAGATGCTTTGAATTACATTAAAAAATTCAGCAGCCTCGCTAGAAGCTGATCCTGCATCATTGACCACCAAGTTCAATGAATGAGAACTTCGTGGAACAAAAAAATCTCGAGGGCTTAACTCTCAGATCTGTGTTTGCACTCCTCTGTTCTTTCCTCTCATGTTGACACCATTATTGTAGCCCTGACCTCTCATGTCCGCTATTGCAATTCCCATATCTTCCAGCTTTTAAAGAAGCACATTTATCATACCAGCTCCTGTAGTATCATCAATGTCAATAAATTCTAGAAAATGCTCTCTGACAGTCACCATTGCAGGGACATTTTCACTACGTTCTGTTACAAAACGCACCATTAAAGTCATTTGTTCCATATGGCTGATGTCAGGTGTGCAGTCCAGAATAACAGAGTAATATCTTGCTGACTTCAGATCTGTCACAATCTTCTGTTTGACTTTTGTTGCCAGTAACTGTTTGATCTCATTTTGAATTGTTTTTCCAAGATGGTGGTGTGTGCACATTTCTTGGGTGGTGACCCTTCTTAGATGCTCCTGGAGTACAGCATTAAACTCAGCCATCAGCTCCACAATTTTAAGGAAGTTTCCATTTTTTGGCACATGCAGCTGATCTGAAGTACAACGCAGTGCTAGGTTTTGGGTAGCAAGCAAGCATTCTCACAATGGCAATGAGCCTTTTCAGAACATTTTGCCAGTAAAGAGACTCTGATGCAATCTTCTCTTGATGCTGATCATCTATGGTTGCATTTAACCTTAATCTAATCTCAAGCTCTTTCCACCTATGGAATGCTCTCTGGTGATTTGCTGCCTTCTCATGGCATGCCAGATTTCTAGCCAGATTTTTTCCAGTCCTTTGTTCCTGTAGAACCCAATGAGGCTGGAACATTAGACTGGCAGAGTTTGCAACAAAAACAGTATGCAGCGTTCTGGGTTTTTGAGTACATAAGCCATGGCCTCTCCACTTTGTCGCCATTAGGGATTTCACGCCAGCAATGTGTTGGATGGAAACTTATATTTTCATTGTCTTTGGGGAACATGAAGTTTTTCACTTGCTGTGGCCCATGCAGCACAAGGAAGTCCTTCAGGCTACTGCTCAAGTGGGTCCACAGTCCTGGATCATCTAGACTTAAGGAACTAAACTCAGCAGCAGTTGTTTCTTGTGCCTCCACCATACTCTTCTCTGATCTACACTTTTCTTCAGGAATGAGCATAGTTACATCCATTTGAGATGGAGATATGGGTGCTGCAGTAGCTGCCAGGTCACCTGCACTCTGACTAACTGGACGATCAGGCATCTCCTCACCACTCACATCCTCACTGGGGCCGGAAGGCTCACCATGAACATTTGTGTCTGTGTATCTCAGGAGAGCTCCTTCCTGCTTTGATAGAAAAGCTTCCTTTGCTTTCTTTCTTTCTTCTAAATGCTGCCCCAGAGGGGAATTTTCTTCCTTTACTCATGACTGTTCTGTGCCAGCTTTTGTGGCTATCAACACTCAGTTGACGGGGACGAATAAGCAGACTGGTAGCAGGGCCTGAATGAGGGAAGATATCGGCGTCTTAAGGGCCTAACTGGCTCCTACTACTTCAGTTGACTGCCTGTTCTCCTCAAATGGGTTCAGGGAAGCAGCAGGAAACAGGAAGCTCCCTGAGAAGCTGGTGTTAATCAGTCCAGGCTCCTGGGGGTGCTAGAGAGGTACATAAGAGGCTCCTCCTCCTCTCTCTCCCTGCAGCTCCTGCTTTCTGTTATTCCCTCTCACCTTTTCTGCTGCCTGCCTGTTATGTCCCTTGTGCCCTCATTCCTCCAGCATAGCACTCCATCATCTCTGTGCATCTAGAGTAGAGAGAATACATATGCACCAGCAGCAGACCCAATTTTCTACACTCTGGGTCCTAGTGGCCCCCCCACCACAGTCTGGCATCTGAGGTGGCTGGCTCAGTTCGCCTCATGGTAAGGCCAGCCCTTCTTTCCTGGTGGCTATCACTTCAGCCAGGAGGGTGGCTGACCTGCATACTCTGACATCCAGACCACCTTATACTTTTTTTTTTTAATGCCCTCATCTAAGATTTCTCTCAAGTGGTATCAAATTTCATATTAACTGGTCAATGTACTCACCTGCATTTTACCCAAACCCCCACACCAATAGAGAAGAGCAACTGCTTCATACCTTAGATGTTAGAAAGGCAGTGGCTTTCTACACAGATGGGACTAATTTTTTTTTTTGGTCAATTCAACTGTTCATGTGTATAGCAGACAGAATAATAGGTCTGTTTCTTCACAAATTTTGTCTTGGATTAACTTCCTGTCTTCATGTTTGTTATGATCTGGCAGGCATTTCCCTGCCAGGCAAACTGACGGCATGTTCCACAAGATCACAAACAGCCTCAGAAGCATTCCTTGCACAGGTACCTATCCAAGACATATGTAGAGCAGCAACCTGGTCTTCGGTTCACACCTTCCCATCTCATTATTCCATCATTCAATACTCTGGAGATATTCTAAATTTGAATGAGTTGAACTCTAATCTGTGTGTATATGAACTCTGATTCCTCTTCCTGCATTACTGCACATGAGGCACCATGAGTGCAGTGCATTTGTGCAATCACTCAAAGAAAAAATGGTTCCTAACTTTTTTGTAATTCATCTTTGAGATGTTTTACACATTTCAATTCCATGACCTCCCCTCCATCCATCTGCATTGGAGTCATCTGCCAAGAAGGAACTGAGGGGTCCAGGCTCAGCTGGACCCTTTACACTGGTGCACAGTGACGTGAGGAAGTACAGAGGGCACTGAAGCCACCCCAATGGGTATCACTGAAGGAAAAATTTCTGACGACTGTGCACGTGGTGTGTGCACACCAAGAGTGGATGGACATGTGCAACACAGCTTGAAGAACAACAGTTACAAAAAGTTAGTAACCATTTTTTATATGGCCACACTTTTAATGCAGGACCCCTGCCTCATTTTTTTTTCTTCACTCTTGTCTGCAGGACCCTTGCCTCATCTGCTGCATAAAATTGAAAGGGGGTGCTGAATAAGGCAAGGGTTAGGGTAGGTTTTTTTGGGATGTAACATTTATGTAGTTTAGTCTTACTTTCTGCTGACCAGGATGATGCTGGTCACCTGCAAATGTGACTGTTGCACAATTAATATGACAAACCACCTTATACTTTCAACTGGGTGTCTGCAAAGCTGGGAATACAGAAAACAGATTTTCCCCCTATGTGTATAAGGGCAAGTGACCTACTAATCATTGAGGAGATCAGCATCTGACATAATGACCAAAAGTCAGACAGTCAAGTTAAGGTCCCTGGAATTAGTTTTGGCTCTGATAAATGCCATCAGAACTTGAGTAATGTGTGACAGATTAAGTCAGTGATTTATTAATTATCTGTGTTAGACTGAAAATATTTCATGTAGGATTGTCTCCACACATGTCCTTCAGGAATTATTTTTTCGCAGTTGCTTATTTGTCTTTGCTTATAGGCTGGCTTCAGAAGCATTTACCTTTAAACCTGGGGGGAAACGATGAATTCATGTTTGGCTTTCTCTTGAATAAGATCAAAGCCTATGTACCTTTTTAAAATTTCTCTGGTATATTTCTCAGCATTTTGTGCATTAGCTCTTTAGAGGTGAGATCACTTCATGTACAGGAAGAGCCAATTCAAACATACATTTCACACATTAATGGGAGTTACTTTCATAAATTCCCAGTAGGCTGATGAGAGATGAAACCTGTCTATTGCACATCCTGTACAAAGCATTCTTCGAAACATTCATTCAATTCCTTAGGTAATTGCTTCCATTTGTTACCAACCATCTGCATGTACCAATATTTATCCCACAGGAATTCTAACTTCCTGGCACAATGATGAAAGTTAATTTAGTCAATGAACATAATGGATGTACCCTATTAATATATTGCATCATTTTCCAATAGCATGGAATCTGTCTATGCATACAGTATTTTCAAACAACATTAGTCATAGGAAAATATCGTCTAGTGCAGAGGTTCCCATGCTGTGGCCCATGGACCCCTGGTGGTCTACCAAACACTTGCTGGTGATCCTTGGAGAGCTGGCTGAGCACATGGTTCTCGCTCTTTCGCCACATTTTCAGTCACAACATTTCATTAAAAGACAGATAAAATATATTAAATACATGGCTAATATTCCTGTTCCCTGTAAGAAACTGTTGTGGCTGCGTTATCTGGTCAGTGCAGGAGCAGGAAGTAGGGGCAGGGGCAAAAAGTGGCTTCATGCTCTCATTATGGTCTCCTGGGAATTCTGTGAGGGACTGGGCAGCTGCTCTAAATAATGCCCAACTATCCATGACCCTAGGTGCTGTTCTGGCAGCCAGAGATCTGTCAGAGAGACTCCCTGCCAATACTCACTTATCTGGGTGCTGAGAGGAGAACATGGCACATGAGCAGCTCTGTGAGACCTATGCCACCTAGAAATTCTCATATACAAGGGGAATCCTTGGATAGCTGATTAGGCTATCTTTCCGGCTGTGTTGCATTGGTGGAGCAGCTGCTGGAATGGGTCCCAGGATAAGACCCATGATATTTACATCCGTATTTACATTAAAGTGTTAGGAAATATTTCAAATATCTAAATGCAGTAAAGCTATCAGGAGAGGTAATCTTCTGAGTCTCATTGACTTTATCAGGAATAGTTTATTTGGAACTAGCAGAATGAATACATTATAAAAGAGGTCTGTATGAACTACCTACAAGCCTTAACATGCATGTGGCCTGATTTTTCCTCTCATTTACACTGGTTTTACTCCAGTGTAACTCCTTGAACTTTATCTTGATTTACATCAGTAGAAGTGAAAGGAGAATTTTAAGTGCACCAACACTGGCTTATAAATTTTGTGCCTTGCCTTTCTGTTGAAAATGAGGTCCCGTCTTTTAAAGACATCTGACATATACATTTTTGTACTGGTAATTTATTTAGTCAGAATTCTCTCACACCTAACTCAGGCAATTGTACAGAAAGCCTAAGGCCAACTGAATCCTGATAGCTACTAGACATCAGTAAATAACAGAGGCCAGAGGTTTAGGGTGAGTTACTTTAACTGATATATTTATTTACAGTGCTCACTGTAAGGTGAAATGTACATAATTCAATAAGACTTGGGAAGTACTGTAGACTGCAGAAAGGAGGTTATTGCTGAAGAAACATGAGCTATATGGCTGGAGTCTGGATGAAGTCTCACATCAGTGTCAACATACAAGGATTTAGTGAACACTATAAATGAACACATATATGGCAGATCATACCCATGCCAATGCTCCAGGATCCAGCCAAGCTGGGACGCACCTGGCCTCCCAGACGGAGGTCTCGACAGGAGGGGATGGACCGGAGGATGGCCCTCTCCCCCCTCCCCCCGCCAGAGTGGAGAACACGACGTTGAGGGTAGGAAGTGACCCAGGGGAACTTTAGAGAAAAGCGGCGTTAAAGCTGCACTGACACTCAGCGTGTTATGGCAGATCCCCGCTGAGCTAACCGCGAGGGGGAACCCTGCCAATAGGCAAGCCCGGGGTCAGGACCTGGTGGAGAGGGCGGGCCCAGGTCCCCCTACCACTCCGACATTGGGATACACTTCACCGCCTGAGAGGGCGAGTTATATGGACTCTGGCCACTGGGCCACGCTGCCCAGATACACGGGGCGAGTTATATGGACTCTGGCCGCTGGGCCACGCTGCCTGGATATGCTGGGCGAGCATGGGGAAACCAGCCATTGGGCCACATTGGAATGCCCTTAAAGGGACGGGCGTGGGAACTTAAGAGTGGCAAGGCCCCGACACCCCATCCACCCCCACCAGAAAGCGGCGCTGTGGTGCCGGACCTGTCACAATGCCTCACAACCATATAGAGGTGTGGTTAGCACAACTGCCTGATAGACCTTTAGCTTAGTACTTATTTTGACACCCTTATCTTTCCATAGGTAGTGTGGCAACATTCCAAATGCAGAGCTGCGCTTGGCTATGAGATGGTTAATTTCATGATCACTTGCTGCACTCTGCAAAAGTAGGTAACAAAACTTCTCCATGGACTCGAGGAACACTGTCAATCTTAATAGTTGGGTGGACATGTGCATACCCTAGCACAACATGGTACAGTATTTCAGTTTTCTTTAGGCTAATTGTGAAACCAAAATAATTGATTGCACAAGAGAAGTGATCAGTTATAAATTGAATGTCATTGATCAAATGAGCAACTCGTGCACAGTCATCAGCAAATAAAAGTGCCTTAAGTAAATCTGCCACTTCTGTGTGATCACAGAAGCATTGCAGATTAAGCAACTTCCCATTGGTGCAGAACTGAATAAATGCTTCTCGGTCAGTGTTGTGAATGCATCCATAAGCAGAGCCGAAAGAGTGTGGGAGCCAGCACACAGCCCTGTTTGGTGCCATTAGTGACTGGAAAGGGGTCTGATATCTTGCAGTTTCCCACCACTCTGGCCATCATACAATTGTGGCATGACCGAATGACAGAAATAAATTTTGCAGGGCATCCAAAGATCAACACAAGCTTACAGAGTCCCTCATGCTTTAAAGACTCAGAAACCTTGGCTAAATCAACAAACCATATAAAGGCTGTGGTTTTGCTCTCAACATTTTCTCTGAAGCTGATGGGCTGTGAAGACCAGGTGTATAGTGCCCCGTCCAGACCAAAATCTACCTTGAGACTTAGGGAAGATGGTTTCCACAAAATAGATATTAAGTCCATTCAATATAACCCATGCAAGGATTTTTCCAGGAACAGAGTAGGGACACAGCACAGTTTGCCCTAATACCCTTACATTTATAAAGTGAACAATGCTGGTATCCTTGAAATCCTGTGGCACCGACTCTTGCTCCTAGATAATGCAGAAGAGCCTTGTAAGATGTCTTGCAATATGGTGGACATACTGCTTGTAAATCTCTGCTGGAATGCTATCCAGTCCAGGTGCTTTCCCTTATGACATCTGCTTGACTGCTGTTGTGGTCTTGTGTAAGGAAGGGACTAATGCAAGCTCTTTTAGTGGGTGTTGGGGAACAGCATTGATTGCTTCCTCAGAGATGTTCAAAGGGTGGTTGAGAAGCAAACTGAAATGTTCCATCAAGCAAGTATTTCTTTTTTGTCAGTTAAGAGTTGATTGCCATCCTGTATGAATAGAAGGATTATCCTGTTGCACCTGGGGCCATACACAGCGCAGAAGTCAGCAAAAAAGCTTTTAAGGTCTTTGTGGTGTGCTGCCAGTTGTAACTCCACCACTTTCTTTTCCCACCACTGGTTTTTCATTTGCCAAAGTCCGATCTGAACCATCTGTTTTGCTAGATGATATGCAGCCCTCCTAGCTGCCAAATCCTTATCCTCTAAGTAGGCTTGATGGATAGCATGTGGTGAGTTCAAGAGCTGATATCAGCTTTTTTCTCCATTGTCTGTCAGGGCCGTCCTTACCCATACGTAAAGCACATAGCTGCGTAGGGCACCAGGAAATTTGTGCCCTGCGCAGCTGCATGCTGCTCCAGCCCTGCTCCAGCTCTTCCCCAGGGCCCCTGCCCGAGCCCCACCTCTTTTCGCCCCCACTCCCCTGAGCTCTGCAACAGGGCTGGGCCTGCACTCACCGGCAGCAGGAAGTGCAGACCCGGCCCCAGCCGTGCTGAGGGGTAGTTTTCCCCTGCCCCCTAAGCCAGCCCCTCTGCTCTCCCCCCACCCCCCCCGCAGAGGCCTGCCCCTCCCCTTCCCCTCCTGCACCCCCGCAGCGGGGCTGCATAGGGCCCCAGAATAGCTAGATATTACCCTGCTGTCTGTTATCTGTGTTTTGGAGTGGGTGTTTAAGGAGAGAAGGTTTTCTACTGATGGTAGGCACAGTATGGTCTCTCCCTGCCCTGTGCTCAGTCCAACAGGTGCTCTAGTGTGATATGTTCTAAACTTCACTCACTTTTATTTGTATTTTGAAATATTGGTTAAAACTTTCTCCTCTCCCCCCTCCCCCCACAGTGGCTTTCAGTGTTCCCTAGCATTGGGCTGTCAGTGTAATACTAACACCGTGCTACCTCAGGCTTAACCCCTCTGCCCCTTTACATGCAGTATATTGAATTTCCACAAATTGCAGGGTTCAGCTATTTTTGCCTCTTTTTCACTGTACTTCTGTGCCATTATTTGACATTCAAATGAAGCTTAATAAACCAAACACAGACTGCAAAGTAACGTTTAAATTCCGTGAATCTGAGTTCCCCTTTGCACTTTGGGTGGCTCTGTGTTATCCTGGATTTTTATGCTTTTGGGTATGAACCATTTTGTAGTAAAGGGAATAGGAAAAAATCTTAAATTGCAATGAGAATAGCAAAGAATGCAGGCAGTGCCATTCTATAGGTCTCAGTTTAGCTTTCTTAGTGCTGTTTATATTGATACCATACCTATGTTTGTGTCAGGATTTTAGCATTTTTTACCCATTACCCCATTTTTTCTTCAAGACAAATTTCATTTAGGCCCCAATCCACATGTTTAATTGAATTGCTGGATTGGAGCCAGAGTATTCAGCTGTTTGCAGGATCAATCCCCAAGATGTCTCCACTGTAACCAAATTAGGGTTGCAGTTATAATATTGAAGTATTGTTGTTTGATGAAGAGAATTGCTCTTAGAGAACTATTGTTTTAGGTTCACTTTTCTACAAGGCGGCACCTCTGGCCTTTGGTTTTCCTGCTCCTATCCTCTCTGTCCTTGTGGCTGTCACGAACTTGAGTCCAATATGCAGCTTCCCATCCTTTAAATATAAAGTAAAAATGGTGCAATATTTTTAAAAGCTGTAATCTCCTCAACGGAGCATTTGTTGTTTGGTGATGCCATGCTGTTTACATAGAGAAATGAAACGGCATCTTCCTCATTATCCTCCTTCTCTCACTTATTTTATACCCATTTTTTCATGTTCTCTATGTATATAAATCTCCCCACTGTATTTTCCACTGAATGCATCTGATGAAGTGGGCTGTAGCTCATGAAAGCTTATGCTCAAATAAATTTGTTAGTCTCTAAGGTGCCACAAGTCCTCCTTTTCTTTTTGCAAATACAGACTAACACAGCTGCTACTCTGAAACCTGTTATTTTATACTTGTTACTATTCATTTTTATTCCAAAAAATAAATAGCAGAAAAGGTGGAAAATTGCTCAATATTGTGAATGATTCATACATCTATTTATATTAGGCAACATGGTTTCTCTCTCTCTCTAAAGATTCATAACCCTCTTTTCCTATTCTGGCCTCTCTCAGTCTCTCAGAGCTATAATCAGTAATTCACCGACAGCTGTGCTGTCTTTTAACATTCACTTATTATTTAAAATCTTAGTCCTTGACATATTTTTTTTATCTTAACTTATGCTGGCATTTTCTCAGTAAAATTTACTATCTAGAACAACCATAGTGAAGCATTATTGAAAACCACAGACCCACTAATCATGACAGGAAAAAATGGGTTGTGAAACATGTGTTTGAGAGAGACACAACCTACAAGCTTTAGAGTACAGCATGGACCTACGTCCATATTCTCTAATAGCCTGGTGAACTCATATATCATGCTTTCTCCCTTGGAATGATGTTTTAAATACCAAACAGATTTAAAGTATTTTGTGGTCTTCTCTGGACACAGACTTCCTGGTGGTTTGGCCCTAAGTCTGTAAGGGGGAAAAACCGGGGGCCAGAGGATGGTGTAAATTGGCATAGAGCCATCCACTTTAATTGAGCTATGCAATTTACAGAAGCTGAGGGCTGTACCATACTTAATCACACAACCACCAGGGGTACCTTCCTGCCAGCTTTCAGGAAATGAGGTATTAGTTGTGAATGTTTAGATCCACCACTAGGGGGCTTAGATAGAGTTGCCAGGAATGCCTGGTCAAAAAGGGCACTGCTGACCAGGCTGTTAAAAGTCCAGTCGGTGGCGCAGCAGGGCTAAGGCAGGCTCTCTGCCCTGGCTCTCCGCAGCTCCAGGAAGCAGCCAGCATGTCCGGGCAGCCCCTAGGCACTGGGATGGCCAGGGAGGCTCTGTGCATTGTTCCTGTCCCAAACGCCAGCTCCGCAGCTCCCATTGGCCAGGAACCATGGCCAATGGGAGCTGTGGGAGCAGAGCCTGCGTGGACGGGCAGCGCACAGAGCCATCTGGTCACGCCTCCACCTAGGGGCTGCAGGGACATGCTGGCCACTTCCAGGAGCTGCCTAAGATAAGCACTGCCTGGAGCCTGCACCCCAATCCCCTGCCACAGCGCTGAGCCCCCTCACGCACCCTAACTCTCTCCCAGAGGTTGCACCCTGTCCTGCATTCCGAACCCATTGGCTCCACCCCACAGCCCGGAGACCCCTCCTACACCCCAAACCCCTCATCCCCAGCCCCACCCCACAGCCCATACCCCCAGCCAGAGCCTTCACCCCTTCCTGCACTTCAACCCTCTGCCTCAGACTTGAGCTCTCTCCCACACTGAAACTCCTTCCCAGAACCTGCACCCCACCCATACTCCAAACCCTTTAGCCCGGAGCCTCCTCCTGCATCCCACACTCCTCATGCGTGGCCCCAGCCCAGTGAAAATGAGCAAGTGAGTGAGGGTGGTGGAGAGGGAGAGGGATGGAGTGAGCGGGGCAGGGCCTTGGAGAAGGGGCAGGATGGGGGAGGGGCAGGGGTGAGACAAGGGTGTTCGGTTTTCTGTAACCAGAAAGTTGGCAACCCTAGCCTTAGAGCAAGGAGGCAGACTGTGTAAACAAGAAATAAAGGCAGTCTTGCACCCCTCCCCCCTTCTCCTCCCTCTCCATTCACTCCATTCACAAAACATGGGAGATAATGCAGAACATGGCGGGAAGTAGGACATAGCACTGGGGGAGTGCCACAGAGGGCCCAGAATGTGCTGGGTGGAATGGAGTCCTGGGAAAGACAGAGCCCTATTCAAACACATGAATGTATGCTTCTGTGCATGTGGATGCACTTGTCTGGCATAAATGTAGACCATGCTGCTACTAAGGAGCTTTGGGAAAGGGAACTGAGCTCCAGTGTGCAGCCAGTTCTTCATCCCTTGCCATGTTTAGGGCAAAATATGAGTCCACTGGTGTTATTTCTGCCCCCAACATTTTTCTGTGGTTGCCTCTATGGGCCCATACTCTTTACCCCTCAGCTCCTTATACAGATGCTTGGACCATGTAATATTTTGTCTGAAGAGAACTCTCAGTGAATCACACAATTAATTTTGATAATGGACTATAGTATTTTCCAAAGTATTAACCAATGTGGAATATTTCCAAAAGACAATTCTCCTGAATTATATGCTAAACCTTTGAAGAAATATTGTTTTTAATAGTATTAGTTGGTAGTAAGTAAGGCTTATAAATAAAATTGAAATATGAATTGCTGATTGCAGTACTGAAAGATTAGAAGCTGTGGGTTATCATTTGATTGACTACTATAAGTGGCAGTCATGAGCCTGTCAAAACACATAGCTTAGATTATTACTTAATTCAATAACTCTAAGGCAGGGTTCCAGAGAAATAATAATACGGGTTATGTAACTACAGACTATTCTAATGCCCTGGCACAAGGGACAGTGTTAAGGCTACAGAAATAAACTTACCTTGATCATTTCCTAACTCTTGAGTGCAATCTTAACATTATTTTAATACCATTTTTAAAATGGAATTTCCTAAGGGTCTTTCAAGCTTCCATACTGGATGAGACCAGTGGTCCATCTAATTGACCATGCTGTCTCCAACAGCAACCAGTTGCTGCAGAGGAAGGTGCAAGAAGCCCCTCAAAAGGCAGTTATGGGATAACATGTCCCCAGGGAAAGATCAGACCCCTTCCAAAACTCAGTCTTTCAGTAGTTTTACATAACTTGTTTAGTCTGCTGAAAGTCTATATCTGTCTAATGAAAATGCTGGAGTTATGGAAGTATGATGAAATAATGCAATATTTGGAACAATAAATAAATATCCTGTTACTTCTCTTTACTAACAGTGCTTTGCATCTTGTGGCATTTCAGCCAGATCTACATGACTTTCTGGCAGAACCGATGGAGAACTGTAGTACTGAGATGGATATAGTGAATGCTGAAGATGGACTATATTCTAGGCTGTTTATAAATTGCATCCTCATGACTCAAGTCTTGATGGATTGACAAATTCTTCTTAAAGAGAAAAATACTATTTTTTCTTCTAAAACATAGTACTTTTAACCATTAGTGAGGGTCTCTTCTATTGGCTGCTATGTGCCAATTTGCCTAACCAGATTATACACTTCCAGTTTATTTTGACCAAAAGAGATCTCAGAATAGATCTGTAATAAAAGAGCAGCACATTTGCAACTTAATATTATTTGTTCACTTTTACATAGGGAAACTTCTTTAGTCTTCTTAGTTAGTTGTTTTCTATTACTTATTAATAGAATAATAACTTGTTGAAATTAGACTTTTTATGTACAGGGAGGAAGTATATTGCTTAAGTTTTATATTTCACTTATGAGTCATTACTTTCATTCCTGAACATAGGCTACAAATTAAAGATCTACAGTATATATTTTACATTCTGTTGGAGATAGATAAGGGTACTGTGGAAAAATAGTATGTGATCATGTAATTAATGTCATAATGCATGTGCACAAGAAAGTAGAGCTGTGTTGCACAGGGAATCTTAATTCTGGCATTTCCTAACTTTGTGAGTGTTTGCAACCATAATAATCTTCTAAAATACATTGTGTGCATAATTTCCTAGGCTTTTAAAAAAACAAACAGAAATATCAGACATTCCATCATGTAGTATCATATGGATACTCACATGAATCATCAGAAGGATTGGAACTTTTGGATTCAATGCACAGAGCTCTGACACTTGAACTAACAAATAGTAGTTATAGCAGTAGTAGGTTGTTATCCTCTGTATGGACCAGCACTAAAAGGGGTGAGACACTGTGTCAGTGGGTTTCACAGATACTTGTTAGCTGCAGAGGAATGGTAAGACTCAGAAATCTTTGGTTAAATTCCAGGTTCTGGCATGGGAGGGGCAGTGTTCTCTAATGAGCACAGACTCTTCTGCCTATTACCCCTTCTGCCCCTTTCCCTGCAATTCATTCTTGCCCTACTCCTGCCTCTTTTCCATCCCTGGCTCCTGGTCCTAGTGCCATTCTCCTTGACCATCCAGTCCTAGTCTCACCCCCTAAACTCCTCATCCCAGTCCCCACCTCTCAGTTCCCTTACTCAGCCATTTCAAGTTCACCCCATCCCCCAGTTCCTTGTCCCCAGTTTCCTTGCCCGCCCAGCCAGCCCCCAGTTCCCACCTCCTAATTCCTCATCGATTCTCTCTGCCCACCCCCTTGGCCTCCATTTTCCCTCCTCTTCACTCATGTTTCCCAAGGCCACTGGCACACAGTTCCAGTCTCCCACCCTGGGCTCTCTTCCTTGTCCCTCCCCAGACTCACTTCGTTGTTCAGTCTCTGTGTCCCCCTCCACCAGTTGTCCTATTCTCCTTATTTCACCAGTTCCAGTGTCCCCCTTACTCCTACTACTAGTCGAAGTTTTCTCCTCCCTTGGTTCCTTGTCCCAGTCTATTCCCCCATCCTTCACAGGTGTGGCTCTTGTCTCCTTTGCATTCAAATGAAGCAAATTCCTCCTTGCTGCCTGGGCATCAGAAGGGTGGTCACTGAGAGCAAAAGAAACACTCTCCATGCTCTCAGTTCTGGTTCCCCACTTTGACCCATTCTGCAGCAACCCAGAGCTCAGTTGCAGAGAAAGTCTTGGTCAACTACAGGCTGGATCATGCCTATTGTATATGGAATCTTCAAGGAACTGAGTGCAAAGCTGTGGCAATCCTCTAGTGAGCATGTATGAGCTGTGATAGTTCAAAGGCTTATGACATGGCCAAATGTAGGCAGATTTTCACGGAGATGGCAAAAGGTGCATCCCTGGAAAAGAGGATATATTTCAAGTCTCTACTCCAAGTCATGGAGGTGTTAGAGCTTCTCAAAGAAAAGGTCATGAGAATTTTGTAAGATGGGCAAAACAATGTATTTTTTTCCCTACCTTCAATCTTGGAAATAGCTGGACGGTTTGGGTTGAAATTTTTCAAAAACTATGGCAGACACTCGGCATGGAAAATTTCAACCCCTGTGGTTCAAGTTTGGCAAAGTTATAAGCAACTAAAATGGGATCTGATAATGGGAAGTACAGGGCAACCTTAATCATAGGCAGTGCTACCAGCCCTCCCTATAAATAAGCTTCTAAAGAGTTGTTGTAAAGTTACAGACACACACAACACACACAATGGGGATTCTCTGCTGGCATAACCCTGTTCGACTTCAGCGGGGTTACACCTGTAGAGAATTTAGCTTATGGTCTCTGGCTCAAATGGTTTACAATCTTAGGGTCTGAAACAGTAAGCACTTGTTACCAGGCATAGTGCTTACTGTGATAGCCCCATTGACTTGAACAAGACTTCTCTTTGTAGTAAGCACTATACTGCACTGTTTGTTTGCAGGATCAGGTCCTAAAGAATACCACCTGGGAGTGTTTCAGCATCAGAATAGTAACTGCTCTGCCATATCACTAATGTGATCTTTCCATTAGTTTTCTTATCAAGAATACCATTCAGTAAGAAGACTATAGCTCCTGGCATTCCTTAAGACATTATAATTCTTAGTCCCAAGTGGGGCAAAGGTAAGTCAAACGGCATGAAATCTAAATGATCTGAGTACAGCTTACATTTGCCTTTTGTCAAGCAACACTGAGCAAATTTAATGTATGTTCACTGCCAGCTAACTGTTCCTTTTTTCCTCCCAACATGTCTATTATGCCTATTTTGTGTGTGTACCATATTTACACTGATAGCTTGCGTGGATGTGACTATGGAGGATTGCTCCTGCTAAATAAACAAGGCAAAAAAATTACAGTATTGCCTGTCAGAGTTATTTGGCCTACGCTTTATTATAATTGGATGCTGACAAGTTGCTGCCAGTAGTGAACCAAATTTGTTGTAAAAAATTAACTTTCATAAGAATATCTGAAATTAACTTGGAGCCATTTAGAGCTTTCAACTTGTCCAACACCTTTTTTTCTCCTGCAAATGTGACAAAAGTTTGCAGAGGGAAATATCATGCTCTCATTTTTTGAGGAATTTTTGCCTTTTTCTTGGCAAAATGACATTTTTTCATCTGTCTGAACTGCCTTTGTTTCACAAAGATCAATGGAGAAATTAGAGGCAAAATAAAGTATTTGCTAAGGGTGAAAAATCTCTTCAATCAGCCTTCATTGGCTGCCTGTTGTGCACCATAACTGAAACCCAGACTTAGAAGTGACCCTACCAATCTGCTCCTTTCCTATCCACTCCTGAGTTGGCTGAGCCCAAATGAATCAGATTTGGGGCATTCGTACTTGCAGGTGCCACAGCTTGTCTGTCCGTTGGACATATTCTCCATTTGGAATCATGAATGATGGCCAGAAAGGAAGCATTGGTAGCATAATAATAATTAATCATTTATATGTTTCACTGTTTCTTGAGTCTTGTATTAAAATAGATAAGATCTTCAGGGCAGGGACTCTTTCTTACTTAGCATTTCTGCAATGCCTAACACTACAGGCCTCAGTCCTGATCTGGGCACTTTTGTAATAGAATTACACATGGGGAGGGGAAACCCCAATGTTAAAAATGTTCTATAGGATGCAAGTTAAGCATTCAACAGTTAGGAAAAGCTAAATTAACAGTTGAACATGCAACCTTAATTCTGCCCCCTTGTGCATCTTCTGTTTCCCCACCAACCCCGATGCAGTTGCTCCAGCACCTCCCTGGTATTCCCAGTGCAGTTGGTGGTGGTGGTGGTGGCAGTGCTGCTGCTTTAGCAGCAATGTGAACCTGGCCTCGGAATCATAGGCGCCGACTCTGTGGGTTCTCCAGAGCAGGTGCACCCACAGGAAAAAATAGTGGGTACTCAGCACCCACCAGCCACAGCTGTTTGGTGGGGCGCTGCCAATCTGCTGTTTGGCAACTGGGGGAGCGGCATGGGGAGGGCAGAGAGCAGCGAGCGGCAGGTGGCAGGGGCCTCAGGAAGGGGCGGAGCAGCAGTGGGAAGAGGCCCAGTGAGGGCGGAGCCTCAGGGGAAGGGGTGGAGTGGGGGCTGGGGCCTCCGGGCAGAGCAAAGGTGGAGCACCTCCAGGGAAAAATAAGTCCATGCCTATGCTCAGAATGTTTAGTGTTTTGGGAGAGCTGGCAAAATTTCTCATGAACACAAATGAGAGAAGGGAAATGGCTGTTTCGACTAGTTCATATCTCAGCTGAATCTAAATGAAATTTCAGTGGACAAAGAAAAGTTGTTGTAGTCCAAATGGCTTCCTCCTGCTGAATAATCAGACTTGCTGCAAACACTGGAAGTGTGAGAATTCCTCAAAGAAAAGATCACAAGAATCCTTTATAGTGGAAAGTGTTAGGCAATCTAAATATAGGGGTCACTAATGTTTAATCACTCCAACTTCCCTTTTTATAAAATAATCTGAGAGCTGGGGGAGAGAGAGCGGGGCCTGGTCTACACAGAAAAGTTATATTGGCATAGCTACATCAGTTAGGATGTGAAAAAAGCCACGCCTCCGACTGATGTGGTTATGTCAACATAACCCCCATAGTAGACACAGCTTTGTCAACGGAGCAGGACTTCTGTCAACAGGTAACTTCGTATGGGGAGGTGGTGTTCCTACACTGATGGAAATACCTCTTCTGTTAGCGTACGCTAGGCCTACTCTACAAGGCTATGCCGACATAGTTATGCCTGTGTAGTCTCTATAGTATATCTATCTCCATATATAGATACAACATATTGAACCAGAAAAGCCTGATGCAGATAGGAGAAAGATATAAATGGATTTGGAGTAGTAAAAACTGGAATCCTGGAATAAAACAACTAAATTAACTAAAACAAAAACACACAACTAAAACACTGATCCACAAAACAATACTGGTGGTTTTAGATTTTAAGAGTACTATGTCTGATTCTGCAACTATGCTGACTGATTTATGTTCTTTATAAGGTCACCTGAAGATACAGTATGTATACGTTTGTCAATATGATGCCTTGTGAGGACACTGAAATATGTGAGTTCACCTTTGTTTCAGACAGAAGGAAGTAATCTGACAATGTTTTAGGTAAGCCCAAATAATTTGAGGAAGACATTAATAATTGTTAAGGAAAAGTTAGCACATGTGACTCCATTTTGGTTTGGGGCCCACCATTGTTTAAATGCCAGCACATCATACACCAGGAGGAGTGATCCTTAGATACTGAATCCCTGTGAAAATCCTCCTCCTTGTCTCCAGCCTGCCTTGACTCCCAGTATCTGGTTTTTGTCAGTCTCTAACTCCCTGTCTCTTGGCCTTGAGGTGAGGCCTCCCATCCTGATAATAAAAGTTATTGATGCATGGCTTTAGGACCATGCTGTGTAATTAACAAACTGGTATAGCACGAGGAATGCACCAAGCAGGGATAGGTGGTAGATAAGACAAGGGTTTGTATATTGGCTAAGGTTTCCAATGCACGAGGGCAACATGCTTTGCTAAAAAGTATATAACCTTTGTATAATCTGTATTCAGGGTCCCCTCCTGGCTAGCAGGGGGGCACCACGCTCGAGCGTAATAAACTTAGTGTCTTTTGGGAACTCTGCAGTTGTGGACTTTGTTTCTGTGCCTCAGCCTAGATTCGAACTGTGCGTGACCTATCAGGTATAATTCGCAATATTGGTGTGCGTGTCCTACCAGGTGTAATTCGTAGCATTTGTGTGCGTGTCCTACAAGGTGTAATTCGCAGCAGTTGTGTGCGTGTCCTACCAGGTGTAATTCGTAACATAATGCATTTCCAACTAACAAAAAACCAGGCATTTGATGCATTCATATTTATTAATGTAATATTAATGGTCAAGCTTTTTATAAATGACGAGTGATTTTCAAGAACTGCTGAGCACCCACCTCCAGAAAATCAGGCACTTTTAAGGAGTCTCAACTTGGGCACCCCAAACTCACAGTACCTAAAGTCACTTGTCATTTTTTTTAAAACCTTGACCCATAGCTACAATTTTTCACCAGGGTTCTCAGAGATTTGGAGACCATAAAGAGGCTCCAAGTTTAGGCTGCTTTAAATCAGTGGTTTTCAAACTGTGGGTTGTGACTCAGTACTGGGTTGCGGAATATACAGCACTGGCTCCGGTCAGCACCGCCAACCGGGCAGTTAAAAGTCCCATCAGCGGTGCTGCCTGGCTGAGGCAAGCTAGTCCCTACCTGTTCTGACACCACGCTGCGCCCCGGAAGCGGCCAGCTGTAGGTCCGGCTCCTATGCCGGGGGGCTCAATGGCTCCATGCACTGACCCCGCCCAAAGCACCAGCTCTGCACTCCCATTGGCTGGGAGCTGGGGAGGGAGGGGTGGTGACTGTAGGCAAGAGCTGCACAGAGCCGTTTGCACACCTCCGTCTAGGAGCCGGACCTGCTGCTGGCCACTTCCGGGGCGCAGTGTGGTCTGCGGTGCCAGGACAAGCGGAAAGCCTGCCTCTGCACCCCGGCTGCACCGCTGACTGGGAGCTGCCAGAGGTAAGCCTGCTCCCCAGCACCATGCCCCAATCTGCTGCCCCAGGCCTGATCTCCCCTCCTCAAACCCAGAGCCCCTTCCTGCACCCCAAACCTCTCATCGCTGGCCTCACTCCAGCACCTGCACCCCGAGCCCAGAGCCCTCTCAGACCCCAAGCCCCTGCCCCAGCCCTGAGCCCGCCCAAACCTGGAGCCCCCTCCTGCACCCCAAACCCCTCAGCCCCAGCCCAGAGCCTGCATCCCCAGTCCAGAGCCCTCCCCCCCTCCTGCACCCTAACCCTCTGCCCCAGCCCTGAGCCCCTCCCATACCCCAAACCACTCATCCCCAGCTCCACTGGGTCACGGGCATCAACAATGTTCAACTGGATTGCCAGAAAAAAAAGTTTGAAAACCACTGCTTTAAACCTTCAATACTGAATATCCCATATAATGACCACCATCTTATTGGCCATGGCTGACTTGAGAAACTTCATTGTTGTTGTTTGTAATATCCAGACCTAAATAGAATAGGATTCCTTTTAGAACCAAGTAGTTTACCTCATTATTCAGTTAGAATATTGAATGTATTATTGCAGTCTCCCCTTAGTTGCTTAATACTCTGTCGTTAAGCACTCCCATCCCAGTTTTGCAGTCTGATCTTCAACTGGTATATATCCACATAGCTCCACCTGGTCTCCTCATTCCAACATTTTAAACTCAAAGTGTATAGATAAGTAGCCCATCCCAAATTATTGAATTTGAACTTCAAAATTCATAAGAGTTAACCAATCACAACTAAGATATAATTCTGTTCCAAACCTGCAAGAGATTATTATGAAAAGGAAGTCCAAAAATCACAATTTGTTAGCAAATACCTTGACCGTTTCCTTCCACGAATGTATGTTCACCAAAACACCATTTTTTATAGTTTCACTTTGGCACCCCATATTTTCACTTTCGTATGAACCTTGGTAGAGTAATGATGATGTCATCTATATGTCAGATGCCTGTGTGGAGTTATACTGTTGCTGTGGTGATGGTTGTTGGAAGCGAACTAGCAGAGGGTGAATGATCATTATTGGTAGAAGTGCTTTTTGTGTCTTCTAGCATGTCTCTGGTGGTTAGCCTCTACAGCTTGCTGAAATAAAACCTGATACCTTTTGTCTGTGTCTTGTGGCTGTTCTTGGATAATGTAGTGGATATTGTATAAGTGAACAGGTGTGAAAGTAAAAATGCTGAGCTTGATTCTGATCTCACGCTGGTTTTATGCCAGTGTAACTCCATTAAGGGAGGTTGGTCTTGTGGTTGATACAATAGATAATAAACAACAATAATAATTAACTAAGCATTGGGTTGGAACTCAAATGATCTGGGTTAAATTCCCAGCTTTGACTAGGACTTCCCATGTAACCTTGGACAAGTCATTTAATTCTCCTGTGCCTCAGTTTCTCATCTATAAAACAGGAATAATATCTGAGGATAAATTCATTACATTTTGTGAAATGCCTAGATACTACAGCAGAGTAGGTAGATGAGTATGTAGATGGATATACACTTCATAAGTGAGATCAGAATCAAGCCCTTTGTGTGATCTCTCAGATGAAACAACTTAAATGTTGAACATTAATATGATCTTATATAAATGGATACCTGCCAAAGATCTAATAGGTAAAATGGAAATAATCTGGGATGTGATGGATTTGGGAAGGGTGGAATTATACCATCATTGCAATATCTTTGTGATGGGTGGCCTCAAACGTTAAAATGGGATTAGACATACTGTATACATTGATCACTGGTGGAAGAAAAAGGAGAGGCAAATACAGTAGTTTTGAACCCCCTTTTATCAACTGCTGGGATGGTGGCTTGCTTATAGGTGGTAGAGAGGATGAGAAAAGAAACCTAGAAGCCACAGAAAGAAGTTGTCTTTCTTGGCTACACAAGGTCCCCACAGCTGTGTAAATAGATTACATGTTCTGCTATCACACATGCTGAATATTGTAATTGAAAGCTTTACGGGATCTTATATACATATTGAACTAGATTGTGGCTTTTAAGCCACAGCCCTATGTAGGGCCACACTGCTCCAGGAGGAGAACAGAAGGGCTTAGATAAACACAACCTCTCTGGGCCTGCTTTTGAGCTTGGAGGATGACAAATCTGCTCTCTCCATTAAAATGGAGCAGATTGCTTCCCCTTGGTGCACCAGCCTCACTCTGTGGGAGAATGCAAAGATGAGGGAAATAGGGGATGGTGGGAAATTAGGCCCTGACCCCCTCTCCCTCTTCACAATTCTCCTCTTTCTCTTCTGAGCCCTGTGAAGAGGAGTAGGACCATGCATTCCCCAGAGTACAAGGTTGGTTACTGTGAGCTGCACAGCTGACAAGGAGAAAGGTAGTTGACTTCTTGCTGGTCCAGTGGTTGCTCACAATCTGGGCCATAACTAAGGCAAGTGTAACTCAGAAATCAGGAAGTTTTATTGTCTGTCTTGTGCTGAACAGCAATCGCTGCTTGGTGGCAGAGGACATGGTAGGATCCAATCAACTTTTCTGCTACTGTCAAGAGACCCTGATTAATGACTTTGTTTATTTTCTATAGCTTCTAGGATTTTTTTTCTTCTGTTGACATTCTGTCTCATAGCAAACCTTAATTTTTATCAGATATTTCATTGTTGTGTGAAAAAGGGATGACGTTTCACATTTTCTCAGATTCACTTCAGTGAAGAATATAATTGTGTGATCTTTGTATCAAGGGGACATTTAAAATAATTTTAACTGATCTGAATGAAATAGTTTTCCCATACATTATTATTATTTATTTAGCAAAGCGCTTTTTGCAAAGCAACAAACTGCTATACTGAAGCATAATAAAACGTTAAATGGGTATGATCAAAATTGGTAAGATACAAAAATGAACTGCTTGAAAAGAGACTAATGTGTTTCAAGTGTCTAGAGCATTAGTTGAGTGTTTAAATAAAAGGGAGCAGTATCTGTCAAAGCCATTTGGTTTGAAAAACCAGCAGCAGTGGTTGTGGTGATTGCTGAACAAGTAACCTCAGCAAATAATATCAACAAATTCAGTCACTTTTTCTCATTGCAGAATGGCTATGAACAGATCAGGATTTTCTCACATTTATTTAAAACTTACTGTGTTTTGCAAGTTATTTGTAGACAGGGGCCCTGGAACAATTTGTATAGTGGGGGTGCTGAGAACCCTTGACCCAAACTGTAAACCCTCAATGATGGAAACCACTTCAAGCCAGGAGCTGCTGCCATATCCCCAACACCCCTGTTTCCAGCACCTATGTTCGTAAAAGGGAAGGAAGAAGGCCTACTCTCTGGGTCAATTTTGATCAGTTTGCTGCAGGTATCTGACGTTCATTATTTGAAATTTGAGCTGTTCTGGTTGGTGGGGGTGATCATGTAAGTCACATGATGTTGTTTCTGTTCTCAGAATGGATAAGCATGATCATGAAGAGCATAATCCTGCCAGTTTTTCCACATGGGCAGACCCTTGCTCCCATAAAAAGTCCTACTGAAGTCCACCTGCATGGAACAACTTTCAGGATCAGAGCCACTGTTAAGAGGCAGACTTGAGGAAGCTAAGGAAGATGTAAATATCTCTGAGAGAGGGAGCAGGCTATGGAAATGTAGCAGATAAACAGGTTTAGGGAATTAAAAAACAAACGCTTTTTCCTTGCTGGTTCACACAGCCCTTGCCTGAGCAATCTTTTCTAGAAATGGTAGGCTAGTGACAGGTTCACTGGCTAGGTACAGAGTTTTAATATACGCTTCATAAACAGGAGTGCCCCCTTTTAATTGCACAAATTTATCCATGATCCATTTAATTGTTCGAAAAATCTATTGTGGGAGTCGTTCCACTGATTTCAATAGGGTTTAGCTCAAGCTTATAATGGAGAGGCTTTCCAAACTCTCTTCTACACCTTTGCAGAATGGGGCAAAGATTGTACAGTAGTCCCAGAAACCTTGAGTCCCATTTGTACACCCTTTGCCTTCACCATCCCACAGCTCTCTGACAGGTCAGCTTCAGAGGAAACATGCTTCCAGGTAATTCCCAGGCAGCAACTTCTTAACACGGCCTGGGGCCACCTCAGGTTGCATTAATTTTTCAATTAATTTTCCAGAGGCCTTGTAATGAATGATGTGCATCCTTTCTCCATCCTTGCTCCCATTCCTGGTCACAGATCCATATCCCTGCAGAGGGGACATGCCACCATCTCTGCCCTATGGCCTGGCAGGTTGCATTGAGTTTGGTTTCTTTCCATTCACGGTAGTAGAAGTGAGAATATGGCCCTGAATATAATAAGCATTGTAAAAAGCTTTTTCATGTTTGTCTATAAAATGACAAGCTAATGAGAAGATTAAGAAAAAGAAATAAAATATGGTAACAAAGTAAAGAAATCTTTAAAAATATCTTTAGTTATCAGAATTGTTTTATATAGATTGTTAGGACAGCAAACACACCTAAGATAAAACTAGCTATTTTCCCACTGATTTTTCTTTTAATGGCAAGATTCTGTTAAGTCCCAAGTCTGATTTCTGTACTTCCCAATTTCTCTCATGGATTAATTTTGGCCATTGCCACCATAGGAGGATACATCATTAAGTATAAACCTGTTTTATTTCCCGCCCTGGATATCATTGGTAAATATTAGCTACACTCACTGAGCTGTAACTGAATTTACTGACAGTGAACTGATTCTTTTTGAAGACATGTTTATGTTAGGTGACAGCTGGAGGGTTAGTAATAAATATTACTGGTTACCAAACACAGTTTATCAGTCAAACCTACCTCATATTTTAAACTGTATTTTATTTTGTTTCCAGATGTTTTGTTTACATTGTCCTGTGTTTCAGAACTATGGCAAATGGACTGAGAGGGCTTGTTCACAGATAGCGTCAGAGCTATTACCAGGTAAGAGAGGAAGGTGAACATTTTCAGCATAGTGAAAATCTTCGGGGAATTAAGTGCATTGAGCTTGTTGTAAATGGAAGCTGCTCACTAATGATGAGGGCCCCAATTCAGCACAGCTCTTAAACCATCTGCTTAACTTTAAGCCTGTGCTTAAAGCCCATTGAAGTCAATGCATTGCTTCATAGTTCTTGCTAGTTGCACAGCATCCTCTTTTACCTATAAAAGCCAACCCCTTGGAGCACGGGTGGTGGAACCAGGAGAAAATGGGGTCGTAACATACCTGCAATGGAAATACTATGGAGACTCTACCCTTATGTAAACTTGCACATGTGGTGGGAGGGGGCAGAGGTGAGAGCAAGACCCAGGGGGGCTGGAGTGGCCATGGTGGCACCCGGGATCAGATCAGTGAGCAGGTAGGAACCATTGGCTCTCCCCAATCTGAAGCCAGCTCAAGTAGCCTCCACCTCACGTAGCTCCTCTCATTGCCCCTCTTATACTTCTGCCCCACATCCCATTCACAGTGAGCTTCTGCCCCACCCCACCACCCACCTTGCAAAAGCAAATTTAGGTCCTCAGACTAAAAATGGTACTAAGCTTTCCCATCCCAGCCCTGTCTCCTATGTTCTGAGATACATTTGCCATCTGTCCAGAAAAGAAAAACTGTTAGTCATTAAGCAATTTTTTTTAATGACCAAGCCACTCAGCAGTGTCTGGTGAGAGGCAAGTACAACCCAAGATACCCATTCATTTTCCAAAAGAAAGGGGTCAAAGAACTATGTATCCTTCATAGCTACAAGATTCAGTCTAGCATAATTTTGCAACTGCTTTTCAATATCTACCAGCTGTCTAAATATATGTCCATACAGAGGCAAGCTCAAAGAAGCAGTTATCCTCAAAGATGCACTGTAATTAAAAAAAGGGACAAAATAATTCAGTAAATAGCAGGGTATATCTCATATTTATTCCAAAACAAAAATGACAGAAAATCCATTTAAGGATTCAGAGTCAAAACACTGAACTGACCTGTCAGATCATTAAGAAAACACAGTGCTTAAATGCCAGGAAATAAATTCATTACAAAATTTACATTGTCCTCATAATAAAAAAAATTATAAACTGTAAATAATGCATGTTTCAATATAGCCTTAACTCTGACCCAAAATGAACACTATTCTTTCACAAGCAATTTCAAAAGATAAAGGAAACACTAAGCCTTTTTGAATATTACATGTTCAGATTAATGACATACAGAGTATGCTATTATGTCTCCTTAATTTAGAAATATGTTTGGGGGGTGAAAAAAACAGTAAAAGCAATTAACCTTGGAATAAATAACCAAGGGAAGTGGTCATGGCAACATCACTACCGATATTGAAGTCAATGACATTAGTGGGAATGATTTAATGAGCAGCTGTGCAAAATGTAGGTCATTCTACATAGTACAGATGATTGGATTTTTTTAACCCTAGTATCTATGAAGGTATGAAACTGAAGGCTTCAGTTTCTATGGCTGTCATTCTGTCACTTTTCACTTCCTGGAAGGACCCTCCTCTGTTGGCCATCTTCCCTGCTTAACGTGGGTGCAGTGCTGTTGCTGCTGCTAAAGGGAGAAGTGTGGATTTCTCTCTCCCCCCTACCATTATCTGGCCACCCTGTACTGTCCTTTAGTTCATTTTCCCTTCCCTTTTTTCTTTGATCTTCTTCTTTTGTTGTTGTAGTTATTTTTTGTGCTGTTTGTCCCTTCCCTGTTATGTTTTTTACTTCCTCCTTTCCCTTCCCTTTTCCAGTCCAGACCTCTCCTTGTCCATCTCCTCTCCCAGTCTCTACCTACAGTGAAGAACGTGGGAGATACTATGTTATTTTTATGAATACCATGTGCACCTCTGTTTGATAGTTGTTGTGCTGTCTGATACATGGGTTCAAAGGGTTAACTCCTGTAGGAGCTCTCACCATGTTCACAGGAAGGCAGCCAATGACTTTAGGTAAGTACCAGTTACTGGTACTTAATGGACAATACAGGTGTTTAATTACTTCAATGTTTTGCCTCTGATCAAGCTGAACCTCTAGCTTCTGACAGGGAAGGGGGCCTTTCGGTGGAAAACCTGGACCAAAAACCTAAGCTCATGGGACACAGTGTCTGCAGGAAGGTAGGCGGAATACCAGTCCCCAGAAGTAGGGGTACCTGGATGAGTTGTGCCTGCCTAACCTTTGAGGGAAGCGCTAAGCTTTAGATAAAACAAGATGTACATAAGCTTCTTTGTTGTTATGTTTCTTTGGATAACTAAGCAATACTTTGTCTTGAATAAGCTGTTCTACTGGTCATAGCTCCTGAAAGGAAGTCTCTTGCAGGTGCCAAACCCAGTTGGATCTGCTGAGGAAACTTCGTCAGTAATCATGGATGCTGCATCCTGCAGACCTGATCTGTGAGTGGGAGCATCACAGAATTCATTCTGAGAGGAGTGGAGGTGCAGGGCCTGTCACTTGAAAAGGTGCACTCAGGAAAGACCAGAGATGGTTTGAGGTACAGCTAACTCTCTAACTGTGACATCTGCCTAGGGAGATCTTTTAACCTTTAGAGGACAGGTTGCCCCAATCCCGTCTCCCCTTTTCCTTGTCACATTTATATTTCCATTTCCTCCTTCCCCCTACCCATTTTTGCATATCCCAGAACACGTGTTGTACAATCCCCATCTACGTGCACAGCTGTGGAGGTTCCTTCAGTGCACTGGAGGTTGGTTCTAGTGGGTGTCACCAGTCAGAGAGCTCCTGGACTATAGCTGGCAGGGTTGGGTGGACCCTCCAATGCTCACCCTGTGCATGGGGCAGCTCCCCCACATGTTCCTCTCTGTGTGCTTGAGGAGGTGAAGACTATCCAGTTCCTTGCAGATCCTGGGAAGGAATCCTCTGAAGCTTGACATTAGGTCCCTATCCTATGAGCTCTCCTAGTTGCTTGCAATGAATTCACATAGGCCAGCTTTCATTCCATGTTGCTTACAAAGCCTGCTTGGGACATAAGTGGGTGCCACCTTCACATAGCTGTGAGGATGGGCATATTGTTGGCATGGTTTACAGTCTCCTACCACCTGCCATTTCGGCAGTGACTCGGAGAGGAAACCATGGAGCATGCTTCATTCCTGAAATCACACATGTGGGCAGAGTTCCTTTAAGCATTGTCCACTGATTTCTTAGAGTCTCTCTCCAAACAGTGGGCATTATCCAGGGTTCTCTGCTCGGTGGCCTCCTCTGGTTCCCTCATTCTGACCCTATGACTTGCACTCCTGTTCTCGCATACTTTGTCCCCCATGATTAATTGATCCTTGTTCCTCTATAGCTTGCCTCTCCCTGCCTTTTGTCAAGGGAGGAGCCCCTTTGGCCCCACCCATCCCTACAGGGATCAGATAGTCGGGCAACTTCATGAGCAGTCAGTTCACATTATATTAAAAAAACAAACAGACAGACAAAAACCCTATTGTTACCAGAATACCAGGATTATCGAGGAGAACGACGTGCCATGCTGAAATTACAAATGGATGATTTAGAGCGAGCAGCCTACTTTTACAAAAGAAACCTGTTACATCATATTCATTTATTTTGTAGTTCATGACAATAATCAGTTCTGCACCCTTGTTAGATATGTGACAAAAGCGCTCAAGAAGATGAAAATTACTCTGCAGTTCACCAGCATGAAAAGCCATCTGGGCTAGTTGTCTTCCAGACTATCTTCCTGCTGTGCTAACTCCACCCACAAATTATAACTCACTAATGAGGAACATGGTGGGGCCGTGAAAGTGACTTAAAAAAAAAGCCCCATTAATCACAGTAGCAGCCAAGATACATTCAATGTGAAAGTTAAAGTTTAAACCTGTAGGGTCAGATTCTGCCAAGCTACTCACACTGAGTAGTCCCTTACTGCATGAGGAAAGAAATGCAACTTCTCCCAGAGGGAGGTACTACTTAACATGAATAATGGGGGCAGAATCTGGGCCATCCTCGGGTGAATTATATTTCAGTCTGCTGGACGGGTGCCTGTTGGCATGTTTACAAATTGAAATAAATAAACTATAACCAATTAGTTATTAAAAGTGCAGTCAGACTTATCTGATGCCATTTACCACCTCTATGGCTGTATTGTGACTATTCTGAAGATTAAATAACAGATGTGAAGGAAACATTTAGTTTTTTGGCAGATCATTTTTCAGTAACCAATAATTCCTTACTTTAGTGCTCATTTAATGGTCTCACCTTCTTTTTTTTGTCCAATAAAGTTAATGAATCTCTTATTGCTTTTCTAAATAGCCTTAGCTAAATTATTCATTTTTCCTGTTTGTGAATACATTCTTTACATCCTATAAAAATTAACAATGCTACAATATTTTGATTGCTGTGACTAAAGAGATTTGATTTTACTGGCAATTAACTTTAACTGCTTATCACTTGTTCACACTGGTCTTGAAGGTCGGTTCAGTTTTGTGTGGCAGGAAACACTCCTCTTGAATCAACTCTGCTATCACTTTACCATTTAAATGCCTGCTAATGAATGTTGCCAGTTCATTTAACTTCAGTTAACCCTCAAATTTAACCTTTTAAAGAAATTTAATTAAATCTCTTTGTGCACCCCAATTTTTTCCACTGGTTAAAATTGAGAACTGTATTGAACTGTGATCACTATTTCCCAAATCATCCTCACTAGGTGTTTTATTTAGCATATCTTCACTGGCTCATATTTAGTCCAAAATGGCTAGTTGACTCAAAGACATAACTAATTTTAGAAAATAGATTCTCTACAATACAACTTCTATTCTGTTCTTACTGATCTGTGATAAACTTCTAACTGTGACTCCTAGCCTGCTAGGATTAACTATCTTTAGTGTCTCTTATAAGATTTCAGCAGCTTTCTTTAGTAAAGATTTCCTATAAAAACACTTGACCTTTGCCCCTTAATACTTCAATCCAAATTGCCTCAACAATTCTTCTTATTTAAACAACAACAAAAACCCCAAACCACCCCTATCCCTCAGCTGTAATTTATCATCACTATCATAGACTGCAACTTCACCCCCTTCCTCCTGTGTCTCATTAATATTTTCAAATATCTAACCTAACTCTACCCATCACCCACCTAATTTAGTAATTCCTAGAGGGTGAACCATGTCGGCTCCTGCACTGGTACACTAGTAGGAGGAAAGGGTGCAGGTATCCTGGATTCATCCTCAGGAATGAGGTAAAAAAAGAGGTGTGCCTTCTAGCAATGTTACTGGGTGACCTCAGTAGCATCACACCTGTAACTGACAGCAGAAATTAACAGCATAGCTTTTGTATTCCCAATCCCAAGGGGATGAATAGAATTAAAAAAAAAACACTTAAGAATGTTTCTTAATTTTTGGCTTCCACAAATAGTGAAAACTGTATATGGCACTTGAGAGGAAATCACTTACCACCAATTCCCTTCAAAACGCAAGAAGTCTGCTCTTTCACTTATAATTGCCAGTTAGAGAAAATAAATTGGAGTACAGACAAAACATTTGCTCCAATGAATTACAATAGCATTTGATAGCAGTTACAACCTTCAGATAAGTCAGGTTTGGTCAGGAAGGTCACCTACAGTATATATTTCAGAGTCTTTTGCTGCAACTGTAAAGTAATTTCATTTATTTTTGAGAGGAAAAAAGCAATTTGACCTATCTAAACTGATATAACCCCTGATGGGAGAAATGCTTAATAAGTTTATCAGTTACCTAGGGTAGCAGATGATGGGGATAGAATAAATAGGAATCACATTTACAGTTGAGTTCACCTTTGGTGCATGTACTTTTGTTTAGTTTATTTAAGTTTTATATATCTTTCTACAGATGTTACGCAATGCAATATAATGAAGATAAACTCTTTGGCCCTGATTGAGTCTCATTTCTTTTAAGGCCCCTTTAAACTGCTAGACAAGTGTAAATGGATATTAATGAGAATGAGAATCAGTCCCTTTATCTTAAAATTAAGGGTTTGGTGGGTAGGTTTTTTTAAATTTACATTTATAAAGCATATTTCCTGCCAAAATGCTTTTCAGCCTGTATAACACACCACTGCTGAAATACATAACAGCTGGAGAGGAAAACAGGAGACACATGGAGCATAATATAACTTCAGTAAAAGAAGAAAAAGTTTTGGGCAGGAAATTGGTGTAAACCATTAATCTTAGGAAAGGGCTTATGAGATCTTTGCAATTCACACAGTAAAGACAGGGCTGCAGCTTTAAGGCCTCATAAAAGACCAAAATATATTAAATTGCATGCCAGTTTAGTCTGTCACCTCAGAAGCAGTAAGGGCTAAGTCAGTCCTGTCAGGATTTGAACCTATAGTTCAAGGGAGTGTGGTGATCCTTAGACTGCTGCTTTATCACTTTATATTATGGCTGGATAAACCATTTTATCAGACCAAATAACAAACATTGATATACTCTTGCATCTAAATCCTTAATCATAAAAAGAGTTTTCAGGCAGAGTCCTCAATCGATAGAGGATTTTTTCTCAGAGTGCTGTGTATAAAAAAAAGTTCATATTATTGTGTAGCTATCTTTTTGCATATCTACCTTTATATCTATCTATCCATTCATCCGTCCAATTCAATCCAAATCCTAGTAACTGGGTCAGTTTTTTTGCAGTGGCTTCTTGGTGAATTAGAAAATGAAAAAGCAGACAACATTCTCCCCCCCCCCCCCCAAAAAAAAAAAAAAACAAAACACAAACCAACCAATCAAACACCATTCAATCATATTTGGTTTTGGTGCATAAATATTTTACTTGGTGAGGGAACTGGGTTTTTAACCATCTTTCTCAACCTAAAACATTTTTTAAAATTTTTCATTTTCTCCCTTTCACTGGAGGGAATCAAACTGGTTAACCCTAGCATTCCAGTACAAATATAATATAAAAGTTGTCAATATTTTGAATGTATAGATGAATGTGAGCAAACACTTTTATGCTCAGAAATGATGATCAAACAATTAATATTCTAATAAATATATGAGAAATGCTGGAGTCTCTTTCTGCTCTGTACTGTGCCTCAGAAAGGAGAAAGTAATGTTGCACTTTTACTTAATCCACACTGGAACAGCTATATGGAAGTGACAGCAGTTCTCTTTGCTTTTGCATTTGCTTTTTAAGGATTTCTTTCATCTATGACATGACATTAAATTCTTTGGACCAAGAAATATAGGTCCTGATTCTCCATAGCCCTGTACTTTGTGTAGTCATTTACACCAAGGTGAGGTGATTGCACAGTAGATGTAAAATGCTACCAAATCAGAATGGTACCATTTAACACCCATTTTGCCCTGGTGTAAATGTGAGTCAGACCTATAGGAGGCAGAAGGTGCCTCAAAATTCTCTTTACAGAGTACCCTAGGAAGCATTCCTCAAGTCGGAGAAGGTTTGGGAGCCTGGAAATTTTGCAGGGAGACAGGCCTTCCAGGCTCAGAGATCCACAAAGTTTATGACAAAGGGACTCCTCCTCAGCTCTGCAAAGGTTAAAGCTATCCTGTATATACTACTGCTCCTTTCAGCTGGCCCCCCATCCCTATGGCTCCAGTTTGCCACAAACAGTTTGCTAAGCAACGCTCTAATTGATTGCAGTGGGTCTTACAGAATTGATCAGCAATGTCCACATTTCTAATTTGTTACCATTCCCCTCTCTTAGGGCTCTTTCCTTTGACAACCTAATGAAAGGAAAGCAGTAGCTAGGAGACAATTATAAGCAGCAGCACGTTAGGCAAGTCTGCATATTTTCCCCTTTGTGAATAGTATGTTTTGAGTTCACAAACGTTCCCCTCTGACTCCAATACATGTAAATGAGGAATATTGATGACAGTGTAAACCCTTTCCGGCTGAAACTCGCTCCAGCTGAAAAGATATTGATGTGATGCCAAAATTTTAACACATTACCCTTAAATTGTTCTACCTTAATCTGCGATGCTGTTGTTCATCATTGTACTGTGATAGCGCCTAGCTGCTATCATGGATCTGGGACACATACTAGGCATAAAAGAAACATGTAACAAAGAGATCCCACCTTGAAGAGCTTACAATCTAAGTAGCACAATCTGTGACCAGCAATATATATAACATCCCCTCAGTAAAAATAAATACTCTTCCCTCTGTCTGTTAAAAAAATACTTGCCACTGATTGGTCAGGTAGGGAGTGGGTCCCCTTTGTTTTTTGCAGGGGGCAGGTCTCCTCTGACTAAAGGTGGTCTACCCTACCTGATGCAGTGTTGCTAACCTTTGAATCACAAGTAATGTGATTTTGGCCCCTTACTCAAGCCAGTCTCCAGCCATAAAACTCCCACTCTCACACAATTTCCATCCTGGCATGGGGGAAATCCCCCAGGATTGGCTGCCCTCCCCACTTCTCTGCCTCCTGGGTATGACTCAGGCACAGCTCTCATTCCACACATACCCCAAAGTCCTCTCTGCTCCTGAGGGGGGTAGGTAAGGGGGGAAGGGGGAGAGGCCAACATCATTCTCACAAGAGGAGTGGGGGAGGAGGAAAATGTCCAGCAGTTCAGGGTGGCACTGCTCCCTCCTCCCCATCCGTGAAAAATGGCTCAGGAGGACTCCACTCTCTTCTCCTCCCCTTTCCGTTCCTGCACCACAAGGCTTTGGAAGAAGAGGTGAAGAATGCAATGAAATGTACTCCACACAGGCCTGGAAAGGGGTAGAAGAGGACCTTATTGCAGCTGCTCTCTGGGCCTGGAGAGAGGGGAAATGGTCTGGGATGTCCCTCTGCTTTCCCTCTCCCAGATATTGTCTGCTCCCCAACACCATCTTTCTCTCTCCCTCAGTGTCTGCTTCAGTTATTTTCTAGCCTCCCTCTACTATCCCTAGACACAGAGAATGGTGTAAAAGGCCACCCAAACTACCTCCTCTGGCCTTAAAGTCAGCCCTAAAATCTTCTGACATGGGAGAAACTGAGAAACACACCTTGTTGGTCCATTCCCAGACCATTTTAAGTAAGCTATCTTCCACTAATATAATGCATTCAGAAATGGGTAGCTGGTCATTAGGGACTAATAGGGCTAAAACCCACTAATAATGTCATGGTAGTGTGACTGATGTTCTACAGGGTGCAGAACTGCCCATTTCCATTGGAGGACTACTGGTGCAGCTGGTGAGCCCTTAACCCCACCACTACCCACTGAATAGAAGAAACCTGCTCCTCTAGCCTCTTCTCTACCTGAGCCAGGAGAAAGCCTTATCCCACCCCACCCCACCCTCTCTCTTCAGTAGTATCGTCATACCCCAAAATATGAGATTTTAAAATAAATCTCATGATTTTGAGACCAATTTGTCCTTTTGGGGGGGGGGACTGTCTTTTGATTTTTGAACTCCCTCTGCCCCTCCCAGTGTATGGAGCAGTTACAGTGGTGCCAACTCTCCCAGATGTAGAGTAAAGTGATTCTCACCCCTGCTGCAGGAGCTCTTACCATGTGTCTGATGGTTCAGAGCTTCCAACCTCAAAATTCTAATAATTCTATGCCCCCCTTTGGCCCATCTCTCAGCCCAGCAATTAATTATACACCTTCCCAACTCCACTTCTGCAGCTCCAGAGGTTCTTCACCTTCCCAGCCAGCACACACAGAGGATTGGGCTTATTAGACCCAGTTGGGGAGGATTCCGAGACTGATTAGTTGACTGGGTGGGTGACTCAAAAAGAGGATCTAAGTTCAGTCAAATGCGGAGTTGCTTTAAGCCAGGAGGTATCTTAAAACAGGAGGGAACTTTTAGTGCACTGTAGCAGGGTCCATAAGGAGAGTTAGTGCATGGCAGGCTAGTGCAAGGTACATTTACCCCACATCTTGCTGCAAATTAAGTGATTGAGTAGACAAGCCCTGAGAGGAAGAACTCAGCTAGGACACAAGCTGCAAGGAGGAGCGCTATGAAACCCTGAACCCAAGGGGACAGTCTACAGAACAGCCTGGGCAGGACTAGAAATAGAGCCTCAAGAAGGAGTGTGAAACCCCTGAACTGGAAAGAGGCTTGGGAAGTCAAAACTAAAAGCACAAAGCCCCCCAGAAACGAGGGCCACGAAGACCTTGAACTGGTGGGGAGAGTTACAAGCTAGGAAAGCCACAGCTTGAAACATTCAGCCCCAGGAAGAGGGCCTGGGAAACCCTAAATCTAAAAAATGCACCCTTTATGGGCAGAGCTAGTTAATCTGATTAGATTAGCCCCAAGGGAGGGGGCATATTAGTCTTAAAGACTCTGGGTATAAGTGGGCTATTCTCACAATGAATGAGGGAGAGTGAGGCAGGGTTCTTGCCGGGCCATCCCTTGCCATGAGAGGGTGTATGCAATATTCCTACAATATGCTATTTTCATATTTTATATTATAATTTATATAGGACTGTATGTGTACATAATAAAATCAAAGCCAAATAAAAGCACAAAGGGTTGTGATGATATAAAATCAGTTATGGAATCTGTTTTATAATGACACTGTGTTATAGGCGGTGCAGGTAGTGACAGCTATAGTTTAGGTTGCATAACACTTTCCATTGTAAGACCCTCTTTTTCAGTTGCTTATAATTTTGCCTAACTTTAGACCATTCAGGCTAACGTTTTCCAGGCTACATCTCTGCCTATGGCTGATTTTTTTAAAGTTCCAGCTTAAAATAGATCAGCCATTTCTCAGAGATTAGTGGGAATATGGTGTTTTGCCCATATTAAAAAAAATACTTACAACTGTTTTGTAGAGATGTTACAGTGCCTCTGTGTTTTAGAGCAAAGGTTTGAAGTTTGGCAGGGGGCTCCCTTGTTTCTGGGAATATGCCTGCTACATCTTTGTAAAATTTTTCTTAAATTTGCCTAAGTTATAAGCCTCTGAAAAAAACACAGTTTGCACATGCTCAGTAGAGATTTGTTAGTATTTGACAGCTAAAGATTCCATCCCCTCTTGACTACCTTATGCCAATTGGACTGTTCATATGCCATCCCTGGTGAGTGACTGAGCATGCTCCATCCCAGCACTGCAGGACTGAGCTCCTCCTGGGTACTGCACACCACTGTGGCACCAGAACTGAGAACAAAGAGAGTGTTCTTAATGGTTCCCCTTCTCACATTCAGAAGAAAGAGGGAGAAGCCTGACCTGAATGAAGGATGGAGAGCAAGGGAGTGGGGGGAAGAGATTCAGGGCAGGAGGACAGAGGTAGGAGTTCAGGAAGGAAGAGTGATAGGAGTAGGAGCTGGGATGGGGGAAAAGAAGCAGGAAGCATCGGCAATGAAGGGACAGTTGGGAACAAGTAGGGGGCAGGTGCAGAAGTGGAAAGAGGGGCAGGAGCATGGAAGAATAGGAACAGAGAGGGAAGGGACCGGATGGAAGAGAAGATAAATATAGGCGCAGGGAGTGGTGAGGACAGGATTTGGAGCAGAAGGAGAAACAGGCAGGGAATGGGAACAGGAGCAGAGGGAGGAGGGCAATGCGGGAATAATGGTGTAGGGACAGGATCTGGGGAGATAGAAACAGAGGGGGCAGTGAGTAGAATCCTGAGGTCTGATTTACAGAAGTGCTGAATAGAAGCTTTGCTTAGGCCCTTAGGATCTCAAATTGGGCTCCAAATGTAGTACTTTGGTCATTTCTTTCTTGATCTATGTGTCTTATTTGCTATGTTGAAATGGAGGTAATATATCATTTTACCTCACAGCCGGATGGTGAAGGTAAATTCATTCAGGTTTTTCAAGAACTAAGTCATGATGGTGAGACCTGCATAGAAAAGCCCATGAGGAAATGAATAATTCCATATGCAGTGCTGGCAGGGCTGATTCTAGAGGCAGGTGAGCAGGGTGGCCACCCTAATTGCTAACTTCCAGGTGGGCCCCATACCTCTTCACTGCTTGACCTCCTCCACACACCTGCAGCCACTCATGGGAGATGGGGTGGAGGCAGCACTGAAAACATTTTCCTCGTCCAGCAAATCAGCTGGGGCTGCTCTTGAGTGCAGGGTTTGGATGGTGCCCAGTAATTATGCATACAGCCATACTTAGAATGATGAGGATAAAAAGAAACATTGAGCTTCCCATTCAGTCAGCACCACCTATCCTATGCACTGAATGAGGCAGGGGTCCTGTGCTAAAAATTGTATGTGATCATGATAAAGAGTGTATCATAGTGTATAAAACATAATAGGTCCAATTAAGCAACTTTTGAAAGCTGGATTTTGCCATTTTAACATTTTCTTAATTCATTTTTTGGGGGGTGGAATAGGGATGCAGAATATTGTTACTAAATGCTGCAGTGTTCAAACAATAAGTGTGTGTCCAGCTTATATTTTTCTAAAATAAAACTACTTCCTTTTGGGTCTGGGTCTGTTCCCATTGCAGTCAATGGCAAAACTCCCATTGATTTAAATTAAGCTCTTTATGGGGCTCCCTAGTGCATTGTGGTTTATATGGTTATCAGGACCACCTGATTAAAAATGCAAGTTTTGAATTGTGCTGTTTTCAGTACATTATACCTTATAGAGAGGTTTTTGTTTGTTTGTTTTTACTAGTTATGTCCTTTCTGAATATAAGTGGCATGTTTTTTCTTTAAAAATATTGTGTTTTGTTATCGTGTACTATGATGATGATCATGCCTATGGCATACTTTGCTGCTTCAGCCTAAAGAAGAAGAAGAATATTAGAGAAATATTAGCTTGTTTTCTTATTATTTTTCTGAGCATATAAAGCACAATGCTAAATACAGATTTTAAACCATTTATGTTGTCAAATTCAAGTGAATTAATAAAGCTCTCAATTTTTGCTTGTCTGGCTCGTCAATATATTCATGATCCTTCATTGTACGTATAGGTTTACACCCTGATTTTTATGCACATGACTAACTTTAAGCATTTGAACAGTACAATTTACGATACATAAAAAAAGTAAAACATTCAAAGCAAAATGAACTAGTTAGCTGCAGCATTAATACCTTTCTGGAGATGCTTATAACTACTGCCAGATATTGTTGTCTGACAAACATTAAACAGAAGAAGTGATGATTAAACCATCCATAAATGTGACACCAAGTCATAATTCAAACAGTCGCACCACGTTGATGGATTGGTTAGGGTTTTTGATGGATTGGTTAGGAGGTTTTTTTTTAATGAAAAGGTAACTTCTTATTGGTATTGCTAGGGCCAAATTTATCCTTGATGTTAGTGGATGAAACTCCACTGAAGCAAATTGCGTTATGACTGATCATGTTGTCCAGTGAATAACAAAAGAAAATTTACTTATAGTTATATTCTAAAGATTAATAACCCATCTGCACAAGTGCTTACATTTAAGTATACGAGTAGTCCCATGGAAGTTGCTTACAGAGAGTCAGTCAGAATTTGGCCTAAGTGTTTTTCCTTCTGTATAAAGTGTGTGTTTGTGATTTGGCTGGTAATATGTAAAAGAACAGTAATTTGAGGAGGAATGGAAGCAACCTAATATGACTGCCCTCAAAACATCCTACTATAGCAGTTCTAGACGTTACAGGAGATGACTGTGGAAGTGATATCTCAGTTACACAATATATAACATTATGAAATGTCCTAAAAGGAGGCATGATTAAAAAGGAAACTAAAGCTTTCATAGCAAATAGAAACATGAATCAAATATGTCAAAGTAAGATGATCACAGAAGCATTAAAGGTCTTAGTGTTCAGCACTGATTTAAGGATTTCTCTGTTGTTACTGACACAGTCATCCCTCCAGCCCAAAATTCAAAGTGAGGGGGTAGAGTTGAGAGCTATCCAGACATATGAAACTGCATGTGCAACTAATACACGTTATTAAAAGCTTGACTCTTTGACATTCTGTTTTCGATTAAATTCATTAAACCAATTCAGTGAAATTCAAAATTCTGATAAATAATTGTTTTACATTTTCTCATTAATTGAAAATGAATAGAAAACCCCCTCATCTACCTGCTTATCTTCTATGAATTTGTCCTGTCGAGTTTTCTGGTAAAAAAAAATAAAAATAAAAATCAGTAAGTCATCTCTGATGCAAACTTTGCTATAACAATCTTGCTATCAGTACAAACTATTGCTGCAGTTCTGAGAACATGCTAGCTTTTTAGGTAGATCAACAAACCTTTCCACTCCATGCTGCTTTGATAGGGCTCCTCATCATATTTGAGATCTAGGTAAGAAGAAAAAAACAATAAGAACATAAGAAAGGCCATAGTGGGTCAGACCAAAGGTCCATCCAGCCCAGTATCCTGTCTACCGACAGTGGCCAATGCCAGGTGCCCCAGAGGAAGTGAACCTAACAGGTAATGATCTAGTGATCTCTCTCCTGTCATCCTTCTCCACCCTCTGACAAACAGAGGCTAGGGACACCATTCCTTACCCATCCTGGCTAATAGCCATTAATGGACTTAACTTCCATGAATTTATCCAGTTCTCTTTTAAATCCTGTTATAGTCCTAGCCTTCACAACCTCCTCAGGCAAGGAGTTCCACAGGTTGTCTGTGCACTGAGTGAAGAAGAACTTCCTTTTATTTGTTTTAAACTTGCTACCCATTAATTTCATTTGGTGGCCCCTAGTTCTTATATTATGGGAACAAGTAAATAACTTTTCCTTATTCACGTTCTTCACACCACTCATGATTTTATATACCTCTATCATATCCCCCCTTCATCTCCTCTTTTCCAAGCTGAAAAGTCCTAGCCTCTTTAATCTCTCTTCATATGGAACCCATTCCAAACCCCTAATCATTTTAGTTGCCCTTCTCTGAACCTTTTCTAATGCCAGTATATCTTTTTTGAGATGAGGAGACCACATCTGTACGCAGTATTCAAGATGTGGGCATACCATGGATTTATATAAGGGAAGTAAGATATTCTCCGTTTTATTCTCTATCCCTTTTTTAATGATTCCTAACATCATGTTAGCATTTTTGACTGCAGCTGCACACTGCATGGACATCTTCAGAGAACTATCCACGATGACTCCAAGATCCCTTTCCTGATTAGTTGTAGCTAAATTAGCCCCCAGCATATTGTATGTATAGTTGAGATTATTTTTCCCAATGTGCATTACTTTACATTTATCCACATTAAATTTCATTTGCCATTTTGTTGCCCAATCACTTAGTTTTGTGAGATCTTTTTGAAGTTCTTCACGTCTGCTTTGGTCTTAACTATCTTGAGCAGTTTAGTATCATCTGCAAACTCTGCCACCTCACTGTTTACCCCTTTCTCCAGACCGCTTATGAATAAGTTCAACAGGATTGGTCCTAGGTTTGACCCTTGGGGAATCCACTAGTTACCCCTCTCCATTCTGAAAATTTACCATTTATTCCTACCCTTTGTTCCCTGTCTTTTAACCAGTTGTCAATCCATGAAAAGATCTTCCCTCTTATCCCATGACAACTTAATTTACATAAGAGCCTTTGGTGAGGGACCTTGTCAAAGGCTTTCTGGAAATCTAAGTATACTATGTCCACTGGATCCCCCTTGTCCACATGTTTGTTGACCCCCTCAAAGAACTCTAATAGATTAGTAAGATATGATCTCCCTTTACAAAACCTTGTTGACTTTTGTGCAACAATTTATGTTCTCCTATGTGTTTCACAATTTTATTCTTTACTATTGTTTCAACTAATTTGCCCGGTACTGATGTTAGACTTACTGGTCTGTAATTGCCATGATCACCTCTAGAGCCCTTCTTAAATATTGGCGTTACATTAGCTATCTTCCAGTCATTGGGTACAGTAGCTGATTTAAAGGACAGGTTACAAACCATAGTTAATAGTTCTGCAATTTCACATTTGAGTTCTTTCAGAACTCCTGGGTGAATGCCATCTGGTCCCGGTGACTTGTTACTGTTAAGTTCCTCAATTAATTCCAAAACCTCCTCTAGTGACACTTCAATCTGTGACAATTCCTCAGATTTGTCACCTACAAAAGACGGCTCAGGTTTTGGAATCTCCCTAACATCCTCAGTCGTGAAGACTGAAGCAAAGATTGCATTTAGTTTCTCCGCAATGACTTTGTCGTCTTTAAGTGCTCCTTTTGTATCTCGATCGTCCAGGGGCCCCACTGGTTGTTTAGTAGGCTTCCTGCTTCTGATGTACTTAAAAAACATTTTGTTATTACCTTTTGAGTTTTTGGCTAGCTGTTCTTCAATCTCCTTTTTGGCTTTTCTTATTACATTTTTACATTTAATTTGGCAGTGTTTATGCTCCTTTCTATTTACCTCACTAGGATTTGACTTCCACTTTTTAAAGGTGCCTTTTTATCTCTCACTGCTTCTTTTACATGGTTGTTAAGCCATGGTGGCTCTTTTTTAGTTCTTTTACTGTGTTTTTTAGTTTGGGGTATACATTTAAGGTGAGCCTCTATTATGGTGTCTTTGAAAAGTGCCCATGCAGCTTGCGGGGATTTCACTCTAGTCACTGTACCTTTTAATTTCTGTTTAACTAACCTCCTCATTTTTGCATAGTTCCCCTTTCTGAAATTAAATGCCACAGTGTTGGGCTGTTGAGGTGTTCTTCCCACCATAGGAATGTTAAATGTTATTATATTATGGTCACTATTTCCAAGCGGACTGTTATAGTTACCTCTTGGACCAGATCCTGTGCTCCACTCAGGACTAGATCGAGAGTTGCCTTTCCCCTTGTGGGTTCCTCTACCAGCTGTTCCAAGAAGCAGTCATTTAAAGTATCGAGAAATTTTGTCTCTGCATTTCGTCCTGAGGTGATATGTACCCAGTCAATGCGGGAATAATTGAATCCCGCACTATTAATGAGTTTTTTATTTTGATAGCCCCTCTAATCTCCCTTAGTATTTCATCTTCACTATCATTGTCCTGGTCAGATGGTTGATAATAGATCCCTACTGTTATATTCTTATTAGAGCATGGAATTACTATCCATAGAGATTCTATGGAACATGTGGATTCATTTTAGATTTTTTATTTCATTTGATTCTACATTTTCTTTCACACATAGTGCCACTACAACCCCCCCCCAAAAATGTTCTGTCCTTCCGATATATTTTGTACCCCTATGGAATTTCTGAGAATGCCACCATAGAGGTCCTGGATTTTAGTCTCTTTCCTAGCAGCCTAAATTTGGCCTCCAGGACGTCTCCCTACCCTTTCCTCCGTCATTGGTACCTACATGTACCACGACCACCAGCTCCTACCCAGCACTGCACATAAGTCTATCTAGATGCCTTGAGAGATCTGCAACCTTTGCACCAGGCAGGCAAGTCACTATATGGTTCTCCCGGTCATCACAACCCAGCTATCTATGTTTCTAATGATCGAATCTCCCATTACTAACACCTGCCTAATAAATGCCTAATTCTATTTTTTTTTAAAGTACAGCTGCTGGGCTGGATTAACGTATTCAAATAAAAAATAACTACCTCTATGGCTCCAGAGGGGAGTTTTTGATTGTGACTTCAACAAGACAAAATAATTCCTAGTGGGAGGGGAATGGGGAGGGACGATACAGGATGTACTCCAAAGCCTATTGAAATCAATGAGATCCTTTCCATTCTCTTCTTTGGCCTTTAGGGTCAGGCACATAAAGGAGTATTTAATCTCCTTCCTCTTGTTTTGTCTATGCAGTATGTACCAAAAATAGTTTACATACGCTGGCCAACTTCCCCCACCTCACCCTCTGAGAGCAGACCTCTACAAATACAGTCTGGAGATCTGACCAGGGATCTACCAGATATATTTTAAATTCTTAGCACTAAATGCCAAGTGTGGAACTCTTTTCTCATTTTATGGTAACTGTGACAGAATATACCCCTGTGTTCACGCTCCACATACTACTGTAATAATGTTTGTACAAGGTATTGTGACACCTCTCGCTTGCCCTGAAAGGGTTAATGTAGATTGAGAAGGGGGTTAATTAATCTGAAAGGCCACAGCAGAGGGAAATCAAATGACTAAGTAATCCCCTGACTGAGTGAGGGAGCCCAGCTGAGGCATAAGAGCCAGGCTGGGTTTATAAAGACAGGAAAGTAGGAATAAAGAGCAGGAAAGAGTTATTAGGGAAATTTATAGTTATTCTGTGGGAGAAAGGAGGAGTTTTCTAGCACTACAGAGCCAAGTTACTTCTTGGAAGGAAGGAGTTGTGAGGCTGGCAAACTCAGTGAGAAGGAAAAAACCAATGGTAAGGAAAAGGCTTAGGGAAAGGCAGTAAGGTCCAGGAGAGAACAGACCTTAGCTGCTGATTAGAGAGTCCCTGAGCTGGCAGTTGGAGTAAAGAGTGGGCCCAGGTTCCTCTGCCAACCATTGAGGAAGTGGCACTGTAGGGTAATGAATGTGAAGCTTGCCTAAGACTGAGGAGAAAATCCTTTGATCCCTTGGAAGGGGAAAATGTGTATAGTGACTTGGCTGGAGGGCTGAGTCCTGAAGAGGCAGCAGTAACTCATGGAGCAAGAGGGGGGCCTGCGGGGGGAGGGAGAGAGATAGTGAGCAACTGTGGAAAAGGGTGTTGACCTCATAAAGCTAATCCCCAGAATGGCTAGGCAGTGGGGCCATCTATCCGTGAGTCCAGCACCATTCACAGGTATGACTTGTGAGGTATCACTTAAACTCAAATTACTGATCAATCATATCAGTGCATGTTGTGACATTATGCATATAAGCTGAAATCCTGACTGAAGCATGTTCCCCAGATAAATCTGGGGAGTAACTAAACCAGTTCCTCCAAGACAAAGGGCAAGCTGCTGCCTCAGCCAGGGGTCAATAAGGCTGATATACCATTAGCTGCTAAATTGACGATTTTCAAACTTTTGAGCTGAGCTGCTCCTCTTTGAGTTAAAATTTTTGGTTATGCCCCCAGGTGGGGGATGGGACTGGTGGCCAGGGGCTCCTGCTATCATCCCCTTTCCCTAGCAGGGACTGGTGGCACTGCCCCAAATGTTCCTACATACCGCCGCCCCGGGAGGGTGTGCCCCACAATTTGAAAATCTCTGCTAAATGGCCATTCTTTGGCAGGGAAAGGATCTGGAAGAAAAATCTCTATATTTTAGCAAAGAAATAGCATGGAGTTTCCTTTCTTCACCCGCCTGCCTTTTGCCTTGCTCCCAGTTGGAAATGCTTCTGAAAGTGGGGACAGGGCTATAAAAAGAAGCGGGTAGACCCTGCCAGCACCCCTCCCCCCATTCTCTGCACCTGAAAAGACAAAAGGCAATATATGTTGGACTTTGGGGGAGGGATCCTGACCTGAAGAATAACACCATTTCATAACTGAAGAGAGATTACTCATAAATGGGCAAAAACTGATACTTCCCCTAGCCATCTACATCATCACAGACCCCCCTCCCCCACCCCAAAAAGCCATGGCCACAACCATTCATCTGGAAAAAACCCCAATCAAGAAAATCCAAAGGCACGATGAAGCCTATTTAAGAAATTAAATGTAACATGTTACTGATTGCTATATATAGATTTGAGAGAAGCACAGTAGCTTAAGTTGCTCATGATGTAACTGAGTAAACTCTCCATAATGCAAAAATGCTAAAGTATTCATAGAAGGTCAGTTGAACTTAATCTTCTTTTGCAAAGAAATGTGGAGCCATAAAGTGCATTGGAGATGTCATGGTTTTGAGAGACAAATACAATGCACTGACTCGTGCAGTGTTTAATTCATCTTTTAAATCCCCTTTAATATAAATAGTTAAAAACAAACAGTTTTGTATTCCTGAAGGCTATTGCTGTCCTATATATTTTGAGCACTACCTATTATATCTGTAGGGTCTTGTGCCTCACCTTTCATAATGGTAGTTGAGCTCTGTCTTCTAATTCCTTAATGAACATATGCTTTTTATGGTTAAGCTCCTAAGGGGCAATCCTCAGCTGGTATAAATTACATAGTTTTACTGACTTGGAGGAGGATCTGAGAATCTTCCTGGTTTTCTAGTTCAAAAAATAATTCTCATGCTGAAGAAATATTCAAAAAAGTGCCAAAGTACCACAGTGTGTGAGATTTCAAATGACATTGCAATACCACTCCCTATACTAGGAGAATAAAATATTGATCCAAGATCTACAAAGCTTTAAAAAAAAAAGCACAAATAAAATAAGGGTTTTTACATGATGTGGAGTAGAGAAGAGAAAAATGTGTGCTGACTTTTCAGAGAGCTGAACCAATTTACTTCAATTTTCCTACTTGCTGTTTCTTCTACAATTTAAGGTTCTCACCTTGCAATAATCCTCAAAATAGGAGGATCCCAGAGTCCTCCCTCCTATCTGTGTGTTGTTGCCTTTTAGATTCCATAAAGGTGAACTGCGAAGATTAGAGCTAAAAAATTCAAACATCTTAGTAAGATCTCAAAGAGGGGGAAAATTGAATAACACTGCATTATAATAAAATCGGAAACAATTACAATCTTAGGGAAGGAAGCAATTTTACCCCACCATGCTTTTGTCTAGTGAATATTTCCACAGGAAGAAAAGACGCAGGACTGAGGAGTCTATAGGACTAGAAAGAAAGATGGCTGCCAAACAGCTCTGTCACTGAGGTGGGGATCTAATTACAAAACAACAAGCTCAGAAAATGTCAGTTGAACCAGAAAGCTGGGCACAGAAAGTAGAGGGAAAAGACACCAAGGGAAGATTCCAAACAAAGAGTTAAGTGGACAGATCAATGGGGTCCCGTGAAAGCGGGGCAGACAACCAGTGAATACCAAAGATTAGTAAGTGCAAGTAGAAGTTTACCATGCCATGTTGTGAGAAATCAGCAGGCTGGCAGCACACAGACATCATAGTTAAGCTTAGACAGGACACCTGGCTGTCACTGAGATTAGACCAGATCTGGTGAAAGAGGAAAAAACAGACCAGACCCCATTCTTAAACAGAGTTCTCTCTGCTACAACCCACCCTGGCTGAATAATTATGAATTGGCTGGAAAGTGACCTGGGTAAAGCCAACCCTGACAAAACATAAGCAACATCAGCTGGAGGTCAGGTGGGGGCCCCATATTGGTGAGGTAATTGCTAATGATTTTCTAATGGACTGGTACTTTTTCCAATGATTGTTCAGTGAGATCTGCAAGGGATGAACCATCTATAACTTTGGGACCAGTCAGAAGATCAGTGAAGAATATCTATAAATTTTGGTAAATATCTAGGGAAAGACTTGTCAAGTGATTTATTCTGTTTACCTCAGGCTATTTTCCAAATTAAACTGTCTGCTTCAATGGAACTTTCGCTGACGTGTTTCTCTGTATTCTTTGTTTTGGCTTCAAGGTGAGAATCATTGCTGTGTTTAGGGAGGGGGCGATCAGGCTACTATTATACGGTTATTTTTTTCAGACATGAATAAGAAATGTGACCAGTTTACAGAGAGGGTTAATCCATATTTGAAATTTAGTGGATAACCTGGAGCAGGAGTTTATCATAACCCACAAAGCACCAAGACATTACCAGGTGTCAAGTGTACATATTTTTGTTAAGAACCAAAGTGAGCTTTTGAAAAATCAAGTAGTGTTGTACAATGAATAGATAGTGGGATTGTCAGAGCTGGCACTGGAAAGAGACATCAGGTTGCTAGATTGTATGATTTCAAAAAACAATCCACTGTGTACCTATATCTCTCACAAAGGCCTTCATTCTGCAATGAGATCCATGGCCACGCAGAGTCCCATTAAAGTCAATACAGCTAAATGCTTTCACAAAGATCTGCCTTTTTCAGGCACAAGGATCTTTCATAACCATATTAAAAATACAGTGCTTGTTCAGATCTCAGAGTTGGGAGACTGGGGGAGGGGCGGGGGAGTATAATTAAATTGAAATATTCCACTATCTCAGCTATGAAATCTCTTTGGACCTAGACCACACAATGAAAGGAACCTTTGGGCTTTTTGTTGACAGCAGCAAAGGTTGTGTAACAAATGGAGTGTGACGAAAACAGCAGAGATGCAGAGAATGGTTAACGAATAGAACGGCAGCAGCAGTGAGACCGAGGGCCTGTCTACACGAGACAGTTGCAGCAGTATAACTTAAGGTGTAACTATAAACTGATGTTTTTAAAACAATGCAGTGTAAACATTCTCAGGTTGATTTGAGAGTAGCTTATTTTGGTTTAAATAATGTCATTAGGAACAGACTTAACTTTAGTGACATAAGTCATTCATTCTGAAATCAGAGCCATTTGCACTGGTTTAGTTATATTGATGATAAAGCCAATGCAAGTTTCTCATTGAGATGAGAAACAAAGGTAAAGCTTTGCAGGGCAAGAAAGAGTTGCTGAGTCAAGGGCGATGACTGTGTAAACAAGCAGTCTGAACACACCCATTTTTGTAACAGTTTTTCTTACCAGTAATCAGTATTATTGGAGTTGCTTAAAATTACTTGGCAATTAGTGATAAAATTCGCTGGTGGCTCTGTGAAAATAATTACCAAAACAATTAGTCTCAACTAGGGCTGTCAAGCGATTAAAACAATTAATTGCCCTGTTAAACAATCATAGACTACCATTTATTTAAACATTTTTGGATGTTTTCTACATTTTCAAATATATTGATTTCAATTACAACACAGAACGCAAAGTGTACAGTGCTCACTGTATTTTTTATTACAAATATTTGCACTGTAAAAAACAAATACTTTTCAATTCACCTCATACAAGTACTGTAGTGCAATCTCTTATCATGAAAGTTAAACTTAGAAATGTAGAATTATATATAAAAAAAACTGCATTCAAAAATAAAACAATGTAAAACTTTAGTCTGCAAGTCCACTCAGTCCTACTTCTTGTTCAGCCAGTCACTCAGACAGACAAGTTTGTTTACATTTGCAGGAGATATTGCTGCCCGCTTCTTGTATACAATCTCATCTGAAAGTGAGAACAGGCATTTGCATGGTGCTGTTGTAGCTGACATCACAAGATATTTACGTGCCAGATGCAGTAAAGATTCATATGTCTCTTCATGCTTCTACAGCCATTCCAGAGGATATGCCTCCATGCTGATGAGGCGTTCTTCTCAATAATGGTCCAAAGCAGTGCGGACCAATGCATGTTGGTTTTCATCATCTGAGTCAGATGCCACTAGTAGAAGGTTGATTTTCTGTTTTGGTGGTTCAGGTTCTGTAGTTTCCGCGTCGGAGTGTTGCTCTTTAGAGACTTCTGAAAGCATGCTTCACACCTCATCCCTCTCAGATTTTGGAAGGCACTTTAGATTCTTAAACCTTGGGTTGAGTGCTGTAGCTACCTTTAGAAATCTCACATTAGTACCTTCTTTGCATTTTGTCAAATCTGCAGTGAAAGTGTTGTTCATTTTAAGAACATGTGCTGGGTCATCATTGGAGACTGCTATAACATAAATATATATGGCAGACTGCAGGTAAAACAGCAGACCTACTATTCTCCCCCAAAGAGTTCAGTCAAAAATGTAATTAACATTTTATTTTTTAACGAGCATCATCAACATGGAAGCATGTCCTCTGGAATGGTGGTCAAAGCATGAAGGGGAGCATACAGATGGTTAGCATATCTGGCACATATCCTTGCAATGCCAGTTACAAAGGTGCCATGTGAATGCCTGTTCTCACTTTCAGGTGACATTGTAAATACAAAGCCAGCAGCATTATCACCCATAAATGTAAACAAAATTGTTTGTCTTAGCGATTGGTTGAACAAGAAATGGGACTGAGTGGATGTGTAGGCTCTAAAGTTTTACATTGTTTTGTTTGAGGGCAGTTATGTAACAAAAAAAAAATCTACGTTTGTAAGTTGCACTTTCATGATAAAGAGATTGCACTACAGTACTTGTATAAGGTGAACTGAAAAATACAATTTTTAAATCATTTTTACCGTACAAATATTTGTAATAAAAATAATAAGGTGAGCACTGTGCACTTTGTATTCTGGATTGTAATTGAAATCAATATATTTGAAAATGTAGAAAAACATCCAAAAACATTTAATAAATTTCAATTGGTATTCTATTGTTTAACAGTGCGATTAAAAGTGCAGTTAATCGCGATTAATTTTTTTTTAGTTAATCGCGATTAATCGAGAGCCCTAGTTTCAACACTTGGTAGTGTGATACAAATCAAAGTTAGGATGACCTTTCTTGAAACATATTTATTAACACTGACCATGTTACTCATGAGCTTTTAACTCTCTATAAAGGAACTTGAGACAAGAGATCTCAACTCAAAGATGCACAGTTTGTAGTTGTAGATCATGGTTTTCTGAAATCCATTTGATTGAGAGCTGATCTAGGAAAACAGGCGTGTGAGCACACTATGTTTTTTGCACATCTCTCCATTCAAGGGAATGGATAGCAACAACTGAAACTTGTCAGAAATGGGAAAAGGGAGAAGAAAGGTCCCGTTCCTGGCCCAGGGATCCCAAAAGGGTATGCCTCTGGAAAGGGTGTAACATTCAGTAGGAATCATGAACCTAGAGCTGGGTGACTTTTTTGGCCAAAAATTTTTAGCTAAACAGATTCTACTCAAACAAATTTCACAAATTTGTGAAAATTTCAAATTAATTTTCTTTTAAAGCTGAAAAAAATAAAAACATTTTGTTCTAACATTTTCTAAATAAAATGTCTTGCTTTTTCAATTCAAAATAACTTTGTTTGAAATTTACTTCATTTTATACAATTAAAAGGTAAAAATACATAATTAAAAAGTTTCATTTTGGGGGCAAAGAAAGCATTGCGTGGGACCCAAAACAAAATGACTGTATACTTATCAGTTAACCCTAAACTTTTTAAAATTGTGTTGATGTGAATTTTTTGTACAATCAGCAAACCGAAAAGTCCATTATGGCACAGCTGTACACGAGCCCCCAGAATGAAACTGCTCGTTTAAAAGAATATTTTTGGACCATGCCAACAGAATCTGGTTGCATAACAAATTTTGATGGACAAAGAAGTAGTTTGTATCTGATTCAAGCAAGCTGATCTTCAGTAGGTTTGAATTAAATAGAAATATATAGGTGCCTGTGTTGGAAATAGCGATGGTTGTGGTTTTATTTTATTAGAAGCTTTTGTGAGTTGATCATGGCTGGTGACCTATTCACCAAACTATGCACATGATCATGTTACTTTCAGAATCTCAGGCTTGGTCTACACTACAGAGTTAGGTTAATGTGAGGCAGCTTATGTCATGTGAGAGTCTACACTACAGCTTTGGTCCCGATGATGTAAGTAACCTACTACATCGACATAATAACTCCACCTCCATGAGAGGCGTAGGGCTTATGTCAGTGTAGTTAGCGAGATGCAATGTCCATGTAAACACTGTGAGTTACTTACATCAGCTGTTGGCTGTCACTCCCTGCTTTCTATGTATCTGGCTGCTGGGCAGCAGAGTCCAAAATGGTAACCAAAGTGGACACCTCTGGGAGGCCACTAAAATTGATATAAATAACGCCATATCTATGCGTTGACCTAACTATGTTGACCTAAACTTGACACTTCCTGCAGAGGTGGAGTTAAGTCAGCATCATGGGTGAGTTACGTTGGCAGGAGCGAAATTGTAAAAGTGCCTTATGTCGATCTAACTCTGTAGTGTAGACCAGACCTTACACATCTAAGTAGCTTTGTGGATCTGGGTCTGAGGCTATGTCCACACTACCATGGTAAGTCAACCTACACTATGCAACTGCAGCTACATGAATAACGTAGCTGGAGTCAATGTACCTTAGGTCGAGTTACTGCAGGGTCTACGCTTGAGGGGTCAACAGGAGAAAATGACCCTCATTCCTTGAGGTAGCCTTTCACAACAGCGCTGATTTACACTGATGGGGTTAGGGAAGGAACCATGGTTCTGGGCACAAGTCGGGAGTTAGGATCCAAGGATCTATGATGGGACTTCACAATCAGACAGAACTGCAGTTGCCATGGAGATTAGGGAGCAGGAAGGGACATTCATAGGACAAGAGCTACCCCTTGATTCTACCAAGGGGATGAGCAGAAGGAAAAAGAGAAAATGCCTCAGGGCTCTGAGGTGGCAGTGTAGGAGAAGGAAGAGACCTTAGGGCTCAAGGAAGCTGAAGAGGAAGATGCTCTTGGGCATGGGACCAGAAGTCAGGCAGGCAGAATGCAGGTATCTCACATGTTTTGTATGTGGGGGTTATTGACAGGAAGGGATGCTGTGCAGATAAGCAAAATGAATTAACAAGATTCTAATTTAGTGAGGGGGAGGGATGTTTAGAGGCTACATTGCAGTTTCATTTCTTTCCTGCTTCCTAAATAGCAACAGCAGATCAGAACTAAAGCCTTTTTCCTCCCAGAGGAACCCAAAACTTCACCCTGGCTTTCCCTGGGCAGGACCCCTATTGCCATACTTAAACATATGCCCCCCAAAGCCCAGTTCTTGATGACAGAGAAAGGGACAAAAAGAGTAATATCATTGTCATTTTTATTTGTGGGATGTGCTCAGCCACTATGGTGAGTGGGGGGCCATGTAAGAAACAAGATAGATATATTTCTACAGTGGAAAGGATGGATTAGTATACACAGTTCTAAACGTCTGGGCAATGCCCCTTCTGATTATGAAATGATGTATAATAGTCACTACAGGTTGAGGAGAAAAATTAAAATGCATTGTACAAGATTTTGCATCAGCATTGCAATTTCTCTCATTTTGCTTGTTTGTCTAAAAACCATGCATGTGTGTGGGAGGGGTGGGGGGTTGCTGTTGCAACTCTTTCTCCATCTATCAGAGTAGGATGATAGTAGCATTAAATTCCCATCCTTAACTTGTAGGCTCCCCCTTTTAGACATAATTCTTTTTACTCATTCTAGCTGTTAGGCTCTCATTTTATAAACTCTTACGTATATACTTAACTTTTACTTTACTACTGTGAGTAGTGTCCCCTCAAAGTCAAGCCTATGTGGAAATGTTCACAGGATCGTAGCCTTTCTGTGTGCATCTAAGCCTTTCTAGGGAGAGTTATATCAGCATTTCAAAAAAGTCAATATATTTGATTTTTCAGATAAGTTTCAGGTAAGCTACAAATCTTGCACAGTAAAGGTGCTGCTTCAGTCTGAGATAAGCTCCTTTTACCCTGCTGCACCAGTCCTCTGCAAAAGGGAAAACAAGGATAAAAAATTTAGGTTATGCATCCTCCTTCTCTTTTTACTTTAAACACCCTCAGCCAGCAACAGACCAAAATTGGTCCTCTGTTATTCACTTGCAACTTCATCTAAATCACTCTGGGAACAGCTGGAACCTCGATGATCAAGATTGTCACTGGGTGTAAGGTGCAGTGCCAGTGGTCAGTCAGGGCTCATCACTTTTCATGAGAGAGAGCTGAAAGCCACAATTAGGATGGTCATAGGTTACATACAGTACCAGACATTTCTATTAAAACACACACACACCCCGCACCAAAAAACAGTCCATACATTTATTTTTAAAGCTCTTTTAAATGACTCAGCTCCTGTATTCCATGTAGCTCTTTCTATAGTCCCCCATTACTGTAGTATCTGGTAGCTTCACAATATTCCTGTGAAATAGAGAAGTATTTTGCAGATGGGAAACTGAGACCCAATGAGATTAAGGACTGGATCCACAAAGGTACTTCGTTTCCTACTCCCCGGATTTAGGCACCACTACAACCCCCAAAAATCTGCTTGGCTGCTGCCTAACCCTGTAGGCACTTAAACTCACTCCTCACCTAAGTTTTCAGGGTAAAAATTCACTGGATACATAGGTGTGGGAATCAAGGATGCGGGGGGTGCTGCAGTGCCCACAGGTTTTGCGCAGGGTCACAGCACTGCCAGACTCATGCCCGGGGTCCCAGCTGCAGGACCCGTGCCCAGGGCTCTGCTCCCGCCCCCAGCTATGGTCCCAGCCTCAGCTCCCTTACCTCTGTCTGCATCCCCCTCCCCATCCCAGAGCCATGGCCTGGTCCTGGCCCCAGGTCTGGGGAGAGGGGGCACAGAGAGGGATATGGTGAGGTGCAAAGTAAAAAGGTTGGGGACCACTGGCTTTTAGCACGCCCACTGTAAAAAGTGTTCCAGCACCACTGACTGGATACCTATGGTTCAGCCTCTGGACATGCACACACCAATGCTTCTCTATAAGCAGCTGGATGCTTATCTCCCTCATAAGCCCTAGAGCAGGGGTCTTCAACCTCTGGCATGTGGCCCGTCAGTAAAATCCACTAGCGGGCTGGGATGCTAAATCCACATCCCTCAGCCAGCGCCGCTTCCCGCTGCCCCCATTGGCCTGGAATGGCGAACCATGGCCAGTGGGAGCCGCGATCGGCTGAACCTGCAGAAGCTGCAGGTAAACAAACCATCCCGGCCTGCCAGTGGATTTCCCTGATGGGCTGCGTGCCAAAGGTTACCGATCCCTGCCCTAGAGAAATCCATGAAGTGGGGGAAGTCTGGTATTCCTCGTAACTCACGAGCAGGGACTGGTCCTATAAGTGTGCTCAGAGGCCACTTAACTCCAGACAAAACAGCTGGAGAGGGGGGACAAGGAGACCCTCCCTTATAACCTTTAGCTCAATAGTTAGGGTACTAAGTTAGGATGTAGGAGACCCCCAGTTCAATTTCTCCCTTCTCCCTGAGGAGGAGTTGGGATCTGAACAATGCTCTGCTACTTCACAGGTGAGTGCCCTGGGCTGTAGGATATCCCTCGACTTCTCCTATTGAAGTTTTTCCACTTTAAATAAATGAATAATTAAATATTGGAGCAGAGGAAATGTGAGAAACTCTAGCCCAATGGTTAGATAGAATCATAGAATCATAGAATATCAGGGTTGGAAGGGACCTCAGGAGGCCATCTAGTCCAACCCCCTACTCAAAGCAGGACCAATCCCCAATTAAATCATCCCAGCCAGGGCTTTGTCAAGCCTGACCTTAAAAACTTCTAAGGAAGGAGATTCTACCACCTCCCTAGGTAACGCATTCCAGTGTTTCACCACCCTCCTAGTGAAAAAGTTTTTCCTAATATCCAACCTAAACCTCCCCCACTGCAACTTGAGACCATTACTCCTTGTCCTGTCATCTTCTACCACTGAGAATAGTCTAGAACCATCCTCTTTGGAACCACCTCTCAGGTAGTTGAAAGCAGCTATCAAATCCCCCCTCATTCTTCTCTTCTGCAGACTAAACAATCCCAGTTCCCTCAGCCTTTCCTCATAAGTCATGTGTTCCAGACCCCTAATCATTTTTGTTGCCCTTCGCTGGACTCTCTCCAATTTATCCACATCCTTCTTGTAGTGTGGGGCCCAAAACTGGACACAGTACTCCAGATGAGGCCCCACCAATGTCGAATAGAGGGGAACGATCACGTCCCTCGATCTGCTCGCTATGCCCCTACTTATACATCCCAAAATGCCATTGGCCTTCTTGGCAACAAGGGCACACTGCTGACTCATATCCAGCTTCTCGTCCACTGTAACCCCTAGGTCCTTTTCCGCAGAACTGCTGCCTAGCCATTCGGTCCCTAGTCTGTAGCTGTGCATTGGGTCATTCCGTCCTAAGTGCAGGACCCTGCACTTATCCTTATTGAACCTCATCAGGTTTCTTTTGGCCCAATCCTCCAATTTGTCTAGGTCCCTCTGTATCCTATCTCTGCCCTCCAACGTATCTACCACTCCTCCCAGTTTAGTATCATCCACAAATTTGCTAAGAGTGCAAACCACACCATCCTCCAGATCATTTATGAAGATATTGAACAAAACCGGCCCCAGGACCGACCCCTGGGGCACTCCACTTGACACCGGCTGCCAACTAGACATGGAGCCATTGATCACTACCCGTTGAGCCCGACAATCTAGCCAACTTTCTACCCACCTTATAGTACATTCATCCAGCCCATACTTCTTTAACTTGCTGACAAGAATACTGTGGGAGACCGTGTCAAAAGCTTTGCTAAAGTCAAGAAACAATACATCCACTGCTTTCCCTTCACAGAATCAGTAATCTCATCATAGAAGGCGATTAGATTAGTCAGGCATGACCTTCCCTTGGTGAATCCATGCTGACTGTTCCTGATCACTTTCCTCTCGTGTAAGTGCTTCAGGATTGATTCCTTGAGGACCTGCTCCATGATTTTTCCAGGGACTGAGCTGAGGCTGACTGGCCTGTAGTTCCCAGGATCCTCCTTCTTCCCTTTTTTAAAGATTGGCACTACATTAGCCTTTTTCCAGTCATCTGGGACTTCCCCCGTTCGCCACGAGTTTTCAAAGATAATAGCCAATGGCTCTGCAATCACATCCGTCAATTCCTTCAGCACTCTCGGATGCAACTCGTCCGGCCCCATGGACTTGTGCACGTCCAGCTTTTCTAAATAGTCCCTAACCACCTCTTTCTCCACAGAGGGCTGGCCATCTACTCCCCATGTTGCGATGCCCAGCGCAGCAGTCTGGGAGCTGTCCTTATTAGTGAAGACAGAGGCAAAAAAAGCATTGAGCACATTAGCTTTTTCCACATCCTCTGTCACTAGGTTGCCTCCCTCATTCAGTAAGGGGCCCACACTTTCCTTGGCTTTCTTCTTGTTGCCAACATACCTGAAGAAACCCTTCTTGTTACTCTTGACATCTCTTGCTAGCTGCAGCCCCAGGTGCGATTTGGCCCTCCTGATTTCATTCCTACATGCCCGAGCAATATTTTTATACTCTTCCCTGGTCATATGTCCAACCTTCCACTTCTTGTAAGCTTCTTTTTTATGTTTAAGATCTGCTAGGATTTCACCATTAAGCCAAGCTGGTCGCCTGCCATATTTACTATTCTTTCGACTCATCGGGATGGTTTGTCCCTGTAACCTCAACAGGGATTCCTTGAAATACAGCCAGCTCTCCTGGACTCCTTTCCCCTTCATGTTAGTCCCCCAGGGGATCCTACCCATCCGCTCCCTGAGGGAATCGAAGTCTGCTTTCCTGAAGTCCAGGGTCCGTATCCTGCTGCTTACCTTTCTTCCCTGTGTCAGGATCCTGAACTCGACCATCTCATGGTCACTGCCTCCCAGATTCCCATCCACTTTTGCTTCCCCCACTAATTCTTCCCTGTTTGTGAGCATCAGGTCAAGAAAAGCTCCCCCCCTAGTTGGCTCGTCTAGCACTTGCACCAGGAAATTGTCCCCTACGCTTTCCAAAAACTTCCTGGATTGTCTATGCACCGCTGTATTGCTCTCCCAGCAAATATCAGGAAAATTAAAGTCACCCATGAGAACCAGGGCGTGCGATTTAGTAGCTTCTGCGAGTTGCCGGAAGAAAGCCTCATCCACTTCATCCCCCTGATCCGGTGGTCTATAGCAGACTCCCACCACTACATCACTCTTATTACTCACACTTCTAAACTTAATCCAGAGACACTCAGGTTTTTCTGCAGTTTTGTACCGGAGCTCTGAGCAGTCATACTGCTCCCTTACATACAGTGCTACTCCCCCACCTTTTCTGCCCTGCCTGTCCTTCCTGAACAGTTTATAACCATCCATGACAGTACTCCAGTCATGTGAGTTATCCCACCAAGTCTCTGTTATTCCAATCACGTCATAATTCCCTGACATCACCAGGACCTCCAGTTCTCCCTGCTTGTTTCCAAGGCTTTGTGCATTCGTATATAAGCACTTGAGAGAACCTGCTGATCGCCCCTCACTCACCTAAGTGGCATATCCCTCTTCAAATCCCTTCCCCTCATTTGGTGTGGGGGGGGGGAAGGACTTGAATCAGGGGTTTCTCACATTCCATCTGAGTACCCTACTCCCTGGGATAAATGTTACAAGGGAGCACCTTCTCTCAGCCATTTTGTGTGGCATTAGGGGCCTCTCACCCCAGATTAGGCCCTGCATGCAAGTTAAGCAGAGGAACACCTATTTTCCCCCACTTCATTGATAGCTAGCAGACACAGGTTCCTAAGGAGGCACCCATCTCTGCAAGAGGGAAGGGGCTTAAGACACACTCCTCTCATCAGCATCTCCCATTGGCTAGCTTAGGCAGCTCCTTTCCTAGCATGCAGGGTTTTGTGAATCACATTCTAGAATGTCTCTTCCCCTTCATTGTACAGAGGAGCTTAGGGTGGCTTATGGATCACAGTGTTGTTCCTGTGATTTTCAAGGCATTGCACCACTCAGCATCACAATGCTTAAGTCTTGCTGTGGAGCTGGGCCAAAGTGATTAGCCAAAGGTTGCACAAGAAGTTAGTGGTAGAGGTAAGAATTAAATTCATATCTCCTTTAGCACAAGGCTATCCTTCCTTCCCCTGCTTCTCCACTTCAAGAGGGACAGATTTCAATTATATGACTCAATGATTTTTCATGCCACACAATACATATACACATATTTACCTCTATGGTTAGCTTCACAATCTCATTAATTTGTGCTGTTTTAATTATTAGCTTGTACTAATGCCCCAGTTGTGAAAAGTTGTCATCCTCCTGCAATTGGTCAAACAGATAAAATGCACGTAAAAGACCTTTTAGTGGAAAAATAAACTAAAATAGGACAAATCTGCAAAGCACTCTCTCAACCACAAATCTAACTTGGTGTAATAATTTCACATGCTTTGCATGTTGTGCTATGTTTATACTATGCAATCTGTTGTAAAGTTTGCATAAAATATTTAAAATAAAAAGTTTAAGGATTAAAATTGGTATAAGGAAGTAGCTCTTTGCTAATTATTAACTAATATGCACTAAACCCAGAAAAGTAGTATTCACCAGAGTCAGGTAGACATGCGGGCACTTTGGTTAGAATCGATTCAACCCCAACTCTTTATCTACCACGGAGTGGTGGGGTGGGTCAAAGCCTGAACACATTGTCTTTGAAGTTAGAGGATGTTAGTCTTCAGGCTTAAATTAATGAGCACTAAATTCATTTAAAGAGAAACATGATTTAATGTACAAACAGGGTAATGAGAAACAGGATAAAGAAGCATTGAGCATAAAAATATAAAATCGAATTAAGACAAAAAATATCTGCTGAAGCCGAATACACAAGATATTAGTCAGTGAAGCTCAGGCAATATCATGCCATGTTTACCTCAGGCCTGATGCAACACTCTTTGAAGGTAATGGACAGATTTTTTTGACTTCAGTGGAGCTGAATGAGGCCCAAAGAGCCCTCTGGACTTCTTTCATTTCATCATGCAGCTTTTCCAAGTAGTTGCATTCACTAAAGACCTGTTGGTGGCTGAAAAAGGGACAAATCAGTATGTGTTAAGAGGAGGAGGCTGTGAGGCCCTATGAAATTTCACTTCTCTCCTCTCCTTTCTGAAGATTCCAGCAGGTTGTGGAAAGTCCTTGGGGTTGGTTTAACACTGTTTATGCACTATGAGCCCCTTGTCTGGTATTTTGAAGTCAAGGAAGCTTGGGGAAGGTCAAACTGGGTCCAGAGCTTCTCGGGTACCAGGAAACACGTGACAAGAGCATTAATGATATGGTTGAACAGCTATTCAGTTTGCAGGGCCACATGCAGGCTTTCCTACTGAAATGTAAGTCCTGAAGTCATTTAGTAATGGCTAAGATTAAGGGACAGATCAATGCATTGGAAAAGGAACTTGGCCTCTTGCAGGATAAAAAATCAGTGCGAGCTATTAAGAGATCAGCAGTTAAGGATGCAACTCCAGTGCCTGTATGGGCAGGTTGTGTCTACAGTGCTCCAGGTGCAGAAGGAGTTTACAGCTGAACAAAATAGAAAATACCAGACACCCTCTGACTGGGAAGAACTGGTCGTGGTGGTGGCTGACACTCAAGCTCGGAGAGCCATGGCCATAGGAGAGGAGCAATGCTCAGAGTCCCAAATAACTGAACTCAAGGAGGAGCACAGCAATAGTACAAATGGGGAACAACTGAACCACAACAGCAAACTGGTAGGAGAGTTAATCAAGTACAAACTTAAGGGCCAACTTACAGGTGATGGACCTCATCATGCTAAGTACAGAACTTCTTCTTTGGAGGTGAGGATAGCACAGTTTGAATGGCAGTAGGATGTGGAGTCCAAGATGTGCCAGGCAGCCAAGGTGGAAAACAAACTAGTCCTTCTTGACAAATACCCAAGATCTGAAATGGAAAGAGTATGAACAAGCCCTACTACTCCTGATGGAAGGACTCTGGAAAAAGCAGCCAGACAGGATTAAAATGGCTGCCAGACATCATCAACCAGCTGAGACTGAAGGTACAAGACACCATGGATGGACAGCACATCCTGAAGAAAAAAGGCAGCGCTGCACTGAAGGTTTTGAACGGCAGCTGCATCTGGAGTGTGACTGAGCAGACAAGGTTCAGGAAAGACTGGAGGAGATTCTGAGCAACAGCAAGATCTGGATACCTACCCCTTCCAGGGCTAGTAGCTGAGATCAGAAGTGGAGGTGAAATGGAAGATGGAGAAAGAGGAGAAGAGGCTGCAAAAGGAGCAACTGCAGAGTTTGGAGACAGCAAAGCATGCGGAGAACTTTCTGCTTCAGGAAGAGCTGAACAAGCTCTCCAAGAAACTGAAGAAGCAGCAAGAGAGTTGCTTGAGGCTACAGATGGAAAAGGAAGCTCTTTACCACAGCAGGACCAAAAGTGACGAGATTAAGCAGAGGAAGGATGAGGACCTGAAATCAACAGCCACCCTCTGGAACAAGTTAAGGAATAGAAAGGATTAACAAGGGTGGGCCAGGAGAGGGTGGAGCTGCGTGTCTACAAGCATGTGCAGTGAAATGGAGAACAGTCAAAATTTACCAAAGGACTTGCATCCCTGTGTGGGGTAAGAGTTAAAGCATCTTGGAGAATTGTGCAAGGAGACAGGTTCACCTCCCAGTGAAAGACTTGATGTTGACTGTCCCAAATACAGGTGTGGTGTCCACAATAGAAGCTTCAATAATGGTGGCAGCCTCTCCAACCGCTAATGGAAATAAGAGAGTTAGAAGATGGGGTCACATGGCTGACAGGGTCAAGGCAGAAATCATGGCACTGCTCAACACTTACAGGACCAAAAAGCAGCAGCTTTGCAGGTGTGAGAGGAAATACACTCCTCAAGGGACTGGATCTTTGTGTAAGCCATAAAATGAGGGAAAGAATTAGCCCATCTGAAGAGGATAGAAGACCAGGAACAGCACTTGCTGTTACAGAAAGATCTGAGGGTGCAGCAAAACCCACAACAGAAATAGGTAGAAACTAAGGCCACTTATACAGCCCTGAGAGGAGAGGGCATGAGATCCCTGCTTTCTTTGGTTGAGAAGCATCAAATGGAACTTCTGCTTTGCAAGAAGCCAAGCAGCAAGCCCTGAAAGAAAAGTACGAATGCCTGAAAGAGAAGCCAGGGTTCTAGCCTCTAGCCCTCAGTCCAGACTGAGCTCCTGGAGTATATGAGATATATATTTCAAGTGCAGATCCAGGACATGCAAAAGGAACTCAGAGAGAGATCAGTTACCCTTTGTGAAGAGCCAGCTGAAAGGAGAGTGGAAGAAATTACAGAATGAAAAAAAACAGACTGGTACAGTTTGGAGGAAGAAATGAGGCTCTTCTCTCCAACCAAAGATTTGGAAACAGCAGCACAAGACCTTAATTAAAGGAGCATTAAAAAGAAGTCTAACCTAAAGGTAAAGATGATTCCCCTCAGGACAGGAGGATAAAAACAGTTCTCCAATGGATAACATCCCACACACAGTGGTATAGGTCGAAGAGGGTCAGAAATAGGCTCTCATAAGTTCTTTATTCAAGACTTTAGGGGGAAAAAATGTAGTTGATAACACTTAGAAATCGTTATGGGGAATTAGGCAAGTGAAAGGATGTGTATGCGAGTGTGGAAGACTGTGCCCAAAGAGACTGAGAGGCAGCCAGATGCAGGTTTGCCAATGGTGAGAGCCCAGTGCTGTCAATCACCTCTGATCCGGTCAGAGGACTAGACTCAGAAGGTATGATTCCTGCAAAGAAGTGGATAGCAATGTCCCTTAAATGTGAAATGAACATCTTTCTCATATAGTTTCTTTATTGCCTTGGGTTTCCAATCTACAGTGATCTTATCAACCTGCTATATTTTCTTTACTATTAATTGTAAGTGAGCAACAAACACTGACTAAATTGTATGTATTACAGATTGGCATCACCTCTTAGCCATGTTCCCACTTTTTAACCTCTTTAACATTTGCAGGACTCACTGTTGTTGATGATTTTAGAAAAACAATCAGAATTGATCATTGCTAGATAGACGCTTAAAGTTACAGGGTCATGTAAGTACAGATAACCTAGCTGTTATACTGTATGGCCCTGTTGTAATCAGTATGGATTCAGTTGACAATTCTGTGAAAACCTAGCAGGTTCTTCTTTCCTTTCATCTGACCCAGCCTACACTGGCTTAAAATGTTTTGTTTCATCTGCCATTAAAATTAATACAAAACTGAGAATTATGACTTAAGTATATTTTCTCACTTCAATAGGGCATATTTCCTGCTGCAGGTTGGTGAAGTCAGTGTATTTTACCATTTCCCTAGCAGCACTGAATTATCAATTGACATCTATAGATTCATACTTGATGTAAGGGTATCAGGTGTCCTTTACTGGTCTTTCTTTCACAGACCTGCAGTGCTTCCTAAAATCATTTAAGCCAACTCTGAGCCATTCTGCAGCATTATCTGCTTTCAAACTCCATATCAGATAACACAGACACTGTCATCATTATCTTAGATATTGGTATGATACTATCCTACTCTTTGAGGAGTGGTTTGATTTAGGTGCAGGCAGGAAACACAGCTCCACAGGGAGTGGTGCTGATACAAATGCCTGAGGAGTGGTGGTGGCTCTGTGTTTCCCTATGAATGTACCATTCCTCTGTTCATACCCTGAGACCAACAAGAAAATCAAGTTTCCCACACAGGGCAAAATCATACACTAGATTAAATTGTTATTGTTTGAGAGAAAAATTGCCGTTAGCCATTTACAACTTCATGTTAGCCCTGAAGATCCATCTTTTCCAAGGCTTTTCTATCCATAATATTTATATGGCCCCATCACCACATATATGAGTACCTCTGTCTTTAATGTGTGTATCCTCACAACACCATTTGACATAGGGAAGTGCTATTATTCCCATTTTACAGATGAGGAACTGAGGCATACAGAGACTAAGGCCCAGATTTTGGGCATTTTTCCACTCAATGTGGTAAGAATGAAGTCTCGTTTTCAAGAGTGATTTAAGCACTTGGGCCCAGATCCTCAAAAGGTATTTATGCACCATTGATTTAAGACTTGGAGCCTCAATCTCATTAAAAATAAATGGGATTTAAGGCTTGTCTACAGAGCCGACTAGGCATAAGCAGACTAAACAATTGCTTAGGGCCCTGAGCAGCTCAAGTGGCCCCCTATTCACTTTTTATTATAAAAATGTGGCTGTTTAATGTTGTGGTGGCAGGGAGGTCCAAAAATATTCCTACTTAGGGCTCCCAATAGGCTAGAACTGGCTCTGTCTACATGGTACATTAATTTGTACTAGAGTGTTATAAATTCCAGTGCGCACACAAACTGGCCTGTGTGGACCCAGCTGGTGCCACTAAAAGTTCCCCAGTGCGTATTCATGTAGTCCTGTTTTAATGGGCTACATTAATCCACACTAGGGAACTTTTCAGGATCCACACTGCCCACTTAGTATGCGTAACACACTAGTGCACACTGGGATTTCCTAAGAGCCTTTGTCACATTTGAAAATGACTTGGGGCTTACCTACACTGAAAATTTACATCGGCATAGCTACATCTCTCAGAGGTGTGAAAAATTGACACCCATGAGAGGCGTAACTATGCCTATCTAACCCCCAGTGTAGACAGTGCTAGGTTGATGTAAGGATTCCCTCCCATTGCTGTAGTGAGTGTCTACACTGAAGTCTTACAATGGCTCAGTGCAGCTACAGCTGCAATGCTGTAAGTGTAGACATGCCCTCAGGCATTGCAATCCTGAGCAGAGCAACCTCTAGCCATTGGACAATCATTCCTCCTCTTTGTAGCGTAAGTCCTTTTGTACACCATAGCTTTACTGCTGTGTCCCAGAAACTAGTCAGTTACCTCATCTTAGCTACCTTATTTTTAAAATAATGTTGCTAAGTTTTGACTTAAACTGTGACTAGATTAAAACATTAAAGCACATCGTGCCTTGCCTTTTCCTTTGCTTTCATTAACACAATACATTTAGTGATCCATAGGATTGTACTTCTTACCATTTCTCTCTTGGTTTGTCATTTAATCTTTTCTAATCATGATTCATACACTGCAAGATATTAATCAATATTTATGTATATCCTGTGTGTGTCCTTATAAGGAAAGAGAAGAATATTGCCTGCAACAGTTCTGAATCATTCTGTAGGCAAAGGATTTGTAAAATTGTCATATTCCTTTTCAGTCATTTGGAATCCTGATACAAAGGAAATATTTGATTTATTTCATTTGATCTTGGCATTCATTCCACCCACTACAAACAGAATCATTTACTTTATGCTTACCAATAAGCCATAGTTTAGCTTTTTTCCTGAGCAACAGAAGCTTTTACATTCAATGTCTGCCAGCTTTTATCTTACAATGACAATGATGTGTCACTAAAGGGGCCTATGCTACAGTTTTGAGGGTTATATAGTACCTGGATAGATCTATTTTATGATATAGACTCCAACTAAAATGTTTTCTACCTTGTTACCTAGCATTATCAGCTCAACAATATACTGAATTGACTAGTCATTTTCTGGATTCCGAATGAAACTGCCAATGGGCATAATGAGCATCTTTCAACCAGTTCATCTCATATACATAGTGTATACAGCATGAACTAATTTGTGGATTTAAGTCACTTGAGCTTTTTCCACCTTTACAGCAGCTGTTAAAAATTGCATTTGTTTCAGTTCTGACACTGTATTACACTAATAAAATAATACCCGTAGGATCTTATAAGAGGGATATGGCAAAATGCCGTGTTCATTGTAAATACAACCGTTAGCATATGCTTTTCAATCTCTCTCTCTCACACACACACACAGTCCTGCTAGTTAATGTTAATAGTCACCAGTCCAGAGTCTCGATCAATCTAGTGGCCAGCCAGATTGGTCGCAGAGGGGAGCAGGGCTCTGTCAGTCGTGATCCGATGCTCCCGGAGTGTGGCAAGATGAACCCAAAGTCTCATGGCCAAGCACCCTGTTCTTATAATCGTTTTCTCTGTTGAAGTCTATGGATTTTGCTGTGTCAGTTTCTGACTGGTTACTCCTTGATTGGTGTTAACATTTCAAAACACCTTTGAGAGGGTCATCCTGTCCTGGTTTCGATTTAATCAATTGTCTTTAGGGGTGCCAGCCTTCCCCTCAGGGTTGTCAGTCTGCCCTTCCTTCATTATGGATGCCCATTGATGATATTCTGGTGTCCTTAACTCTCTTCACTCCTTCTTCCTTGACCATCTGGCTATAACAATGGCCTTCACATCTTATCTTTTCCTGATGCATGCATTCCTCATTCACACAGTCTCTCACAGAGAAGACGGAAATTAAACTTCACTAAATCTTGTGGTCAAAAACAGTTTACATTGTGCTCAGGCCTCCAACATTCCTTTAATCTAATTAACATAAAGAAAAGGAGTACTTGTGGCACCTTAGAGACTAACAAATTTATTTGAGCATAAGCTTTCGTGAGCTACAGCTCACTTCATCGGATGCAGCAGGAGAGCGGGGGGGAAAAACCTTTTGTAGTGATAATCAAGGTGGGCCATTTCCAGCAATTAATAAGAACATCTGAGGAACAGTGGGGGGTAGGGAATAAACAAGGGGAAATAGATTTACTTTGTGTAATGACCCATCCACTCCCAGTCTCTAGTCAAGCCTAAGTTAATTGTATCCAGTTTTCAAATTCAGTCCAATTCAGCAGTCTCTCGTTGGAGTCTGTTTTTGAAGTTTTTTTGTTGAAGAATTGCAACTTTTAGGTCTGTAATCGAGTGACCAAAGAGATTGAAGTGTTCTCCAACTGGTTTTGAATGTTGTTATTCTTGATGTCTGATTTGTGTCCATTTATTCTTTTACGTAGAGACTGTCCAGTTTGACCAATGTACATGGCAGAGGGGCATTGCTGGCACATGATGGCAAAAGGTCCCATCGTCCCCCCTCCCCCCCAGCTCTCCTTCTGGTAATAGCTCACCTTACCTGATCACTCTTGTTACAGTGTGTATGGTAACACCCATTGTTTCATGTTCTGTGTATATAAAATCTTCCTACTGTATTTTCCACTGAATGCATTCGACGAAGTGAGCTGTAGCTCACGAAAGCTTATGCTCAAATAAATTTGTTAGTCTCTAAGGTGCCACAAGTCCTCCTTTTTTTTTTGGCGAATAGAGACTAACACGGCTGCTACTCTGAAACCTAATTAACATAGACACAATACAAAATTCTGTCTCTTATTAACTAAACTTTGTAACAGGTCCTAATTGTAATGCATATGGGAAAACAGAATCTCATAGTCCCAGAGGGTCATTCCTTTCTGCTATTCAAATGGGGAGCGCTAGCAGGATGAAATCAAGACATACATTAATTCTTATAGTACAAATATAAAATCCTACTCCTACAACTGCAATCACAGAGCATCTGAGACAAGTATTAAATGCATGTAATATTCTCTTCTAGTACTGAGTCCGCATCCTGCTCTGTTTTATCTTGTGACTGTCAAGAGAGAAAACATGTAAGTTGGGGTTTTGAAGCTGTGATAAGCATATTTTGGTTTTGCCCTATGTACTGGCGGTGATACACCCACACAGTTTGGCTCATTACCTTACTCATGACTAATTCTTTTCTGCAGGAAAAAAATGACACAACATAACAAATTAGTCAACTAGAGCTCAGAGTAGCAGCCGTGTTAGTCTGTATTCGCAAAAAGAAAAGGAGTACTTGTGGCACCTTAGAGACTAACAAATTTATTTGAGCATAAGCTTTCATGAGCATATGCATCCGATGAAGTGAGCTGTAGCTCACGAAAGCTTATGCTCAAATAAATTTGTTAGTCTCTAAGGTGCCACAAGTACTCCTTTTCTTCTTTCAACTAGAGCTGTAACTGAAAGAAAGTATAGCACATTAAAGACTTATTTTCAATGCCAGATAAAGCCACTTGATTCTTACTACTAGCATATGACAAAGTTGGCAAATATTCTGTGGTGTCGTAGAAGCATAAAACATTCACAAGTCTTTGATGCCTTATTTGTCAGAGTAAGTTGTAAAAAATATTGTCTGTTTCAGAGTGGAAAGTAGAACAGTGTGAAACTTGATGGGTTTGTTCATGTGGGTTTGCAACCCCAAATGTTTATTCAGTGAATCCACAAATAAAGTAAAAAGGCTTCAGGTTTCATTATGAAAGTTTTGTGCAGATCAAGTGAAAAGTACCGAATATCAAACAAAATTATTGAGACAAATGCCTGTTGTTCTTTCCAAACCTTAAAGCTCTTAGGGCTAAATTGTGGCTGGTTCTGAATGGAGCCCTAGAGTGGAGAGTGGTTTCAGGGATCCTCTTTCAATCCTTTCCCTCTGTATACAAGGCAGACAAATTGACTGAAGGCAATGGAGAGTGGACCTGGATTGCAGCCAACATTGTTGCCAGTATTCAGTGTCCCTAGAAGGGGGTTTTCTTTGGAGAGTGTGACCCAGATCATTACACAGCACAAACTGCACATTTTTAACAATAAACAAGGACTACCCATCAGCCCAGAAGGCATTATGCCTCATGCCTCCACACTGCTTGAGCATTAGGGGTCCCTCAAATGTTCTACTCTCATGGCCATGAGAATATTTATGGTACATTTTCAACATCCTAATATATATTTAGCAAAGTAAAATGTATATGACACTTTTTTAATATGGGAAATTTGCATAATTTGTTCAATTATTCCTGAATTTGGGGCTGTACACAACATTTGATCAGAAAACAGTGCCTAGCTTCAGCATCCTCCTTCCCCACTTCCAGCACAATGAGGTAAGAATGAAAATGCTTCTGCAGTGCTCTCCAAGAAACAGAGATTTAGAACCAAAGGTTTTTACAAGAGCCCTCCTACACATGAAACAAAATAAAGCATATACAATTTGTGACAAATGCTGTAGAAATAATATAGTATTGGAATTAAATGAATCATTTAGTTTGTTTGTGATTTAAAACTCTAGTAAGCAATTTTGATTGATAGCCCAAATCACACCCACATACCTCCACTGAGTTATATTTCTTGGACTAGAAAAGACTATGATTGAAAAAGCAGATTTTTTTTCTAGCTGCAAAAAGGTATAAAACACTTGGGGCCAAATTCATCTCTACTGAAGTCAATGGAGTTATACCACTGATTAAAGTGGTCCTTTCTGGACCAAATTCTGGACCAAGTGTAAGTAGGGCCATGTCTACACTTATGGGTAAATCGGTACTGCTGAGATCGACGTTGAGGGTGTGGAGTTAGCAGGTCTGGTGAAGACCCCGCTAAGTCGATGGCAGAGCGCTCTCCCATTGACTTGGGTATTCCAGGCCCCAAGAAGAGTAAGAGCGTCTCCTGTCGACACAACATGGTGTCAATACCACAATAAGTCAATCTAAGCTGCGTCAACTTCAGTTACGTTATTCACGTAACTGAAGTAGCATAATTTAGGTCAACTTATGGCAGTAATATAGACAAGGCCTAAGAAGTAAATTTGCCCCACTATTTTTAGTAATAATACTTCCTTAAACTAAAATATTTCTAATTTTCTCTCTCTTTCTCTCTCATATATATATATATATATACACACACAGAGTTCTCAAACTGATCTGTCTCTGCCCCATAGAGCTAAGGTCAAGAGAGATGGAAGCTTATTTCCCCCCTTCATTCTAAGTTCAGTTTAATTCCTGTGCAAAGCTGTTTCCCAAAATCCACTCTTGGATCCATATATCCACAAATGAGACAACCATGCCCCCTTTCTCTTCCACCCCTCACCCCACACACTTACTTTCTATCATTCTGTTTCTTCACCAGTAAGTTACATAATTTCCCCATGCAGCAGAATTGTATATAATAAAAGAATAGCTGGACTTGGAAAACTGATTGTATAAAATGGCATCTTCCTCTCAACAGAACTTCAACTTTTGTATATTTGGGGTCTTAACCACTTACTGTGGTGACTTTTCTTTTTTACTTTTGTTAGTCCAGCAGAGTCAAATACAGCTAAAACTGAGCTAGCTGGCTTCTAGGCTTTGTACATGTTCCACAGAATTATTAACTAAGGCTTTTGTTTAACTACAATTTGTTATTAAGTTAACTTAGTTTGCTGGTGCAAACCTTTGTGTGGTCATACTTATATAGGTTTACCACTGCCTTTTATTGATTTATTGCTTTAATTAAAAAAAAAAGTTAGTTAAACCAATGTTCCAATTGCAAAATCTGGTGATGAACGATGAATCAGGAAGAAAACACTGCTTGCCTGTCAGTGCTATGGAAGAATGGGCAGCAGTGGTAGTCAGAACCACTGCCTTTTTTGCATGTGAGCAATGCTTGTTGGATATGGACATCAATGAGAGAAGATGCTCATGGAGTCCATTATGCCCTTTTAAGGAGGCACTTGTGAGAGGATTGCCACTCTTCAATAATTCATGAACCATTGATTCCATATGGACACCTAGATCAAGCCTTTGTTTGCCCACTGGAACCAGTTTACTTTTGCATTCTGGAATGTCATTTGCCACTCCAGCAAGTAGGTACCTTGCCAGGGCAGTATTACTTTTGACTAACTGACATATTCATGAGAATGTATTAGTTCTATTGTACTCTGAAATGACTACTCTATGTCCATCTTTTCAATCTTGTAGATTCAGTTTTCCCCTTGAGGGAGTTATAGCTAGCTGTATTTTGGCCTTTCCAGAAACTGTTTACTCATGCCACAGGTGGATTATGTTAATTTCCTGTGGATCCCCTACCAAATTTTTCTCTGAGTATGAGGTCAGACATGTCTCTAGCCCCCTCGACCCAGGAAAATCTAGTAGTCTTAAAAGCCTTCTGCACTTGATGTAGCTTGTTCTATAGGACATTAGATCTGCTAGGCTTGTCTAGAAGTATTTGTTTCTTTTAAAGATTAGCACCTTTACACCTGCGTCTGGCACAACAGACACTCACTCCATCTCCCTGTTGCTACACTGAGTATCTCACAGTAACAATGTCACACTCCCCAATGATCAAAGCCTGTTACAAAATCTTCCTTTTGTGTAGGCAGAGACTTAAACTGCTCCAGTTTGGTGTCCAGATATTTCATTTATTCTAGGTTGGAGAATATAAAGGAGCCTGAAGATTTCAGTCAGAAAATGATATTTGTTGCTCTCTTCTCCATATGTGAAAAAATGTACCTTATCTGATCATAGATTTTCTTTTAGGGCTACTTTTCTATTAATTAAGTTTCACTTTCTGTTGATTTATTCTGTAGCAAGGTGGTCTGGTGCCAAAATGGGGATATGCATGCCATCTAGCTCCTCATTGCAGTTTGGGAACCCCTTTGCTGCAAAACCATCCACTATGTCCTGCACATTGCTATGAAGGACTGTGACTCTGGGCAGGAGGCGATTAATGGCCCGGCACACTTGCATCACAGCAGCCCCCATGGCGGATTTCCCAACTCCAAATTGATTACTGACTGATCGGTAGCATTCGGGAGTTGCAAGTTTCCACAATGCAATCGCCATTTGCCAGCAACCTTGAATTGTTTCTTTCTATGTTCCACAGCAATCTAGCCTCCAAGGAATTTGTCATGTTCTCCACAGCTCCTCTTGTGGCTCTGCAAACACTGCAGGAGCAGGCAGCCCATGCTCGCAACACTCATCGTAATAATGCAGAGTTGTGCAGGATTCATGCTTCTGTCACAGGTGGCGGACAGTGAGTTGCATAGTGGGATAGCTACCCATGGTACACTATTCTCTGCATTGATACAAACGCTCCTAGTGAGGATGCACACCACCGACACAAGGAGCGTAGTGTGGACACCCACACGCAATGTAATAACTGCAGTGGCTGAACAGTGACATAAGTTAGGTCGGCATAATTCTGTAGTATAGACGTGGCCCCACTTTGTAATGAATTAAGCTAAACAGGAACTCTTGTTGCAAAATAGTAGTGTTCACACCTGGTGTTGTTCAGGAACAGTGATTGCTTTTTAAATGTACACCCTACCTTAATCCACAGCAACTTTCAAGGACTTGTCCACCTTTGAATCACTACAGTGGCACAGCTGCAACGCAGTGGCATTTCAGTGTAGACACGACCTATGTCAACGGGAGGGATTCTCCTGTCAGTGTATGTAATCCACCTCCCTGAGGGATCAGCTCTTGACCATTTATAGAAGTTCCATACAGGCACTGATAGACCAGTGGTTTGCTCCAGTATGGCAAATCTTCTGTTCTTATGTGAAAAACTTCTTTAGCCTCTGTGTTCTACATCAGTAAACTGTTGCTCTGCTGCTTAAACTTCAGCCTGATATTTTTGTTTCTTTATAATTATTCTCTCAGGATAGATATTTATTATGGGAAAACAGAACAGCATTTTCTGTTTTGACCAGGCAATGCTTGAATTTGACATGAATATCAATGTTCACCAACCAGCCCCTACCCACGGTGGGAGGGGGAAGGGGAAGGAAGGTGGGGAGGCAGGGGGAGGAGAGATAAAACAAAAACCTGTTATAAAGAGTTCTGCTACTTAAAAGCTAAATTCTGGTACTCTTACTCACACTGAGTAGTTCATTACTCCACAATTAGATCATGGCTTTCAAGCCATGACTAATCACAGATTACCATACTACTCAATGTGAATGAGGGTGTCCAGATCTGACCCTAAAAGTGCCAATGTGGAATACAAGCACATGTAGATACAATTCAAGACCTGATGCTGTGACGTTAAAAAACTAGCTGTGAGGTTAAAGAATTCTTTGTCCCGCAAAATCTGAATGTGAGGCACTAGGATTTTCCATTGCAGCTGGTGTTATGAGGCAGAAGATAGTTAATTTTGTTTTGAAAAGAGACAATCTTTCATGCAGTATTTGTTGATCAGTTTTGACTACGCTTATTCTTGCTGAGTAGTAATTTATTTCATGAGTAGACCCATTGATTTCAGATCTGGCTATTAATCCTGGATCTAAGGTGGAAAATTGTCTAGATATTTGTTCTGATTTGGCTTTGAATTATGACAAGGATGCATGAAGAACGATAACTGACGCGTTTTCACAAAGAAGTAGTGATGCCATGTCCGGGTGTTTGGTTTTGCTCCTCTTTCACTAACTGAGAGTCATAGGGACATATTTAGACATTTGAACTCAGAAAACTTTCTTTTTCAACATACCAGAGGAAGTGTTGGTGCTTTAGAATGCTGAACATGTGCCCACAGTGAAGGACACAACAAATTGAGCAGAAACAACTTATTTTAATTGTAACCATGGTTTCATCAGTGAGTACTTCTTTTGTTAGCACATCATTTTAAAGGGCGGTGGGGGGAGCCTTTCTTTATGATACCAAGATTGATTTGAATCCAACATGACAGAAAGTTGAAGGAAGACATGATACTTAATATAAATACCATAATATACTTCCTTATTTCCAAGAGATTTTTGAATTACTGAAAAATCCACAATTGAAAGCATTAATTGGCTAACTGGGTTATTATATTCTTTGGTGTAAAACTGAAATTATAAAGAGTGACACATTGTGAAATGCTAAAGTAACATGATATACTGATATTTATCTAGTATAACTCATTAGCTATTAAATTCTTAAGATTGATATCACCTTGAGGTTTTTTGACCTAATGAGTATTTGTGGATGAATTTGATGACTCCACAATACCTAGACTCTGAAAAGACACTTTAAGTAAATATGAATAAATAAATAGTTTCCCAGATATTTCTCTCTGACAGCATGACTTGCTTGAAATTTTATACAAAATATGGAGAATTACAGTTTCTAAGACCCAGAGCTGGCTAACTGCTTTAGATATGTCAATTGTGAGTATTGAGGTGACAGAGAATGAAAGATACAAACCAGTGGGGGAAACTTGTCAGAAACCAAATAAATGCGGATTAATTCCACACTCTTTCCAGAAGGCAGCTTTAGTGGAAGAGAATTTTTTCATAAGCACATCAAATACTCAATACAAGAGAACTAGCATTAGTACAATATTAAGATTCAAGATCAAGCACTCCAAAGTTTGTCTTTACATTATGAATTTCTAAAGACACCATATTTACTATTGTACATTTTAGTTGTTTTATGGTATACTTAAAGGAATGCCTTATTGTATTGCTATTATCAACCAAAATAAGGAATAGAAATATGAATGTGTGTAATGGGGTCATATACCAATGTGATATATGCCATCATGTGCCAGCAATACCCCTCTGCCATGTACATTGGTCAAACTGGACAGTCTCTACATAAAAGAATAAATGGACACAAATCAGACGTCAAGAATTATAACATTCAAAAAGCAGTTGGAGAACACTTCAATCTCTCTGGTCACTCGATTACAGACCTAAAAGTTGCAATTCTTCAACAAAATAACTTCAAAAACAGACTCCAACGAGATACTGCTGAATTGGACTTAATTTGCAAACTGGATACAATTAACTTAGGCTTGAATAGAGACTGGGAGTGGATGGGTCATTACACAAAGTAAAACTATTTCCCCATGTTTATTCCACCCCCCACCGTTCCTCAGACGTTCTTGTCAACTGCTAGAAATGGCCCACCTTGATTATCACTACAAAAGGTTTTCTTTCCCCCTGCTCTCCTGCTGGTAATATCTCACCTTAAGTGATCACTCTTGTTACAATGTGTATGGTAACACCCATTGTTTCATGTTCTCTATGTATATAAATCTCCCCACTGTATTTTCCACTGAATGCATCCGATGAAGTGAGCTGTAGCTCAAGAAAGCTTATGCTCAAATAAATGTTAGTCGCTAAGGTGCCACAAGTCCTCCTTTTCTTTTTGCTTTGCATATAGTGGCCCAAATTCTGCTCCCAGTTACATAGGAACAATCCTACACTACAGGAGTTGCATTGAAATCAGAAGGTAACCCAGTATTTTAATTTTGTTCGTAGCCAACAATGCAATCCTCCCACAAACAACAGTCATCCTCAGACACTAAGGGTCAGATCCTCAGCTGCTGTATAGTGTCATCGAATTATGACATCAAATAGGTGCGTTTTTATTGAGGTCCTGCAGAGATCAATTCTTGGCGCTACACTATTTCATATTTTGATCAATAACCTGGAAGAAAACAAAATCATTACTGATAATGTTTGCAGATACCCCCAAAAATGGGGGGAGTGGTTAATAACGAAGAGGACAGATCACTGATACTGGGCTCAAGCAAGTAATATGCATTTTAATATGGGAAAATGAAAACACAACAAAATCTAGGCCACTCTTATAAGATGGGCGACTATCTTGGTAAGCAGTGACTGAAAAATACTTGGTAGTCACGGTGGCTATTCAGCAGAACATGAGCTCCCAGTGCAATGATGTAGCCAAAGGGGCTAATGCTATCTTTTAGTATTTGGCATTGGTGCAGTTGCTACTGGAATACTGTGTCCAGTTCTGGTGCCCATAATTCAAGAAGAATGTTGATAAATTGAAAAGCATTCAGAGAAGAGCCATGAGAATGATTAGAAGATTGGAAAACATAGCTTATAGTGATTGAGTCTAGCAGAGAAAGTTAAGGGTGACTTGATCACAGTTTGTAAGTACCTATGTGGGGAACAAATATTTGCTGTCCAGCCTAGCAGACAAAGTTTTATTTAAAATAAATAAATAAATCAGTGGCTGGAAGTTGAAGCGAGACAAACTGAGACCAGAAATGAGGTGTACATTTTTAACAGTGAAGGTAATTATCCACTGAAAAAGATTTCCAAGGGTTTGTTGGGATTTCCAAGATTGCGAAGGGTTGTAGTGGATTATCCATCCCTGGTAATTTTAACATCAAGATTGGATGTTTTTTTTTTCTGGGAAATATGTTCTAATTCAAACAAGAATTAATTCAGGGACCTTCTTCTATGGCGTGTTATGCAGGAGTTCAGACCAGATGACCACAGTGGTCCCTTCTGATCGTAGAATCTATGAATTTATTAAGGCAATTGAGCTATGGCAATTTACCCCAGCTGAGGATTTGTGCTAACTGGCAAAATCCTATGCCTGCCTCATCAGCTACACAGGGATAGTGCCTTATTAATATTGTCACCTGATCAGAAACATGCATTTTGATATGATATTCAATCTCACAGAACATATGAAATCTGATGTCTGTTCTATTTGACATGACAAATATAAAAAGAAAACCCTTGAATATAAGTGCCTAAATTTGGATTTTTTTTCACTTGCTATCTATAAGAATAGAACTAGAGATGTCATAAACACAGATCTTTCAAAATTTGCATGTGAAGCTGAGACATCTAAGCATAAATACTTACCACAGTAAATATCTAGCATGCTGTCCTGAAATTTAATCTTGCAACTTTTTAAAATTTAATTGGGAATATGGACCATACTGCTATAGTAAGATATACTAAAATAAATCTGCTCATTTGAAATAATCCATCCTGAGGGACTATTATCTAGGGGGATTGCTAAAAAGGTATAGAACAGGAATCAGGAACTATACTAAGGGAAGGAGTCAAAGGTAATCAATTTCTGTATCAAAATCAACAATGCTTGTTTTCCCCAAGCATAAGAACAGCCACATCACAAGTGAGCGCAAGGGGCTGTAGGAAGCTATGGGGTTAGATGCCTTTTAGGACTATCCTATGCTTCTTTATATGCCAATCTTTAGATTTGACTAGGAGGGAGAAATTATTTAATCTTGCACTATTGCTTCTTGTGCTGCACTTTTTTGTGGACTGATAGGAATTAGGTCTCTAGGAGGATCAAACCAGCATATTTCACCAACAGTAGATCAATAAAAAATGAACAAGGTAAGTAATGGTTCGTCTTGGTATGCAATGCCTGTATGAAAGGTATGGCAGCAACCATCCAGCTAATCTGATTATTCAAAAATTGTCTCATCCCTGGAAGGGGATCTGCAGGGAGCCAGGCTGCAGAGACAAACAGATGATTTAAATGAGTCTCAGAATGACTGGTTTGTTGCCAATAATGTGTCTCTTGATTTCAGTAATCGGCCATCCTCTGAATCATGGAGGTGATGTTTAAGAATGCATAGTTGCTTTGCCTTTTGGCTGGATTAGCTGCTGCAGAATTTACTGTTTGGATGGGGAAGACAGGCCAAATGTTTAACTGTTTCCCATGCTATTTTTAGGTTTCTTCCAGATTCATCAGAGTCCCCCTGTTGATTTATAGAAGGTTGCTGTCAATAAATCTTGATTTATCCTCCATTCCTCCTTCAGGTTTTCAGAACAAATCTCTTTCAGTTGGTTTTCCATCACTAATCTTATCTCTGACACTAACTGCTCTTTTTTTCACACAAAACATTAAAAGAACAGGAAAAAACAAATGAAGTGACCTGCCTCTTGAAAAATATTCTCCCACAAACAGCATTATTTTTCTCCTTGTTCTCTCCTCCCTCCCCTTGTAGTCAGCAGGGCTGGATAAAGCATAGGCATCATAAGACCATGTCCCAGGTCCTAGAGTCTTGTGATAGCATCAGATTTTGAATTTACTTTCTTTTAAAGTGTCTACCTGTTATGGTTGCAAAGAAAAGCTTGAAAATGTGACCGTAGCACAGTAGCCTCTTAATGCCTCCCAAGCACACTCTCGTGGCTTGGGTTGCCTCTCTGGCCATCCCACTGCAATTAATCCTTCATTTGGGCCCCCTTTAAGAACTCACTAAGTCTCCAGTGACCTTTTAAACCCAATCCTTTAATATGCTTTTTACCAGTTCTCCTCCAGCTGGCAACAGAGTCTGTCAAAAATAGAACTCAAAAGTCCAGAACAAACAAACATTTTTTCAGATCACCTTCCTTTCTTGAACTCCAACTCACAGGGGTTATCTGGCCAGAGCTCTGCAGCAGCCATATTTGCTCCTCCTAGTTGAGAGGGCAGGGGGGGCCCTCCTGTGTCTGAGGATGGGGCGTGCTGCCACTTCAGGTGAGAGATATAGCTCCTGCTGTTGCCCCTGCCTCTGTGGGAGGGTTGGGGCTCTCTGCCACTGCTGATCTAAGCAAGGAGTGGGGGCATAGAGGCAGAACCATGGGGGTCCCTTGCTTTAGAATGTGTTGGGCCCTGGATTCCCTTACTGCAACCTTGGTCATCCATTGTTTGTTAGAGGTGGCTGAAACACAGGCTTTCCATTTCACAGGAAATTTCAACACTATTAAATCTGGTTTCATTCCAATTCAGACCAAACCAATTTTTTCAAAATTTCCCCATGAACCTCAAATTCCATGATATTTTTATTTTGGAAACACCAACGCACATTGATTCTAAATGAAATATATTCCCCAGGACTTCAGCAGCTGCTGACTGCCATTCATATGGTTCCCCAGCATCCTGGGGCTCAAGCTGACCCAGGAATTTGGAAGCACTGGGGTCCCCGGCCCTGGGGCGGTTCATATGGTGGGGCTGTCCTAAGGCGATAGACCTGGAAGCCCAGGCTCCCAAGCAGCCTGCCACGCAACCTGGAGGGGTTCTATTGGAACCCCTGTCTGTGATTCAACAAAAATGTATTGAACCCAAGACGTTTCTTTAAAAACATGGTATTTTCTAACGAAACTGTTTTGTCAGAGAATTTGTGACCAAATTCTGTAGCAGTCATTTTCTTTGTTATCCACCTAATTTTGATTGTGAGCTCTTTTGGGCAAGGGATTGTATATTCCTACATGTATTTTAAGCAACTTGCATCCCTCTGATGTTAGATAAATAATCACGTGGCTTCAGTTTATCATCTTTGTGTTGACAACTTGCAAATATATTTCTTGGCATCTGACCTCTCCCGCTGGGTTCAAACTTGTATCTCTGGCTTGGCCAGTATGATGAACACCAAACTCATCATTCTTCTTCCTCTCTTTTTGCCTCCTCTTTTACTTTTGGCCATTTCACCATCCTCCCTAGCATGATGCAATTTTGGGGTGCTCTCTTACATGATCTTGCCTTGCCCTGCCCTCTCCTCCTCCACGTCCCTTCTGAAATGACTTGTCTTTAGAATTTTAGAAGACAAGAGTCAAGGTTACTGTGACAGAGTGCTGGGCAACAATGTGTTAATGTCCACAGTGAATCTCATAGATTTTAAGACCACATGGGACCATCATAATCATCTAGTCTGACCTTTTGCATGTTGCAAGTCACAGAACCTCACCCACCCACTCCTGCTGGTCAACAATGGCTGAGCCAGCTCTCTGGTCATGGCAGCTCCAGTTAAACACTGCAGAACAGACCTTGTTAAGAAGAGCTGTGCCTAATGGGTGGGTGGAGGAGACCTGGAAGGCTAATTAAACCATTAGGCAGAGGCTACAAAAAGGCAAAGGAAGGAAGTAGGAGGGGGAAAGCAGGCAGTGAGAGGGAGAGAGAGATTGCTCTTTCCTGCTTGCCTCAGGAGCTGAGGGCTCCCTAAGACTGTAGGAGTAGGGCTGTATATTGTATAAGGGTGGTGGAACCAACATTGTAAATAAACTGCACTATGGGTTTTACCAGCATAAAGGTTTCTGAGAAGTTTGTGGACTTGAGCAGAAGCAGGAGCGAGAGGCCCCTGCCACAGTTATGTATGGTCTTTTTGGTAGAGACGGGGGAGTCCTGGTGTGTTGCTTGTAAACCAGGTGCCAGCTCCTGCCAAGCCTGTAGGTGTCAGCTGAGCAGTGACAAACTCATAGCTGGAAACCCAGCTCACCTATGTGTTACTATTGTTCAGGCGTTGGACTTGTAAGGATTGTTTGGACTCTATAAAATGCTTGTAAGTTGCTGCATGCATTAATCTTGTAATGTCTATTCCATGCTCCAAGGTAAAATATATTTGTTTTATAATTGTAAAAATACCTTCTCTGAACTTGTGAGCTTAGATGGGAAGAGTGACTCCCCTTTCCCAACCAGGAGTATTATCAAATTTAAGTGGGCCGTTGAAGGACAAAAGCTTTGTTGATTGCCCATGGAGAAGTGTGTGCAAAAGGTCTCATCCCCTCAGTTTGAATGCTGGATGAGGAAAATAAAAATACTTGACAGGAAGATTTTTCCTCTCTTTGTTCTTACAAGGGCCGGAGCTAAGAAACAAGAAGCAGAGATCCCCTGGGTTGACTTGCGTTAAACCCTGAAAAGATAGTCAATGCTGACAAATTATTATGTTGCTGTCACCTTTTGGAACCATAGACTGAACTCATTTGTGCATACTAATTGCCTGCTCTAACCTGTAAATATCTCTCTCATTTCATTTTCCTAGTTAATGAATCCTTAATTAGCTTACTATAGGATTGGTCTAAGAGATCTAAGGTACAAATTGATCTGGGGTAAGTGACTGGTCTCTCGGGACTGGGGCAATCTGAATTTTTGGTGTAAGTGACCACTTATCCATAAGTCCAGCTTGCCTGGGTGGCAAGATACACTGGAGAGTCTAAGAGGACTGTCTGTGACTCCCTTGTAAGACTGTTACAGTGATCCAAAGGAGTTCATATTTGTTACTGGGTTGGTGAAATCTAATAATAGAATGCACCACCAGTTAGGGGTATCTGACATGCTTTTGGCACTCTGTCATGAACCACCCCAGGCAGTATGACACCTAGAATTTCCAGAAGCCCTGGAATAGTGAAGTTGCCTGGCTTTGCCTCATTTCTTTAGGTGTGAAATATACACCCCTGCAGGGGGCCCTCCCCTGAGCTTTATAGATGGGGGTCAGAGGGCAGAACACTCACGCACTTTATACTCCAACTCCTAAATAAGTTTGTATAGAGGCACATCTTGGAGCCAGGCTGAGCAGGCCAGTTAGGGGGCCAGTGGAAGAAGGGTGCAGACTGGGAGGCAGGCAGTGGAGTTTCATGGATTGTGGAGCTGATTTCATATATTTCCCCAGACAAAGCCCTTTTATTCGTACAATTTATCTTACATGCACCCTCACTTTGAAATAAAGTTATAACCACATAGTCTTCAGTCTCATTTCTTAGCTTCTTTCTCCCTTCCGTGGTTAATTATTTAAAGGATTCAGCTTTTGTGTACAGTCAGTATGGTATTTATTTTTACAAATAATGTGTGTTAAATTGGCAGACAAGTGGGGTTTTAAAATATGGACCATCTGTTAAGTGTTATTTTGTTAGCTGCTATCAAATTCATTTTTCTTACATCATAATAAGCCCACTTTTTATACATATCTAGTACTTCACACAAAAGTGATAAAACTAAGGAGTGAAGGATTTTATTGTGTTTTACAGAGCTGGGAGAGAATGATGATTAACAAATGCTAGTAACTGTAATGTAAGAGTCGAGGTATCCAGATATTGAATCTCATCCAGAAAAGGGAATGCCAAACAATTTTAATGAATGATTCTTAAGGAAGGTTAAGCAGGGCAAAATCTCATCCCATTGAAGTCAATGGGAGATTTGCCATTGATTTAAATGAGCCCAGGATTTCACCCATAGCTCATGGGCCAACACATGCCATCTATAAACTCCATATTGCTGTATATCTTTATTTAAACAGCACAGGTTCCAGTAAGCTGGAAAATGTACATGCTTACTTTTTAATTTGTTAAGCTAAGTATCTTATAACCATTTAGATGGCAAATATTTTATTTAAAAGATGTTTAAACCAGAGAGAAAAAATATTTGGCAAGTCTTTCCCCCTTCTGTTCAGCTATTTATTGTTCACGTAGACCAGTGGTTCCCAAACTTGTTCCGCCGCTTGTGCAGGGAAAGCCCCTGGCGGGCTGGGCCAGTTTGTTTACCGGCCGCGTCCGCAGGTTCAGCCGATCGCGGGTCCCAGTGGCCGCAGTTCGCTGCTCCAGGCCAATGGGAGCTGCTGGAAGCGGTGCGGGCTGAGGGACGTACTGGTACTCTGGGAAACGTGCAGGTCATAGTGGATGGCTTTGCTGCAATGGGGTTCCGTAACTGTGGTGGGGTGATAGACGGAACACATCTCCCTATCTTGGGACCAGACCACCTTAGCAGCCAGTATGTAAACCGCAAGGGGTACTTTTCAATGGTGTTGCAAGCACTGGTGGATCACAAGGGACCTTTCATCCACATCAATGTGGGATGGCCAGGAAAGGTGCATGATGCTTGCATCTTCAGGAACTCTGGTCTGTTTGAACAGCTGCAGGAAGGAACTTACTTCCCAGACCAGAAAATTACCACTGGGGATGTTGAAATGCCTATAGTTATCCTTGGGGACCCAACCTACCCCTTAGTGCCCTGGCTCATGAAGCCACACACAGGCAGCCTGGACAGTAGTCAGGAGCTGTTCAACTATAGGCTAAGCAAGTGCAGAATGGTGGTAGAATGTGCCTTTGGATGTTTAAAAGCTCACTGGTGCTGTTTTCTGAGTAGGTCAGACCTCAGCACAACCAACATTCCCATTGTTATTGCTGCTTGCTCCACAATATCTGTGAGAGTAAGGGGGAGACATTTATGGCGGGGTGGGAAGTTGAGGCAAATCGCCTGGCAGACGATTACACACAGCCAGACACCAGGGCGATTAGAAGAGCACAGCTGGGTGTCCTGCGCATCAGAGAAGCTTTGAAAACCAGTTTCATAACTGGCCAGGCTACGGTGTGACAGTTCTGTTTGTTTCTCCTTGATGAAAACCCGCCCCTTTGGTTGACTCTACTTCCATGTAAGCCAACCAACCTCCCCCCTTCGATCACCACTTTCAGAGGCAATAAAGTCATTATTGTTTCAAAATCATGCATTCTTTATTAATTCATCACACAAATAGGGGGAAAACTCGCAAGGTAGCCCAGGAGGAGGGGATAAGGAGGGAAGAACTGGGCGGGGTGGTGGATGAGTGGAGGAGGGAAGGATAAGGCCACACTACAGTTCAAAACTTATTGAATACCAGCCTTCTGTTGCTTGGGCAATCCTCTGGGGTGGAGTGGCTGGGTGCCTGTAGTGTCGTCGCCCCCCCCCCCACATTCTTGGGCGTCTGGGTGAGGAGGATATGGAACTTGGGGAGGAGGGAAGGTGGTTATACAGGGGCTGCAGTGGCGGTCTGTGCTGTTACTGCCTTTTCTGCAGCTCCACCAGACGCCTGAGCATGTCAGTTTGCTCCCCCATTAGCCTCAGCATTGAATCCTGCCACGTCTCATCATGCTCCTCCCTCCTCTCATCGCATTCATTTAACGCTTTCCTGGACTCTGCCATTGTTTGCCTCCATGCATTCTGCTGAGCTCTTTCAGTGCAGGAGGACTGCATGAGCTCTGAGAACATGTCATCACGATTGCAGGGTTCTTTTGCCTTCTAATCTGCACTAGCCTCTGGGATGGAGATGATAGGGGGAAAGCAGAAACATTTGCAGCTGCAGGAGGAAAAAAAGAGAGAGTAGTATTTAAAAAGATACATTTTAGCGAACAAAGGGAAGACAATTTCACACTGAATCAAGCGATTCACATTACATAGCACATGTGCTTTTAGTACAAGGTCGCATTTTGCCTCTTACATTGAGTGCCTGCCGGTTTGGTGTGAGAGATCACACACGCTCGGTTGGGCAACAGAATTCGGCTTGCAGGCAGCGATGGTAAGGCAAAAGGTTTTGGCTTCTTCAACCTTCATAACATGTGGGAATGGTTTCAAACAGCAGCGCCCTCCTTTCCCATACCAAGCAAAGTCCGTTGAGTTGGCCATTTAAAAGGAGGGGCTGTGGTTTTAGGATGCATGTGCAGCACAACCCAACCCCCCCCCCTCCACCCAATTCTCTGGGTTCACTTCACCCCAACCCCACTGCGTGGCTAATGTCAGGGAAGATCCCTGTCAGCCAAATGCGAACAGCTCAGCATGAACAGGCCTCCCCCCACCACGTGGCTAACAGCAGGGATGATTTCCTTTCAGCCAAAGGAAAACAGCCCAGCAGGAACGGGCACCTCTGAATGTCCCCTTGGCATGGTAAAGTGTCCTACCATGGAGGACAGAATAAGGCTGCATTCTCCAGAAACCTTCTGCAAAGGCTTTTAGAGTACCTCCAGGAGAGCTTCATGGAGACGTCCCTGGAAGATTTCCGCTCCATCCCCAGACACGTTAACAGACTTTTCCAGTAGCTGTACTGGCCGCGAATGCATCCCAAGTCTTCAGGGCAAATTACTCATTAAACATGCTTGCTTTTAAACCCTGTATTATATTTACAAAGGTACACTCCCCAGAGGTGCCTTCTCTGGCTTCCTGGTCCAGGAGCCCGCCTTGGGAGGGTTGAGAGGGTATTGGCTCCAGGGTGATGAACAGTTCCTGGCTGTTGGGGAGAAGGGATTCTCCGCTTGCCTGCTGTGCGCTATCCTCAACCTCCTCCTCCTCCTCCTCATCTTCCTCATCCACAAAATCCTCATCCCTGTTGCGTGAGACTCCCCCCTTGCAGGTGTCCATGGACAGGGGTGAGGTAGTGGTAAGCCCTTCCCCCCCCTAGAATTGCATGCAGCTCATCATAGAAGTGGCATGTATGGGGCTCTGACCCGGAGTGACTGTTTGCCTCCTTTGTTTTTTGATAGGCTTGCCTGAGCTGCTTAATTTTCATGCGGCACAGTTATGTGTCCCTGTTGTAGCCTCTGTCCATCATGCCCTTGGAGATTTTGGCATATATATTGGCATTTCGTCTTTTGGAACAGCGTTCTGCCTGCACAGATTCTTCTCCCCATACAGCGATCAGATCCAGTACTTCCCATTCGGTCCATGCTGGAGCTCTTTTGCGACTCTGGGACTCCATGGTCACCTGTGCTGATGAGCTCTGCATGGTCACTTCTTCTGATCAGCTCGCCACACTGGCCAAACAGGAAATGAAATTCAAAAGTTCCCGGGGCTTTTCCTGTCTACCTGGCCAGTGCATCTAAGTTGAGAGTGCTGTCCAGAGCGGTCACAATGGAGCACTCTGGGATAGCTCCCGGAGGTCAATTTTAGCGCTAAACCCCTTACTGGGGAGGAGTACAAAAATTGATTTTAAGAGCCCTTTAAGTGGACAAAACAGGCTTGGTCATGTGGACCATGTGGGTGTAGGGTTAAATCGACCTAACACTGCTAAATTCAACCCTAAACTCGTAGTGTAGACCAGGGCTCAGATGACTAAACTACAGCATGATCCTCAGACCTAATGAAGAGATTTAGGGCAAGCAATGTTTGTCTTGCCACCAGGGCTGGAAGCGATAGGTGGGCTCTGAGCATGTCTAACTCCACACAAAATACTCAAGGGGATAGAGGTCTCCATTATAACCTTTAGCCCCCAATGAAAAGGGATTTGCATGGGCAGCATGTGAACCACTGGTTGGGGAAGGCTAGCCCCTAACCCCACCCCTTCCACCTGAGGACCTGCCACACGCCCCAGAGCCCCACCAACTGCGGCTCCCAGCCCCTGTCCCAGGCTGGTTAGTGCCTGAAGTTTCCCCCCTCAGCCTCACAGCACACAGAGGCACTGCTGCAGCCCAGGAGCACCATGCAGCGTTGCCAGGTGTCTGGTTTTCGACCAGAACACCCAGTTGAAAAGGGACTCTGGCGGCTCCTATCTATGACCAGGCCATTAAAAGTCCAGTCAGCAGTGCTAGGGGCTAAGGCAGGTTAGTCCCTACCTGTCCTGGCACTGCACTGTGCCCAGGAAGCGGCCAGCAGGTCTGTCTCCTAGGCGGGGGTACCACGGGGCTCTGTGCACTGTCCCCGCCCCCAGCACTGGCTCTGCACTCCCACTGGCCAGAAACCACGGCCAATGGGAGCTGGGGTGGTGGTGCCTGTGGGTGAGAGCAGCGCATGTAGCCTCTTGATCCCCCACCCCACTGCCTAGAAGCCGGACCTGCTGGCCACTTCCAGGGCGTAGAGCCAGGACAGGCAGGGAGCTTGCCTTAGCCCCCCTGCGCTGCTGACTGGGAGCCGCCCGAGGTAAGCCCATGCCCTAACTCCCTGCCCCAGCCCTGAGCCCCTCCAAACCCAGAGCCCCCTCCTGCACCTCAACCCCTCATCCCCAGCCCCACCCTACAGGCCATACCTCCTCCTGCACCCCAACGCCCTGCCTCAACCCACAGCCCCCTCCCACACTCTGAATCCCTCAGACCCAGCCTGAAGCCCCTTCCTGCACCCCAAACCCCTGATCCCCAGCTGGAGGCCTCACCCACACCCCAACTCCCTGCCCCAACCTGGAGTCCCCTCCCATACCCTGAACTCCTCATTCCTGGCCCCATCCCAGAGCCTGCACCCCCAGTTAGAGCCCTCACCCGCTCCCGCTCACCTGCCCCAGCCCAGGGAAAGTGAGTGAGGGTGTGGGAGAGCGAGCCCCCCGACGGAGGGGAAATGTAGTGCATGGGGTGTGAGGCCTTGGGAAAGGGCAGGGCTAGGGTGTTCGTTTTGAGCAGTTAGAAAGTTGGCAACCCTAGAGTCAGGAGGGAGAGCACGTGGCAGTGCTGCTGCAGCCCTCCCAGCCTCAGAGCCCCAGAGCACCGGGAGGGAGAGCGTGCGGTGGTGCCACAGCCCCGCAACCCTGGAAAGGTGGGCGGCGTGGCCCCAGCCCCTGAAGCCCAGCAGCACCACCGAAGCAGGGCCCTGGGGGTGGAGTGTGGGCGGGGCCATGCCTGGCTGTTTGGGAAGGCACAGCCTCTCCCAGCCTCCCCTACCCACCGCCCCTGGGGATTTGAATGTGGTACTCTCAATTCTCAGGTGAGTGCTCTAACTACTGGGCTACTGTTAAGGTTGCACAGGCACTTAATATCACTAAATAAAAGTATAATCAAAATATAAGGATGCAACAGACAGTAGTATGGAGTATGTTCTATGCCAGTTTATCACTGGCTTGCTTAATAGATTGCTTTGTTATAAAAATATATACCACAAAATATACAATGAGAGTAATAATACTGAGTTAACATTGTCAGTGTAATCTTAGTTTTTTGTATTTTTTCACATTTAGTGATACTTAGGATCTCACAAGTGGCCCCATGGTGAAGGTAGTGGTGTTTCCCAGAACTGGACAAAAATGGGGAAGCCTGACCAGTCTGTGTTGGTGGGGAGGTTGGTGAGGTAGGTACTTGAAGGCTGGCATTCCTGTAGGAAACTGTGGGGTATGGTGGTTGTCCTAATTGTGAAGTCTCTCTCTGTCTGGCTACAAGATAGTAAATGGTGTGTTCTGTTAAATGGCTTAAGTTCTCAATTTCTTGCTTTTGAGGTTTTGTGCCAGGTATATATTATGTGCAGCAGTCTTAACTGATACACAACATAGTGTTTTGTGTATAAATAAATACATGCCTACACTAGCTTTCAAACTAAAGGTGAACGGGTATTTCTGCTGCCCCAGTGCCTGCCCAGCAGCATGTACTGTCCCTCAACATGTGCCCTTTTTGTTGGTATGGTTGTAGGTCTGATTGTGAATCCAAGCTTATACCATATAGAGGTATGGTTTATATACCAGAATTCCTGCCTCTCCCTCTCCATCCCCCCCACATTTTTGTTAATTTAGAAGACAACTCTGTAGATACTGGTCACTTTGAAGAATTTTTTCCTTCCCGGTCCTCTTTCCACCAGTCTGTTCTGTGACCAATGAAAAGCTCTCTGGAATGAGTAGAATAACTACCCTTCTCTTTAAAAAAGGAGTACTTGTGGCACCTTAGAGACTAACAAATTTATTTGAGCATAAGCTTTCGTGAGCTTCATCGGATGCAATCAGTGGAAAATACAATGGGGAGATTTTATATACACAGAGAACATGAAACAATGGGTGTTACCATACACACTGTAACAAGAGTGATCAGCTAAGGTGAGCTATTACCAGCAGGAGAGCTGTGGGGCGGGGGGGGGGGACCTTTTGTAGTGATAATCAAGGTGGGCCATTTCCAGCAGTTGACAAGAACATGTGAGGAACAGTGGCGGCGGGCGGGTGGAATAAACATGGGGAAATAACAGAAACAACAGACTGGACTTCTACATAGAGTGCTTCCGTCGACGTGCACGGGCTGAAATTGTGGAAAAGCAGCATCACTTGCCCCATAACCTCAGCCGTGCAGAACACAATGCCATCCACAGCCTCAGAAACAACTCTGACATCATAATCAAAAAGGCTGACAAAGGAGGTGCTGTCGTCATCATGAATAGGTCGGAATATGAACAAGAGGCTGTTAGGCAGCTCTCCAACACCACTTTCTACAAGCCATTACCCTCTGATCCCACTGAGGGTCACCAAAAGAAACTACACCTTTTGCTCAAGAAACTCCCTGAAAAAGCACAAGAACAAATCCGCACAGACAAACCCCTGGAACCCAGACCTGGGGTAGTCTATCTGCTACCCAAGATCCATAAACCTGGAAATCCTGGACGCCCCATCATCTCAGGCATTGGCACCCTGACAGCAAGATTGTCTGGCTATGTAGACTCCCTCCTCAGGCCCTACGCTACCAGCACTCCCAGCTATCTTCGAGACACCACTGACTTCCTGAGGAAACTACAATCCATCGGTGATCTTCCTGAAAACACCATCCTGGCCACTATGGATGTAGAAGCCCTCTACACCAACATTCCACACAAAGATGGACTACAAGCCGTCAGGAACAGTATCACCAATAATGTCACGGCAAACCTGGTGGCCGAACTTTGTGACTTTGTCCTCACCCATAACTATTTCACATTTGGGGACAATGTATACCTTCAAATCAGCGGCACTGCTATGGGTACCCGCATGGCCCCACAGTATGCCAACATTTTTATGTCTGACTTAGAACAATGCTTCCTCAGCTCTCGTCCCCTAATGCCTCTACTCTACTTGCGCTACATTGATGACATCTTCATCATCTGGACCCATGGAAAAGAAGCCCTTGAGGAATTCCACCATGATTTCAACGCTTTCCATCCCACCATCAACCTCAGCCTGGACCAGTCCACACAAGAGATCCACTTCCTGGACACTACGGTGCTAATAAGCGATGGTCACATAAACACCACCCTATACTGGAAACCTACTGACCGCTATTCCTACTTACATGCCTCCAGCTTTCATCCAGACCACACCACACAATCCATTGTCTACAGCCAAGCTCTACAATACAACTGCATTTGCTCCAACCCCTCAGACAGAGACAAACACCTACAAGATCTCTATCAAGCATTCTTAGAACTACAATACCCACCTGCTGAAGTGAAGAAACATATTGACAGAGCCAGAAGAGTACCCAGAAGTCACCTACTACAGGACAGGCCCAACAAAGAAAATAACAGAACGCCACTAGCCATCACTTTCAGTCTCCAACTAACACCTCTCTAACGCATCATCAAGGATCTACAACCCATCCTGAAGGACGACCCATCACTCTCACAGATCTTGGGAGACAGGCCAGTCCTTGCTTACAGACAGCCCCCCAACCTGAAGCAAATACTCACCAGCAACCACACAACAGAACCACTAACCCAGGAACCTATACTTGCAACAAAGCCCGTTGCCAACTGTGTCCACATATCTATTCAGGGGACACCATCATAGGACCTAATCACATCAGCTACACTATCAGAGGCTCGTTCATCTGCACATCTACCAATGTGATATATGTCATCACGTGTCAGCAATGCCCCTCTGCCATGTACATTGGCCAAACTGGACAGTCTCTACATAAAAGAATAAATGGACACAAATCAGACGTCAAGAATTATAACATTCAAAAACCAGTCGGAGAACACTTCAATCTCTTTGGTCACTCGATTACAGACCTAAAAGTTGCAATTCTTCGACGAATAAACTTCAAAAACAGACTCCAACGAGAGACTGCTGAATTGGACTTAATTTGCAAACTGGATAAAATTAACTTAGGCTTGAATAAAGACTGTGAGTGGATGGATCATTACACAAAGTAAAACTATTTCCCCATGTTTATTTTCCCCCCTCTACTGTTCCTCACACGTTCTTATCAACTGCTGGAAATGGTCTACCTTGATTATCACTACAAAAGGTCCCGTCGTTCCCCCTTCCCCCCGGCTCTCCTGCTGGTAATAGCTCACCTTACCTGATCACTCTTGTTACAGTGTGTCATAAATATAAAGGGAAGGGTAAACCCCTTTAAAATCCCTCCTGGCCAGAGGAAAAATCCTCTCACCTGTAAAGGGTTAAGAAGCTAAAGGTAACCTCGCTGGCACCTGACCAAAATGACCAATGAGGAGACAAGATACTTTCAAAAGCTGGGAGGAGGGAGAGAAACAAAGGGTCTGTGTCTGTCTGTATGCTGCTTTTGCCGGGGATAGACCAGGAATGGAGTCTTAGAACTTTAGTAAGTAATCTAGCTAGGTATGTGTTAGATTATGATTTCTTTAAATGGCTGAGAAAAGAACTGTGCTGAATAGAATGACTATTCCTGTCTGTGTGTCTTTTTTGTAACTTAAGGTTTTGCCTAGAGGGGTTCTCTATGTTTTGAATCTAATTACCCTGTAAGGTATCTACCATCCTGATTTTACAGAGGGGATTTCTTTACTTCTATTAAAAGTCTTCTTGTAAGAAAACTGAATGCTTTTTCATTGTTCTCAGATCCAAGGGTTTGGGTCTGTGGTCACCTATGCAAATTGGTGAGGATTTTTACCAAACCTTCCCCAGGAAGTGGGGTGCAAGGGTTGGGAGGATTTTGGGGGGAAAGATGTGTCCAAACTATGTTTCCCAGTAAACCCAGTTAGAGTTTGATGGTGGCAGTGGAGATCCAGGGACAAAGGATAAAATTAATTTGTACCTTGGGGAAGTTTTAACCTAGGCTGGTGAAAGTAAGCTTAGGAGGTTTTCATGCAGGTCCCCACATCTGTACCCTAGAGTTCAGAGTGGGGGAGGAACCTTGACACAGTGTGTATGGTAACACCCATTGTTTCATGTTCCCTGTGAATATAAAATCTCCCCACTGTATTTTCCACTGCATGCATCTGATGAAGTGAGCTGTAGCTCACGAAAGCCTTATGCTCAAATAAATTTGTTAGTCTCTAAGGTGCCACTAGTACTCCTTTTCTTTTTGCAGATACAGACTAACACGGCTGCTACTCTGAAACCTTCTCTTTAAGACCCTGATCCTACACATCTTACTGTAGGATCAGCTTGAAATGGTCCTATAACTGTTTTTTCTTGTTTCAAGGCTGAATTTTTCTTTTGAAAGATATTAATGCCAGAAGCCAAGCATTCATCTAACACCCCCACCTTCTAAACACACCAGTGTGTGAGTGCAGTGGAGGGGATAAAGAAACAGATTTAAACTTCAAGCCTCCAAGGGATTTATTGTGAAGATTAAGTGGTGGGGAGGGGGAGAAATGTTTTAAATATCATGAGACATTGATTCTTGGTTGCAGTTGCTCACTTCCTCTGTTGGGAGTCTACAGAAGCTGCATTGCTTAACCTTCCAGAGAGGGAGCATGTGGGTGCTTTATATCCTCATATTGCTCAGTGATGACTACTTTCAATGCTGAAATGTTGACCCCTCTGTCATGTGCTAGATCTGGCTGGACAATATAGGATTTTAGGGTTTTCCTCAAAACGTACAAATATGCTAGCAGGTCAGACCAAGAGTCTACCTAGCTTAGTAGCCTGCCTTGAACAAAGGCCAGTACTAGGTGCTTAACAGGAAGGTGCAGGAAACACAAAATGAGCAATTGTTTCATAATTTATCCATATGAGATAGTTTCACCTATCTTCATGCAATTTGTTAGTTACTCTAATACATGACCCTGACCCTTCATTTTTTGTTCTAATTGGAACAGAGTGGAATTCTGTTACTCCTGCTTTGCTGCAGTTTTTAACAGAGTGTCTTAAGAGTAGACTAAATTAAACTTTTCATTCACTTATTACTCCCAGTAGTTAGAAGCAACACTAATGAATAATATTAGAGACAGTAACAAAGGGAAAGAACACTTTCAGGCAAACAGAAAACATAGCATTGCAAACTGTACTTGCTGATCACGTAAGAGACACTTCAGTATGACAGCTTTTACACAATGGTGACTCCGGTAACTTGGGACTTTCTAGGAGATACTTGGTGCTCAGAACCTTTAAAATAGGTCTTCAGTAAAAGCACCTTTGAGAAGTTCCACAAGAACCAGAAAATAGATAAACCAGAACTCCCTTAGCTTTTAGTGCTCACTCCCCAGGGTTGACTTGCTTGAAATCTTGTCCGCTCCTAGTTCTCCTCCTGTCTAATTGCTCCTTTGGCATGCCATGTGGAGGATTCTTATTCCCCCTTGAATTTTCCTTGGGTTCTATAGGGTTCTGTCTCTGATCCCCTCCTCACACTACACTCCCTCTGGGCAATCTTCTTTGCAAACACATATTCAGCTATTATCCCTGTGCTGATGATTCACAGTTACCTCTTCACTACAGATCTGTCTCTTGTACAAACTAAAATCTCAGCCTGTTTTTGATATCTTTGTGGCTATCCAGCTGTCAGCTTTAACTCAAAAAGGGCTCTCAATCTTCCTTCCCCTCCTACTCCTTTCTCGGTTACTGTGGACCACCATCCTTCCTATCACTTAAATCGATAATCTGGGTACCATCTTTGACTCAGCCCTCTACCTAGATGCTCACATCTAGGCTCTCTCTAAATCTTGTTGAAAGTTTGTGTGATATCCAAGATATGGCCTTTCTTATTTATCCAAACAGGATAAATCCTCATCATTTTGAGTACTGTAACAACTTCTTCTCTGGCTCTAGCAAAGGCAATCTTGCCCCACTTACAGCGATTCAAAACACAGCTCCAGAGATCACTTTCCTGGCTCGTTGCTTTGACCATGTGAACCTTCTCTTTGCATCCTTCTGCTGGCTCCCCCTTTTCCGTCAGATCAAACATAAATGACATGTCTTTATTTTCAAGTCCCTTCTCGGCTTATCCTCATGTTCCCTATCTCACCTCACACACTGACAATGTCAACTCTCACCTCCACTAGGCCAATAGAGCCAGCCTTCATTGCCCACTTGATTAAATTTTCATACAAGCACCCTTGTGCTTTCTCCCATGCTTACCTTCACACATGGGAGGAGCTCTACCCGTGATGTTTACAAATAACAGGTAGCTAATGTGCTGAAAGCCCTGCTAACATGCTGACCAGTATTGTCTCAGGCTATGTCTACACTACATCATTTACAGAGGTAAAGCTGTACTACTCTGGTGCTTCTGATGAAGGCATTCGAAATCGACAGGAGCACTTCTCCTCTCTGCACTGGTTCTTAGGTCAGTATAACTTGCATCACTCAGGGGTGTGGATTATTCACACCCCTAAGCAACATAAGTTATACAGAAGTAATTTTGCAGTGTAGACCTAGCCTGAGTGTGTGCTCCTTGTCTCTCTGTATCCACTTATCTTGTACTTTTAGATTCAAACTTTGAGGAGCAGGGAGCATCTTTTTGCTATGTTCTCCAAAAAAAAAACCCCGTCAACCGACCCCCACAACAGTCATCCAGAGATGAGCCATATACGATAATGCAAGAACATAGAACTTACTTTTGTGGTGAGATTTTTGAGTGTTTGATCCTTTTTTCACTGACACTTGGAACGGATTTGGTTTGCATGCTGCAAATTTACATAACTTTGCAACACAAGTGTGCATCTGAGATCTGGTCATTGTGCCTAGACTTAGAATGTGCTCCACACAGGAAAGAATGGCTCAAGGGAATTTGTTAATGTTGTTACAGTCTTTCTTCCTTTCTGTGTTTTCAGTCAAACTCAGCCCAGGGGAAGCTTGTGTTGCATAGCTAAATGGAGTGTCTCTGTCTTCAGCAACTTTTAAATAAAACCTGTTAATAGTGAAAACTCACACTGTGGAAGTGGTCTTGAGTTTCTGAAGGAGTCCCTGTTAGTGCAGGAAACAATCTTGTGGGATGGCCAAGCAGTACCACTACCTGAGGAGGCTCACGTATACGAGTTCAGCTGGATTCTCCAGAGACCAACAGACAAAAAAAAAAGGACTTTTGGATAAATAGCCTGACTTCAATCTGACTGTGGGCCTTCTTTTTTTTTTTTTTCTTTCAAGGGTGGGGGCAATCCTTCTTGGGAGGGATTGGAAGGATTTGGCTTCTGAGGTCCCATAAAACTAGTAAGCTTTAAGCATACTTATAGGTACTTGTTTTTATATGTTTTTTTCTCTATATTGTTTTCAACTTAAGAATAACTGTGCTTTCTTATAAAGAGCTATGTGGTAACTCATTGTTCATAGCCTTTGAAAAGAAAGCAAAGCACAGCTGTTGACCTATTTAGGCAGTCTGGCTTGCTGGCAGAATCACAGTGTAAGCAGGGATCTGTGCAGTCTTGAAAAACCCTGCTGAGGCGGGAGAGAGATGTAGGTCCCTATCCAAGAGAGGTGAAGGTTGAGGAGGATGGAGTAGGTGCCCTCATGGGACCACCGAGGAATACAGTGCAGTTGCCATGAACTGACACTAAGGGGAAACTTCTTTACTATACAGTAACCTCAGTATCATAAATTATTCTGAAGCCACTTACTCCTTGGTGAAGTTGGCAGCAGAGATCTGGGGCAGCAAGTCAAGAAGAGCAGTCTCACAAGTAGCAATAATAGTTTTCCACTTTTAAAACAGAAATTCAGCACAGAAAGAGGAGGAGGGAAGGAGGTTGATGAGGTGGAGGGGAGAGAGACTTTATGAATTATTCCACAATATATTTATAAATCATATGAATGGGAAAGAGGGCTGTGTATTGGTTAGAGCATAGGAAAGACTCTGGCAAAGAGAATGACTTGACCTCTCCAAAGGCATGTGAGTCAGCAGGAATTCCATTTTCCTCCTGTGCCTGCAGTTGTTTGCCTCACAGAAGTGTTATAAGGTTTAATTAATATTTAAGTACATTGGGACCCTCACATTTAATCCAGATGCAAAGGACCATTTATACTATGCTCACTCGCTATTAAGAATTGTAAGTCACAGGATGACTGCTTTCTGTATGGGGAAATGGGGACCCAGCCCCAGCTGTGACTAACCAGCTATGTCACAGCTGCGGCTAGGGGTCAGGAGCTACCTGGAAGAGCACCTAGTTCTTATAAAGGCCGGCAAGAGCTCAGGTGAGCTGGAAAACAGTGGATGGCCTGCTGGTGGAGTTGGGAACTGCAGGGAGCATAAAGTATCAAATATTGGAGGACTCCTGTGGGAATCCCTGGGCCAGGGCATGGACCCAGAAGGGCTGAGAGAGGTGAGGGGAAAGCCTCTAGGGATTATAGCCCATGTTGGTCAGAAGAACTATTCCATCTTGGTATTTTGCATAATCTTTCATTTAAACCAGTAAATTATGCCTCAAGGCAAATGCCTGAAACAGATTGGCGTGGCATCAATCCTTCCTGCTCACCAGCCCACTGGCTTAGACTAGTACTTGTCATTTTTTCTTTGTGCCTGTTTTTATAATGGTCTTGCCAGGACCTTCCTTAGCGATTCATATTTCACCGTTCTCTTACATATGGGTAGCAATAGAACAAGCAAATGTGGAGGCCAAACCTTCTACTGAATCTCTGAGAACCTTTACTACAGTTCTGAGTCTGGTATAAGAATCTGAATAGAATAGATAGCACTGGCTCAGGGGTTGTGTGCGTTTTGTGCTCCTTCTCACAAAGATGAATGATGTTTCCAAAGAAGCTTAAAAATAAAATTCACTTTCTGAAATGTTTCTTGACCCGTTGTAAAATGAAAGTTCCCTATTGATGCCAAATGAGCAATCTAGAAATCATGGACCAAGCCTTTTCTTAACTTGATATATGAAAGTTAAGCTAAAGCTTGGTCCCCAATTTCTAGATTGCTGGTTAGGCACCAATAGGAGGAACTTAGAAAACCATGATTATAAATCATTTTCAGTAGTGTATTATCCTGCTATTCAGTGGTTCCCAACCTCTGATTGTAAGAGCTCCATACCTTCAGGATGGATTAGCACATGGGTGCCCCAAGTTTCTTTGCACCATATCACTCCAGTTTTTCCTCTTATTTTCTGCTGTTCTGTTTGTTCTGTTTGTGTGTCTCATTTCCCCTGCCCCGACTTTTCTCCTTCCTGGTAGGTGTAAACCCCCACTCACAAGCAGAGTCTTCTGGTGTATGTCAATGTGGGATGGGTAGGAGGGAGAGGGCTTCTATTGGTACTCACACCAGAGTTCTGAGACTGAGTAGACAATGTTCATGTTACCTAAAGATCATTTAAAAAATATTTTTAGCTGTTAGTATTAAGTAACCCCATAGATTGCTGTGACTAAAAGGCCCAAATCCTTGAAGGTATTTAGGTGCTTAACTCCCAGGGCCAAAAAGACTAAATGGTTTCCCTCCTGTGTCCCCGTTCCCCCTCTCCCCCAACTTGTTTATTTTTCACATTTGCCAGTGTTTGGGATAGTCCTGCTAGCATGGTGACCTCACACTCATGTAATTCTGTGCAACTCTGTAGTCACCCTATGCAATGGACCTTGACAGAGCAATCAGGTCGGTGTCTCCCACTTCAGGAAGCCTGTGAAGGGAACAGAGGTGAAGCCAGAAGGGTTTCTTTCTAACCCCCTGCAGCTGTTATGAGGAGACTCCTCAAACCTCAGAGGGAAGGGGTTGTGGGAGCTGGCTCCTACACACTGAACCTCACTGGGGTTGTGTGGTAAATGAGCCCAGGGTAGTGGGTTAGTCTTTGTTCTTGATGAGGCCACAGGGACTGACGTGCAGATAGAGGTGGAAGCTCCCCTGAGGTTGGAAAGTCACTGAAGGAAGGGGGGTTACCTGTTTCTTAAATAGTCTTCACTCAGTTGGCAGAGCCATAAAGGAGGGCAGGAGAGGGTATGGGAGGAAAGCAGTGGTGAGCATGTTCTGTGTCCCTCTGCAGAGTCAGAGGGCAGCAGAGTCAAGGGAGAGGACTGGCGAGGAGTGACCTCCCTTCTCCAGATCATTATGCATGAGGGTGCAGAGAAGGTCACACCCTGGACCCCTGCGTGAGGCCGTGAGCAGGAGGCATCTTCATTGCCTGGGCCTCTGTGTCATAGGGTTAGGAAGGACTGGGAGCTGGTGGAGGGAGGTTAAGGGAAATGGAGTAAAAGAGCGATTATTTTATTTAGTTTTATTGCTCTGGGAGCAGTGATGATGGGGAGTGGGGTAGATTTGCTCTGCTGTCGGTGTGGGGAGGGGATGTAGGAAAGAAGAGTCTTTATTAGTTGGACCCTTTTGTGGGACCAAGGAGCAGCAGTTACAGGAAGGAGGGTGACAAGCAGAGACTCTGAGTTCCCGGGGAGTGCTTGAGCCCTGCTCCGCCCCTTCCCCCAAGGCCCCACCCTGCCCCACCTCTTCCTGCCCCTTGCTTCTTCTCCTCTCCCCCAGCCTCCTGCCCACTGCTGAATAGCTGATCACTGGAAAGCAGGAGGCACTGAGTAGGAGCTGATTGGTGGGGACCACCGGAGGGTGCTGAGCAACCACTATTTTTTGCTGTGGGTGCTCCAGCCCTGGAGCACCCATGGAGTCAGTGCCTATGGTGACAAGGGACAAGAGCATCACAGCTGCTCTGGGAAATGAAGCCCAGGAGATCCAGGAGAGTGGGAGATCTTCATCTTCTGGACCCATGAGTACAACCACAGTTGCTCAGGGCAGGGGATGATCACAAACCAAGAATGGCCATACTGGATCAGACCAATGGTCCATCTATCTTGGTGTCCTATCTTCCAACAATGGCCAATGCCAGGCGTTTCAAAGGGAATGAACAGAACAGGCAATCACTGAGTGATCCATCCTCTGTCATCCAGTCCCAGCTTCTGGCAGTGAAAGGCTAAGGATAGCCAGAGCCTGGCGTTGCATCCCTGATGATCTTGGCTAATAGCCTTTGATGGGCCTATCTTCCATGAATGTCTCTAATCCTTTTTTGAACCCAATTATAGTCTTGGCCTTCCCCTGGCAATGAGTTTCACAGGTTGACTGTGCGTAGTGTGAAGAAATACTTCCTGTTTGTTGTAAACCTGCTGCCTATTCATTTCATTGAGTGACTTTGCTTTTTGTGTTACGTGAAGGGGTAAATAACACTTCCTTATTCACTTTCTCCTCACCATTCATGATTTTATAGACCTCAATCATATCCCCCCGAGTCCTTTTAATCTCTCCTCATGTGGAAGCTGTCTCATACCCCAATCATTTTTGTTGCCCTTCTTTGTACTTTTTCCAATTCTAATATAACTTTTTGGAGATGGGACCAAGAGAACTGCACACAGTATTCAAAGTGGGGGCATACCATGGATTTAGTTAGTGGCATTATATTTTCTGTCTTATTATCTATCCTTTTCCTGATGATTTCTAGCATTCTGTTAGCCTTTTTGACTGCCATGCACTTTGAACAGATGTTTTCAGAGAACTAGCTACAATGACTCCAAGCCCTTTCTCGGGTGGTAACAGCTAATTTAGATCCTACGGTTTTATATGTACAGAAAGAGGTGGGGCAGCAAAAGGTCCCTGCCTCCCCACACACCTTGGGAGCAGGGACACCCTTAACTAGACAAACAGGGGCGGGCAATCAGGTTAGACTGTCCGACTGAAAGGTGTGTTACAAGATCAGAGGCTGGCATGTTTTAGAAATTCATCCATGTTCAATAGCACAGACCGTAATGTCCTGTCAAACTCCTAAGCCAGCAGAAGAGAGCTGAGGGATAGCTCAGTGGTTTGAGCATTGGCCTGCTAAACCCAGGGTTGTGAGTTCAATCCTTGAGGGGCCATTGAGGGATCTGGGGCAAAAAATTAGGGATTGGTCCTGCTTGGAGCAAGGGGGTTGGACTAGATGACCTCCTGAGGTCCCTTCCAACCCTGATATTCTATGATTCCCGCTAGCATGGCTTCTTTCCTTGCTCTCCCCGGCTGTCTCTGTAGAGGGGCGGGTGTTGGAGAATTAACACCGTGCGAGCAGCTGCAGCTGGGGACCCGTGTGTGCGTGAGGCAGGGAGCGCAGACGTGATTACTTCAGAATTTATTTAAGGGCTGGTGGAAACCACTGCAGCAGCTTCCAGGGGAAGCCCCAGCTCCCTCCTCCTTACCTGGCACCCTGTGTCATCAATGCAGGCGCACCCTGGGGGGCTGTGGGCAACACCCTGCCCTCCCGATTTGGGAAGACGTGGCTTTGGTATAGGTGGTATTTCTGAACACACAATACGGTTTTAATTGCATGGCTGCGCCAGTCAGATCAGACCCGATATTGTCGCTGCTTTGTCCTGGCCGGATTATCGTATCGGATCCATGTTATTACGCTACGGATCCGATTAGAGGAGATGTAGGAGCATGTGCCTGACCTCTCCAAATGATAGCTTAGGGCTGTCCCCGGACGCCACCCGCATTTGGGAACAATCCCGCAAGCGTCCGGAGCTCTGGGAGGCGGCGCGGAGAAGGGGCGCCCGCCGCTTCCATTCACAGCTCTGGTCCCCCCGCAGCGCACCTGAGCGCCGGGCAGCCCGGCCCCACAGACCGCTATCGGCTTGTGACTCTCGTGCGGGTCCTGAAACGCCCCTTCCCCGGGCATTTCCTTGGTTCTGCTCCACGGACAGCAGGGCAGCTCCACCGCGGGGACCGCAGCAGTTACTTCTGCTTCACCCCGGCGCCTGGGGGGCTGTAAAGCAGGAGTGGGCCAGGGCCAGCGAGTTTCTTTCTAATAGGGCGTTTTCTTATTACTTCTCCCCCGTGTGTACTGCCTTAATTACACTGCTGAGCTTGGGGGAGGGCGGGCTGTGAAGAAATGGGGATTTCAGACCACACTCCGTCAAGTTTTTAATAAAAACAAAAGAGACATCTCCCCCCCCCCCCGCATCCTCTCCCCCTAATCCCCGGCCTCCAGCTGTAAAGATGCTGCTGCTGCTGCTTGAAAGGGGCTGCTGGAGCTTTAAGAGCCGCCTCCCCCCTCTCTTCCTCCTAACAATGGTCTGAACCAAGCTCTGCTTCCCAAAGCAAAATTTGTAATATGCCATTTTTCCCATGGACGCTTTCCCTTTTGGCTGCTGACGAAGTGGCCGAAGAAAATGCCGAGGTGCCATGCAGATATTCCTGTCCGGCGACGGGCGCTGGGGCTTCGGTTTTCTCTGAGCAACGCCTGTGTCATCGTTGCTAGGAAGATGCTCCAGGACTGCCCAGCTGTGTGAGCCCCCATCAAAGCCGGGAGAGACTGCGGTTGTCATTGATCAACGGAATAAGCAGACGCCGGAGTAAAAGCCACTAGGTACTGAAACCTGCATATCTGAGCTCCTCCATCCCTCCTTGACCCCAGCCCCCTAAGGCGAGATGTGATACACATGAAAATTCTTCCTCTCTGCTGCTTGCTTCTAGTATGCCTTGTCTTATTTAAATGTGGCTCTGTACTGGTCTTTGGGAGAGGGGGGAATTTCATTGTAAAAAACCATGAAGTCAACTTCTTCTTGGGTGGGGGTTGCTGGAGTGATGTCATGCAGAATAGGTGATTGGAACAGGTTATATGTTAATGTACTGTGTTGCTTACCCCTGTTAGTGAAAGGAGTGCAAAATACTTCTGTTAAAGGTGATTTCACAGTTTGGTGAAGATTCTGGGAGAGAATGAGTTAACTAGGAGGAGGAATATGCATGTAATGCAACTCAGACAATGGCAAGGATTTTCCATATGGAATTACACTGTGCGGGTTAAGTGAGGTGTTGTTGAAAGCATCTGAAAATAAATCATTGCAGTATAGGAACTGGTTGTACCAGTCGCTGTGTCTTTTTCTTTTAGTTGTAAACGCAAAATGTAAAAAATGGTTCAGTAAAAGGATGGAGTGTAGGGTAAGTCTTCAAAGCTGATGTCACTGCAGACAGATTCAGATCAGAGCGTTCTGTAGTTGAATTTCTCCTTAGGGTATTGCTAAGGGGAAAAGTAACTTGAAATTGACTCCTAAACCTGGATGCAAAATTAATATCTGGGTATACCAAAGTCAAGGGATTTAAGACTGAGGTTAGGTACAAAGGTGATGGGGTAAAATTAGAAACACTTCCTAGAAGCTGGAAGTCTTCATGGTGAACTAAATGAACGCTCTTCTAATAAGAGCTTTTGTCAAGCTACAGATAGGTATAATTTCTGATTCCCACACCCAAATTCTCCCCAAGTGAAAGGAGTAGTGGTGGCAAACCAAGTCCCAGACCACATGATTTACTCCTGAAGTGGAAATTGTTGTTGTGGTTATACAACTTCTTTTTATAATTGAGACACCAGAGGGACTCAAGTTGGGTGGGGTCGAGTCAGAAGAAAGATGAGAACTTTCTCCTCCCTTACTGCACACATCATATATGTATTTCAAATACCTTGTCTTCTGAGAATCATTCAAAATAAAGCAAATTTTAAATGTGCTCTTACAGTCCAGGTGTGAAAGTGATTATCTGCATCTGTGAGCATAAGAAATATAAAAAGAAAAAAAAATAACCATAATCGTTATTTGGGGTGATCTTGAAAAAGAGCCTTATATAACTGTACCCACAGGATGGTCATGAACTATACAATTTGTTTCAATTCATGTCCAGTCACTTCATCTGTAATTATAAACTCAGGTCTGCAACCCCAAGACGTCTATGCGACTGTTCTTGGTGAGGACGTGTTGCAGGTAGCTAGGTAGATAACTTGACAGATCTGTAATGCAGTGACACTGAACTGTTTTTAGGAACAGACTACTTTTGAGCAAAGTCTATTTTTAATTGTCAATTACAATCTCTGGTGACCACTGGGGAAAAATGTACAGGATTTCACTTAATATTCCAAGCCTTGGTCAAATAATACTCACTTTGATCTGGCTAATACAGGCTGACATGTCAGATACTTTTTGCTTACACATCCCTGTTTGAAGGTACCTGGTATCAATCTGAAACTTTGCACATTTCAGTGGTTTCTCCTATCATCTTCAAGGAGCCTGATCCAGCGACCACTGAAGTCACTGAAAATATTAGCATTGACTTCAGTGGGGTTTGGATCAGGTTCTAGTCAGATGATGGGAAACCACTGAAATGTGCAAACCTTCAGATTGGCATCATGCTATTTCACCATTCACTGTTACAGATAGAAAACATTCCAGTTCAAAACATTAAAAATAGGGTTTTGTTTAGTTATTTGCAAGTAAAAAACAGATTGAAATTGAAAACTTCTTTAAAGGAGCCTAGTAGTTAATCAGTTCACATTATAACAGTGACTACAGGTGATTGTTTTACAGCACATGAGGGCTCCTGGCCTGGCCTCCCTTTAAAAAAAAAAAACCCTAAAACTTGTGGTACTCTCCCCCTCCCTTTATTCTTTCCTCTATCAATTTTTAAGGTACTCACAAGGCACCTACCACCTTCATAGCTAAGCCTTCTGCTCTTGTCTATCCATATTAAATATCCACAATATTAAACAAGCCCAGTGGAAATTAAAGGTGCACCTTAAATCCTTACATGCCACTTGGATGCCATACCTCAGTTTTCACACTTTGCGTGCCTCCTAGGCTCTCTTGTACCATAACCCTGTGCATGCTCCCTTTTATTCAAATAATATGTCATGCTTAGATCTCTAGTCTGCCTAACTTTTTTTTAACCTTCTTGAAAGAAAAAAAGACTGTTCTGTCTCCATCAGACCCCAGTTTTTGAGATTGTTTATGGTGAAGGATTCAAGTCACCAAATAATCCTGCTGATAATCATTCAGGATCTCAATCCTTACTCATTTACTTCAATAGGCATTTTCCTAAGTATTGCTAGCAGAATTGAGGCCTTAGTGGGTTTCACTATCAGGAACCAAGTTGCTGAGTCCACTCTGTGTTCCCCAAGGGAGTTGTTTCCAGAAAAATAAACAATGATTAGTTTTTTTCTGGTGAGAATAGAATGAACATTAATCTTTGTTATTCATTAATGCTAAATTAGGAAATTGACAAAGCAGAAAAAACTCACCAGTGGTAGGTGCAGAACTATATATTGAAGGATAACTTCCCCAAAGATAGGTTTCAGAGTAACAGACGTGTTAGTCTGTATTTGCAAAAAGAAAAGAGGTACTTGTGGCACCTTAGAGACTAACCAATTTATTTGAGCATAAGCTTTCGTGAACTACAGCTCACTTCATCCTTGTTTAGTCTCTAAGGTGCCACAAGTACTCCTTTTCTTTTTCCCCAAAGATCTGAATCTCATAGTGCTTTGCAACATGTTTAAAGTTTAATTTTAATCTAGTGTGTCTTTATCACCTATATTCTAAACAAATCAGTGACTATTGTGATTAATGAGAAAGTATTATTGTTTGTTTTTTTTCTTTTGATGATCCCTTCCACAAATCCTAGTAGAGATTGGCTTTGCTAGAAAGACATAGTTATTCAATACGTAGCTTTTCACCAGCCTAGAGTCTTGTTTTAAATTTCTATTGTTACAATTCCTTTGTGTTTGGTGGTAAAACAATCTTAAATCTTCCTTCACATTTTTATTTTATGTGAGATTCTTGGAATGACAAGCAAAGCAGGAAAATAACTATCAACATTATACTTTCAGCTATGAAAGGCAGTTCTTAAAAAAAATTAGATTTCAGATGCCCTGTGTGAGAATCCACTTTCTACCAAAAGAGGGTGTAATCCTGGCTTGTTCTTCTGAGGCTCATGTTCTTAAAATGAACAACTGCCTACATTTTCAAAAGTAACCATGTTTTCAGACACAATGGCTCAGCACTTTTATGAAAATCAGGCCCTGTTTAAGTTGTCTCAAATTGAATACTCAGAAATAGAGATGCCCAAAATCACAAGTTGCTTCTGAAAATTTAGGCTACATTTTTAATAAACAGTACTTTAAACGCCAAAATATGCTATGAAAAGAGGGTTTTCTTTAGCTTTACTAAAATGCTTCCACAGTGGTTGGTAGTCCAAATCCTTCTGCTTTACTCATGCAACTAGTCCCATGGAAGGCAAAGGGATTACTTGCATGAGTGAAATGAGTAGTATTTGGCCCACAGCCTTTATTTTTTTTCTTAACTTTCTTTAAATTTCCTTTGAGTTCTGTATCTCTACATTTAAATTCAATTATGGCATCCTATGACCAGTGAGTAGCTCCTTTGAAGTTAATCAATCCTCCTTCTCCACAGGCAGTTGAAAATAATTGTTTAGCTGCAGTTGAGTCTCCTAAGGCATTCGAAAACTGATTTTGATACAGCCCAACTTCACTAGTCTGTCTGGAGATTGGCTGGGAAGGTCTTTTGCCAAGGCAGAATTATTATGGTTTAAGGCGAATCCAGCTGAGGTGTTCTAAGATGATATGAGACTTCAAAAATAAGGGATTTGACACTTTAAAAATGTAGTGGCTGTGTTTTTGGTTTTATGTCTCCTCCCCACGTCCCTTCCAGTTCAAAACCAGCTTCTTAGACAAGTCCTTTCTAAGATGAGTGACGGTTTGGCAGAGGTAGCCATGGGTAATTGCTTCATTACTTAAGGAAGCAATGTCTTAGGATACACAGAGCTTAGCACTCCACATAGCACCATGCACACACAGGCCTAGTAGAGACATGGGAATATGTGCATAGACAATTTGTATTTTCAGGTCCGCAATCCAGTGTGCACACAGCGCTGTATGAGGAATTGAAGGGTGTTGGTTTAAAAACAATGGAATGGCATGGAGAATTGGTTCTAAGATTTTTATACAGATCCTTGGGTCTATGTAGATTATAGTTGCACATATTTAATACATGGGATCTGGATTACAAATTAGTATCTGATGCTCCATGTACACCTTAAAAAGCATGTAGTCTTTGGATGTGAACTTATTGACTGCTGAAGTTCCACCAAAAGTTAGCTCTACTGTTTGGGCTTCCTAATTCCTATCTAAGTTATGCTGGGGGCATCTCCAGCCATCAGAGCAGCCCAGGATCAGGAGAGCACAAAGGTGGCTTAAAGACCATAGGCTCTCCCTCCACCTAGGTGGAGACTTGTTGCACCTCTTAGAAGTTCAGCACAAACTTCACACTGTTTTCTCCCTCTTTGTGGCCCATAGACTCCTGCACATTTTGTAACCTCTGTAGGTCTTCCCTTTAGACTTTGGGTCTGATCAAAATCACATTGAAGTCAATGGGAGTCTTTCAATTGACTTTGATGGACTTTGGATTTGGCCTTTTTGTGGGGTCTCTAGATGTTTCTTTGGCATGGCACTTCAATTTGGGGATTCCATAAGGAATTCTGAACAATTGGGTTACAGTTTAAAAATGCATAAGGAAATAGACAGAGGAATAAAACTGTTAAACTAGAGGTAAGGTTGTAAATAAGTTACATTCTTAATAACAAGGATAATTAATCATTGGAACAACTTACCTGTGGATGTGGTGGGTTCCCTATCTCTTAAGCCTTTAAGTCAACAGTGGATATCTTTCTGTACAAGATATACAATAGTTCAACTGGAATTTATGGTTTGTGTTAATCAGAAGATCAGACTGGATGGTGATAATAGGTCTTTTTTGCCTTAAAATCTATGAGTCTACAAAATACCTGAGTTAATTATGGTATAGAACCCTTGAGGTTTCTCAAATAGCCAAAAACATGTGGTAAGCTGGAAATTCAAGGTTAAAGCTACCATTAAAAAGAAAAACAAAAGCAAGTAACAACAAAACACAAAGACCGACCTAAAAATCTTAGAAATGCACTGATGGGTACTTAAATAACCTTTACTCTGCCGCTTCTCATAGCCCCACAAAATCCGAAGAGAACCCTATGACTGAACACCAGAGACCCTCAACAAAGAAAATACTAGCCAACCTACACGGTAGTGGTCCATAACCAATATTGAGATATTAATATGTTCCCTGTTTACTCTGCTCACCACTCTACATCTGCTAAGAAGAAACTGAAACTGAAATCTACTAGAGTCTGTGTAAACGCTTAGAATGTAGGCAAGACCAGTTCTCCTGATAAAGCTGGATCACTGTCCCCAATAAATCTTTGTGTGTTTGTTTGCAAGAGTGGCTTAGCTGTCTTTACCCCCCTGCCACTTGAAACAACACTGGGCTGACTTTAAGGTAGATGTGGCTGGTACAGAACATTTCAGTCCCTTAAATTCTATTAGGAAAAATATACCAGATTTAAGAAGTCTTAAATCCTTGCCAAAACAGAGAATATGCAGAGCTAATCCATACAAGTATCGAGAGTGTGAAATGGTGAAGATTTTGTGTGTTGGCAGGCTTGTAATGGAAGTGCCTGAAATTTATATCTTATGTGCAAGACTTCCAGAAGCTCTAGTCTACACAAGATCTACAGACAAACTGAAAAAACATTTTAAACCTGCAGCTAGTGAAATTACAAACTCCATAGGCACACTGGCTGGTATATAAGGCCTCCAAGATTTAGGCTCCAAGACTAATCCTTAGACCCAAATCTAACTTACATCTGCTACATATAAAAGGAATATAATTTAGTAGTGATGGAAGGGCAAAGTTAAGGTTGCTGGTGGCGACCTTATTTGCAGACTTCCGTAAAAATAAATGTTTATGTGGCTTTTGAGAACTGCGATGTCCTGGTTGTTTCTTTGTGTGTTGTACCCAGCATCCACTATCTTAAGGTTCAGGATTCCACATGTATCTAAATCTAGGTTGTGAGATGGACATGAGAGGCATTTTAGTGGAAATGTTGAGCCAAGTGAGACTAATTGGTTGGATTTTTTTTTGTTTTTTTTCCCACTGAAGCCACTCTTTGTGTGGTGGCCTATGTGAACAAATTGGCTTCACGCAATTGTGGCCCTGTTCCTAGTGGCTCAATTTGGACAAAGGATCACAAGGATAGTAATTAGCAGTTAGCCTCTCGTCTTTCACATCTTACTCAGAGAGATTACCTTAAAGTAATTCCCCCGAGGGAAGGAATAACTAGGTAGAAAGATAAATTAACCTTGCATTATTAAGGCAGCATGCTACTAGATCAATGGTCAGTCTGGAGTCTGCTGTAGAAAAGCCTGCAGTAGGACCAAACTCTGCAATTAGTGGCAGCTACTGGCGTCAATACAAACCAGCGGAAAATGATAGCGGGCAAAGGAAAGATAAAACAAACTAAACCAAAAAGAAAAGGAGGACTTGTGGCACCTTAGAGATAACCAATTTATTTGAGCATAAGCTTTCGTGAGCTACAGCTCACTTCATCGGATGCATCTGATGAAGTGAGCTGTAGCTCACGAAAGCTTATGCTCAAATTTCCAATGAAGTGAGCTGTAGCTCACGAAAGCTCATGCTCAAATAAATTTGTTAGTCTCTAAGGTGCCACAAGTACTCCTTTTCTTTTTGCAAATACAGACTAACACGGCTGCTACTCTGAAACCAAAAAGGAAACTTTTGACACGATTTTTTGTGCCATATTTTTTTGATATGAATTAAATATCTCTTCCCCTTATATAGGAAGTGCATTCAACATTTTTGCAATGTTGAATGATCAGTTACTTTGTCAGCCATGTGACTGGTGAAAACGTGAAGTTGAGATGTGAATCAATGCAATAATGTGCTAGCAGTTTCTGTGACTATATTAAATTCCTTATATAAAGTTCTCCTAAATGTTTTTCTACCTAAGATTTTTTTTCCCTTATTTTAAAGAAATGATGTGTGAAGTGATGCCAACGATAAACGAGGACACCCCAATGAGTCAACGGGGGTCCCAGAGTAGCGGGTCGGACTCGGATTCTCACTTTGAACAACTGATGGTGAACATGCTAGATGAAAGGGATCGCCTCCTTGACACCCTTCGGGAGACTCAGGAAAGTCTGTCGCTTGCACAGCAACGCCTTCAGGATGTCATCTATGACAGAGACTCCCTTCAGCGACAGCTCAATTCAGCACTGCCACAGGTATGTCGCTTGTAAAAGTCTTCCTCGTAACCTTAACCAGAAAATTGATGAACGTAATTTTAATATTAATTGACAGCACCCATTTATTCCTTAAGAAACCAGTCCTGTTCTTATTAAGATCTATTGCAAAACTCCCATTAGATTCAATAATATATGGTCTGGCCCTTAAGCCTCGGTATTGTATCATAGAAGAGATTGGGGGTTTTGTTACTGATTTCAAGGAGAACAGGATCAAGGCTCCTAACCGCTCATACTTTTGGCTGTTGCTCTAATGTCCCTGACAATTTAGGGTTTATTGAAATTAAATCTGTGATGGTGGAAGTAGAACAACATATAAACTGAGAGATGGTGATATCACAAGTTCACTACAGTCAATTCCAGAAAGGCACACTTTGCTACAGATAGGACTTGCTTTCTAATATTACCACAAGTAGAGCTACCTCATTAGTTTACAATTAGTGTAAGTAAATTGCACCACACAATCTGTGTGACGTGATTGAAAATGGAATATAAAAAAATAGGCATTTTACTCTCTTTTTTTCCCTCCTGTTTTTAAAATAAACCTTAATGATTTTTTTTTACTTTGACATTTTTCAAAAACTTAAAACATTGTTTGCTTTGGTTAAAACAAGGTAACATTTGTAATCAATTAAAAAACAAAACAAGTTAAAAAAACCAAAACCAAAACTCACCCTGAGCCAAGATCTACAAATTACATCCTGCCCTGAGGTTTGGAATATGACACATGGTAAAGATGGGTTTTCTCCATACTCCTTTCTGGTCTCTTAACTTTTGGTTGGCTAAAGATGTGCTTGGAACTTGAGAGTCCTGAGAGCAAAGCTCTGCCCATAATTATTGCTGATGGGTGGGAAGGACGGGTGGCAGAGAGATTTAGATATGAGATTGGGAGAAGAAGGTGGTGTGGATGGGTAAAGGAGAAAGGTAATGAGGAGCCAGTGTTGGCAGCTGTTGAGAATAGTGGGGGAGAGAGAATTCAGTTCAATGGTGGGTGAAGTTGATTAAGGATGTACTACTGGTGGAGGGGCTTGCAATTACAGATGATGGCCATGAAAGGAGGACAGGGACTGTGCAATCAGTTGAAAAGTAGCGTAGGGGTCTCCAATGTCAGCACTGATTTGGGGGAATAAGAGCTATTCAGATGCTGCTGGTGGCGGTCAAACATTGGAATGGCAGCTGAGGGCAGGAACAGTAATGATGACCACTGCTCCCATTATAGTAGAGGAAATTCTGTAGTCTAGAGGAAATTAACTTGTGGGAGTGAAGATGAGTTTATGTCTCCTGATAAAAGCATGTGGAAGGGTGCAGATCAGGGTAGGACCTATACTAGGGGCATATACTCTGTAGCTATGAACCTACAACAGCACTGCAGAGCATTTGGTAAGTAATGCAGGTTAGAGGGGCTGTACGCTATCTTTGTATTAGGTATCGCTACACTGTAGAAGTATTGGGAGAACTTAGTCCTAAAGATCCTGTATTCATGACTCAGCCCTTACCCTTACTGAAGCCTGGCAATCTAAATTATTAGGGAAACAATAGTGAATAGGAAAGTGATATACATCCTACAGGAAACTAAAGTAATATGACACAAATAATCTTTTATCTGATCTTGTGCGTGAAGTGATGCTAATCTCTAGTAACTCCATTATATTAAATGAAAAAAGAAAAGGAGTACTTGTGGCACCTTAGAGACAATGAGGATACAGACTAACACGGCTGCTACTCTGAAACCTGTCATTATATTAAATGTTAATTTTTAATACTTTATTAGATTTATACAAAACATAAAGATATGTATAAGATGACTTGTCAGATCATTTAATCTATTATGTGACAATACAAATGTTGATTCCTGGAAGCGCCATATAATCCCCAAAATTCCATAAGAAAGTGTACCATATAATGTATAAGGCACTTTTTTGCTTATATTTTAAAAGAAAACCAGATGGTTTTTCATCAGCTAGGTCATCTAGGTGTTTGTGTATGTAACTAAGTTTTGTGTAGCGAATTACGTTTATAAATATGGAGCACCATGCTATCAGTGTCATTAAAAAGAAGAAAATCCCAAACAAAAGTATACAAATGTGTTCCATGCTTGTACTATCTAGCTCCCTTTTTTGAAGTTGAAAAATCCTGAGTTGTGTGTTTCTGATGGGTTATTTGGAGGGATTTTTTTAAATGAATGGCAGGCTAGTATTTTTAACTGTTTGACCTAATCTCATTGTGCATTGGGAGAATCTTGGCTCTTTAAAAGATAGAGAAGAAAATTTATTATAATCTCCAAAATAATTAAGATTTGTATATTGTGTGGCACTAGTGAATCTTGCAAATGTGACATTTGCATAGACCATTCAGTTTTTGAATGATTTGCAACCTATAAAGTACTAACCATATTTTATTTATAATATTTAGTATTTACATAATGCTTTCTATCTACAAAGCACTGTACAACCAGTCTTGTACATGTAAAAACTTTTTTTCCAGTTTACTACTTCTGGGCATAAATACATTAGTGAAATCTTGTGTCAAAACAACACCTTCTTCCCTCCCCCCCACAATTTCATCATAAGGATAGACTATATTTCAAAATTTGCCTAATTGGAGACAATAATTGATTTAAAGTAGATTTGAAACTGTTCACTTTGATTTGAAATGTTAAATGATTACATTTAGGATATTGAAATGTATAAATATGAATAGGAGCTACAGTACAGCGCTAAGTGAATGTAACTTATTACTAAACAGTGTATTCTACCACAACTGTTTCTGTCACCTACGAAGTGTATATGTATTATAGCGATTTCACTGTCAGGCTATTTCAAAATATAAGTATAGGAGATGAGATCCCAGCCCTGTTGAGGTCAATAGGCATTTTATCATTGACTTCATTGGGGAATAGGATATCACTCAAGATGAGAGAGAGAATTAGGCCTTGTCTACACTATGGGGATAAAGTGATCTAAGTTAAGCAATTCCAGCTATGAAAATAATGTAGCTGGAGCCAACATAGCTTAGGTCGACTTACTGTGGTGTCTACACCGTGCTGCATTGACGGGAGACGCTCTTCCATCAACTTCCCTTACTCTTCTTGTTCCGGTGGAGTACTGGAGTCGACGGGAGAGCAATCTGCAGTCGATTTAGCGGGTCTTCACTAGACCCACTAAATCAATCCCTGGTGCATGGATCGCCATAGCATCCATCCCCAGTACGTGTAGACGTGTCCTTAGACGGCTCTATTGAGAAATGGTTTCTGCAGTCTTAGACCCTGATCTTGCAAACACTCTTCTTATTAATTATTATTATTTATTAAATATATTTATTATGGTAGTGTCTAAGGGCCAACCAAAAATGGGAGCCCATTGTGCTGGGCACTGCACGCACACACACAGTAGTACACCAGCGGTTCTCAACCAGGGGTATACGTACCCTGGAGGTACACTGAGGTCTTCCAGGAGGTACATCGACTCATCTAGATATTTGCTTAGTTTTACAACAAGCTACAGAAAAAGCACTAGCAAAGTCAGTACAAACTAAAATTGTCATACAGACAATGACTTGTTTATACTGCTCTATATACTACACACTTAAATGTAAGTACAGTATTTATATTCCAATTGATTTATTTTATAATTATATGGTAGAAATGAGAAAGTAAGTGATTTTTTTCAGTAACAGTGTGCTGTGACACTTTTGTATTTTTATGTCTGTAAGCAAGTAGTTTTTAAGTGAGGTATAACTTGGTAGTATGCAAGACAAATCAGACTCTTGAAAGGGGTACAGTAGTCTGGAAAGGTTGAGAACCACTGTAGTAGATGGTCCTTGCCCCAAAGATCTTACAATCTAAATAGACAAGACAGTCTGGGGGAGGGATAGAATACACAAGCAGATTGAACAATGTGATAGCAACAAATGGCATGCTCCACAATATTTTCTTTTATTTTTGGAAGGGGAGGGAGTTAGGAGGGGATGAATTAAATGGAAATAAAAGGGAGATGGGCAGGGGACAGGGCAGGAGAGAAAAAGGTAAGAAGAGCAGGTGTGGAAGTTGGAGTATGCAGCTGATCAGTACAGGGCAAAGAGAGTCTGTTCAAAACTGTATGAAGTTCTCTGAACATCCAAAAGTCCCTGCTTTGGCTACTTTTGCTTATACTGGCTGGAGTCTCTGGCGGGCTCCTCTGCGTTTTCTCCTTATCCTGATCCTGCAAACACTTATACACAATCTTAACTTTACTACCCTGAGTGGTCACGTTAGTTTCAATGGGACTATGCACAGTAATAAGATTGTGTACATGTATGAACACTAAAACAAACAGGATTACTTGAAGTAGTAAACTTAAGCGTGTGTATAAGTATTTGCACAATGGGGCATTAATTTGCAGCCTCCACTGGTCTTCCAATATTCAGAATCCTGCTGAATAGTGGACATGTTTGCTGGGCAAGGAATTCCAGAGGCTGCCTGGAAAGTGCTCGAACTGAACTCTGAGGGAATTGCACTTGGGTCAACACTTGGGCTGTGTGTCACTTATAGCCAGTATTCTGGGTCACAGTGTATGAATCTTTCAGGAAAAAAAACTTCAGATACAACAGCACTGGACTGTGCCAAGGAGTTAAATTATCTATCTTACAATATTTAATATTCCACTTTTGCTTTGGGATGAATTAAGTTTTTTGTATATAGCTTACTCAGAAAGATCAACAATTATCAAGAGTCAAGTTACAAAAGGAAAAGGTTAATAAAGAGTAAATTGCAATTTCTATTCTGAAAATTTTTTTCAGTTATTCCTTTTTGGGCTGAAAGTTTCCAAACTCTTTCTCTATTTAATGATAAAGCATTTGGAAATTTGGCCAATATTGTTTGATCTGTGAATGTGAACACTATATACATGGATCCAATTTCAGGATTGGGGTTTCAGTCTTCAACTTTATTGATGTCCATTTGAGTTCCCTCTCTCCACAACCCCCATTTTCTTTCGGATGCATTTTAAGGATTCCCCAGTTAAGCTTCCATCCATCATAACTGACTATAACACTTGCATGGCAATACATTATTAAAGTTTACACTGGAAATATATTTTTACAATGTGTAAAATGTTTATTAGCACAGAATATTAAAGCAGCTCAGTATCAAAAATCTCTGGGCTTCACTGCACACTAGTTATGTATCACAAAGAAGCAGATATGGTAGAGAAAATACATTATTTGACAGTAGCTCAGCTTCCATTTATTATCAAGTTAAATAATAATCCTCAAGACATTTTTTTATTACAGCCGATATGATGTCTCTTTGTAGTATCACCAAAGTGTATATTGTTGCTCCACTAAAAAAATACAGTATGGTACCCTGCAAATATCATATAGCTCCATGAGTGTGTGTTAAAAAAAATTAATTAATTTTCTGTGTTTATTTAATACATCATGGTAGTATAGAAAATAAACAGAGGAATTTACCCAGTAGTCTAGTGGTGCCACACTGTACCGCTACACAACCAAGTTTAAGACTGATCCCAGGCCAGCAGCAGCTGGGAATGCTATGAAAACAGTAGAGATTCCCTCCCATCAGCCTGGAAAAATCCCTCTTGCTCAAAAGAGTTATTAATGGACTCCTGGGGGCCGGGGGGGGCAGGGAGTTGCATCCAACTCTTCTCAATTGGGAAAAGGAACCACCCTCAGAAAAAAAAGTCTGAGTGTGTGTGGACAGAAAGTAAATTAAGCATTTTTTAGGGAAACAATGAGGATTTGTTAGTGTCTACAATAACCTTCAGAATTGCTGGGCATGTCATTGCTCTACGGTGGGGCATGATTTAACCAAACACACAACTATAATGCACTTTAACCTTAAGATCTCTAAGGTGTTTTTATTTTGAGGGTGATGACGGTGGTACGTGAGCTTGTGCAACTCAGCATACTACAAGTGGCAGAAAATACTTCATAATGGATGGATGGGAGAGAAAGGAAACATGCTTGTCTTCCAGCATTTGTAGTCCCCTATTTTTAATTTATTAAATACTTTAAATATCTTTCCTTTTTAAATACTTGAACTTGGTGGCACTCCTGACTTACACTCCTCCACCCACATTGTTTCACAGAACCACTTCCAGGATTAGCTCACCTGATCTAGCATTTTTTCACAGCACGTTAGTTGTAGCTAAACTGGGCAACAGAGAATGCTGCAATAACCAAGTGAAAAGTGGCGATACCAGTTAACCTTCTTAACATGGAGCCACCTTTCTGAAGATTTTAAACTACCTGCCTCATGCTTTTAGTTTCTATTAAACAGCTCCAGTGTAAGTGCTTACACTGACTTCAATGGGTTATCCACGACACCAATATTACTCATGTGCTTCCTTGCAGGCACTGAGACTATTCCCTGTAGCAAGCTCTGCGTTTGGTAACAAATGTTTATATTCAGAGGAAATTACCTCTTAATAAGGGCCCAATCTCTCAGTCAAAGGTTTTTTCCACACACAGTGAAAAGACATGGCCTGGGTTAACACAGGATGTAGGAAACTATAGAACATCTTAAATCTTCAAAATGAGGACCACATATTAGTGTAGTAAATGATTATGCTGGTATTTCTATTTCGCATCTCTCTCTGAGTTCCCCTTTTTATTATACTGCAATGTAATATGCAAGTGACTATGGAGCTTAAATTAGATATTGAATAAGTACAGCAGGCGTCTAAATGAAAGAAGGAATTGTGGCTACACTCCTCATTTAAGAAGATGTCAGAGTTAATAAAAACGTCTGTCACATGTTCTAAAAATCACCAAACCTGGACTACAGCACAGCAAAATGTAAGTGAATTCCCCGCACAATACCGAACAGAAACCCCCAACAATGGATTGTGGATTTTTAAAAAAATTTTTTTTTGGGGTGGTTTGAAAGTCCAAAAGCTCATGGAGAATTTCTTCTTCTTCTTCTCTCACTCTGTGGAAGAAGGGGCTTCTGGTCTGAGCATCCCCTTATCCTCCAGGACTGTTTAAGGAGCTTGGAGGATAAGGGGATGCTCAGACCAGAAGCCCCTTCTTCCACAGAGTGAGAGAAGAAGAAGAAGAAATTCTCCATGAGCTTTTGGACTTTCAAACCACCCCCAAAAAAATCCACAATCCATTGTTGGGGGTTTCTGTTCTGTATTGTGCAGGGGAATTTACTCACATTTTGATGTGCTGTAGTCCAGGTTTGGTGATTTTTTTAGAACACTTGCATTTCAGGGGAAGCCCTGCAGGTCTCCCAAATTTGGCAGCTGTGCTGCTTGTCTGGGCTCAGACACCGTTGCTTACAAGGGTCTTCAGAATGCTAGCCTGAGAGCTTTTATGTGCCAAAAGTGCAAAACAAAAAATGTACAATGAACAGAGTTTTCATGGGATGGGGATTCTGAATATACTTTACTTGGAAACAGTAAACGTTAAATTGACAGTATCCCTTTAATTGAAGCAATGTGTTCCAGTGGATAGGGCACTGACCTGGAAGTCAGGAAGCCAGGCTTAAATTCCTGGCTCTCCCATTGACCTGCTGCCTCATTCACCTCTTCTACCTCTGTCTCTCTGTCACTGGCCCACTGTGGATAAATACTCAAACAGTCATTGAGAGAGAGAGACTCTGAAGTCAAGTGGTAGGGCACCCATGTGGGAGGTGGGACACCCTGGCCCCCAGAGTACAACACCTTTGACAGGAGATTGAGGGAGCCCCACACTGGAATATCATGTAGTTCAGTGGTTACAGCACCCTTTTGAGAGGTGGGAGACCCAAGTTCTAATCTATTCTTCCCCTCTGGCAGAAAGGGGGGAATTGATTATGGGTCTTCCATATCCCAGGTAAGTGTTCTAACTGCTGCGCTAAAAGTTATGCGGTGGGCACCATCACCACCCCGTCCTTTCCCACTCATTGTATAGGGAGCCTAGGCACCTAATTCAGCTTTGTATTATTCATGTGATTTTTTTTTCTAGGCACCTAAAAGTTGGGTGCTTTGATTCTCAGCATTGCAGCAGTAAGTCCTTTCTTGGATTCCATCATAACTGCCTGGGAGTTTGGAAGGAATTTCTCAAACAATGCATTGTAGGATTGCACTGTCCCTTGAAGTGTTTGTTTGGTCAAGGATAGACAAAAGGGCAGGATAGACAAAATACTGGACTAGATGGACTATTGGTCTTAGCTGAATACCTGATTCCAGTGTTAATAAGGTTTGTAAAAATCTTGGTAAGATACTACATGGCAGATCTTATTTAGCATCATTTTTTCCATATGGTGCGTAAATAACTGATGGATTATTGAGAGACCAATCTTTAATGGATAGAAAAGCTGATGGCCCCTGCTCATGTAGTAAGACACTTACAGCAAACCCAATTTCTTTCAAACAAGTGCATATTTTACATTAGCAATACACTTGCTCGGTGGCTTAATTAGAAATTAATCTCATTTTATATTGCCAGAAACACACACAACACTGGACTAGCCCCTTTGGAGTGCTGGGATGGTAAATTTGAGCAGCACTCCTGAGGGCAGTTTTTAATTTGTGACAGTTGCCAATGGCCCCAAGAGGCTCAGGTGGCTCCCAGGATTGTTAGGGTGCAGGTTTTTCCAACCATACTCCTACCTCTACAGCTGGGAGGGAAAGTGGGTGGCACCAAACCCACTATGCCAGCTATCTGCTACCAGAAAATCCCCATGGTTTGGGGGTGATCTTTCCATGGCTAGCTACAATAGCTTTAGTATTGCTCTGCGCTAGTGGTAAGACATAAAATAGCCATGATGTTTGGGGCAAATCTGGCCCTATATTCATAAATATTGTTGACTACTTAAATTTACAGCAACTTTCTATCTTTTTTTAAAAAAAAAAAACCTGTTAGTCTCTCTTTAAAATAAACATTAAGAAAAAATAATCTGGCTGAGTAATATACTTCCAGCAGCTTTCTAGGCCCTGATGCTGGTATCTTGGCATAGAGAACAGAGTTTAAGTAATTAGCAACATTCTAGCTGTAATCAGTGCTTTTTTTTCCCTTGATGGAAAAAGACAATTCTATATACTCCTAGAACTAAAAAATCAAAAGTGAAACTAATGAATTGCTTCTTTAAACCAGTATTTATTGGCTACTAAAGGGTGTGTTCAGCGTAAGGACTCTTGGACTTTTCACTGATAAAAATGAGTAAGATTAGTAAAATAGAATTATTCTGTTAATTGCCTTCACTTGTCTGTTTAAGGAGACATGTACAATACACAGTAGCCCGGATCCTATACGGCCTTGCACAAATATAGAATATTACCTAAAATGGTTGTAAATTATTGCCACCAGGATAAATAAGTGGAGACTTTTAATTTGGCAGCATTTTGCGCTCACTTTGCTGAGCTGTAAGTGATCGCACAGTGTACAAGGTAGTAGAGAGTCTAGTCCAGTAAATGCATGTATAACACTGTCAGTATTACTTTACTAGAAGAAAGCACATTTAGAAAAATCAGACTTAAATTGGACATAGATCTTTAGAGTTGCTGAAAGGGGTCCAAAGATCTATTTCTCTATTATAATATTTATGACATGGTGGAGCATAATTTGGTCTGATTATAAGATTGATGCTAGTTCTATGATCATATTTACTTATCTAAATGTAACTTTTTTATGAAAATAAGCTTATACCTGCTATAAAAAGGAAGTGATACAATTCTGAAAAATGCTACTCTCTCATCCTGCACATAGAACTCCATGGGTTCTGTGCAGGTGTGTAGCCACATATTGTAACTCACAGGATTCAGGATCGGGACTACAGACTGCAGTGCCAACTTATCACAATGTTAAAGATCATTCCATCAAAGGAAAGTCACACGCTGGTTTTTTTAACATGACATTTGAGTGCAAACAGTGTGTCTGATGCTGTACAAACATGAAAGAAGCAAGGTTCTGTTCTTCAAGAGACACAGAGATTCCAAATCCTGAAGTACTACAGACTCTTTATTTCTTAAATCAAAGTTATAAAGATTTGTGGAAGAAGTATGTGTTAAGAGTGATTGGGTTAAAGAGGGGCAGAATGTTTGGTGTGAAAGGAAAGGGAGTGAGCTCCTGCCATAAAGGGAGCATGGGAATAGGGCATGAAGACTAAAGTGGTAGGAGAGAAAAAAAGGACTGTTTAGTTGGGCAGCTGGAACATATTTCTGGAAAGCTATTTGCATTCTGTAGCTTGTTCTGCTATAGTTAAAGGGAGTAGATCAAATTATTTAAAATGTCTGAAGTGTAGTTCTGTACTTGTAATATGAGAGCAGACTCAGCGTGAGTCTGTGGTGAGGCCCAGTGAAGGCATCTTGAAAGACTTCCCATTGACTACGGTGGGCTTTGGATCAAAGCCCCATCTAGAAAATTGTACAGACCAGTCTAAACTTTGAGCAGAACTTTTAAACTGCACCTGTTGCAAGATGAAAATGTGGTCTGACATTTTGTTGTTAGTTACGTATCTTTCGAGCTTTGGAAAAGTAAAAAGTTTAAGTTATTAGTGACTGAAAAGATGGCTTCTTAATGGCATTCTGAACACCCCTGAAAGCTGATGGAGACTGAAATCTGACTCCAGATCCAGATGGCTGCTTGGGTCTGTCTCTAGTTTATAATGGAAGTGTGTTTTTCATCTCCATCATGTTGTATTTGTTAGTGAGTGCTGTAATATTTTCACTATAGTGAACTGGCTTCGTGCATAAAAATACCTTGCCTAAGATACAGTATTGAGCAAGCTGCTCTTTTGGGATCATGAGTAAGGATGAACACAGATGGGTAAGACCTATCATTATGTTTAAATGATTTAGTTTTGATGCAAACTGATGGCAGAGAATAGAGATGCTGATACAAGTCTGAAAAACGTACCATGACAACTTTGTTTTGGTGTTGTAGTGAAATGAAATATATTACTATTTGAACATGGCAGAATGTGGCCTGCACTTGTTGACTAAAATCTTATTATTTATGTTGCCCTGGTGGTTTCATTGAGACTATTCAAGAAATAAAGATCTATCTTTATCAATATAAATTCATAGATAGTGGAAGTTGTCATAGCTTCATTGACTTCAGTAGAGCTATAATTTGCACCAGCTGATGTGTCCCATTGAGCATCAGAATATGCCCCAGAGTATAGAGAATACATGTAGTTGTTCTCACAAATAGATTCATTCAAATAGTCCATGCTCAACACTGGTTCTGATGTGTTCTAGTGTGATGATGTTGGATCTTTGCTATTTATTTACAAAGGTCTAGATTTTGATCTCAGGATTTTACGCAGTGTAACTCCACTGTCATCAGGATTACTTTGTTTTTTCACTGGTGTAACCAAGATTTGACTCTGCACCAAAGTCTTTCTTTGTTTTACTGTGCACAGATTTTTTAAAATACACTTTAAAAAACTGAACTCAGAATTGACCTCTTCACAGTATAATGGTCAAAAATGATATATTGTAAAGACTTCTGTCTGCCTGACATCACACACCTTGTTTTTCCAGTACTGCAATATTATATCATGGAAGATTATTTTAAAATAATGTCCATTTTTCACTTATAGATACACAAGTTATTTCTAGTGTAGTGGATCACAATGTTAAAAGGATTATACGCCGGTTTCTCTTCGAATTAGATAAATATTTTGCTATTTACTAGTGCACTTCAAACTTCAGTAATAAATATACTGATAATTGTTAATGCAACTGAAGGAATTTCATTAATGTCTTATCAGATTAGATAAACTTATTTGGAAACGTTGACTTGTGTAGGGGAGAGAAGGGAAAATTCAGGGGGGGAAAATATAATGGCCTTGCTTTATTGATCAATATTAAGCTGTAATAGGGTTCTGTTTAGGGAAGTTTGTTGGTAGCTTTGCAGTTTCTTCCAGTACCAACGAACAGTTAAAGCTTCTCTGATTGGGAATAGGAGGGTATAAAAAGAAAAGGAATGTTAAAGTTAATGATGACGCAAGGTCATACTTTTGAGGGCCTGCCATTCCGCACACACGCCATCCTCCCTACCCAGCCCTCAGTTTATTGTTGCTAGTTGCAGAACTTGTGCCCTTAATACAATAAAATATATCCCCTAAGAATGGAAAAAGTAAACAGAAGCTCAAAACTAGGAAAGAGCCCCCGCTAGACAGCTTTTCACAGAAGGTTGGAAATCTCCATGACAGGAATTTCAGGTATAATTGTTTGGAATAGTACAGCACCAAGTTCCATATTGAAAATCACTCTTTGAGATCTTGTGATGAATGCAGATTTATCTTTCACTGACTATACAGAAGGCAGGCAACAGCCATGTCCTACTATGCGGTTAAATGGATTACCAGAAATTTTTGAATGGTGAATTGCCACTCTTTTCTCTTGAGAGACAAGCTGAGTGAGGTAATATCTTTTATTGGGCCAACTTCTGTCGGTGAGAGAGACAAGCTTTTGAGCTTACACAGAGGTCTTCTGGTGGTCTTACCCACGTTGTGTCTCTAATATCCGGGAGCCAACATGGCTACAACACTGCATAGAACTTTTTTTTTTTCTTGTAAGAACACATCAATTTTTAGGATAATAAAATTATAGAATATTAGTTTTCTCTTACACTGATGTGCAACAGGAGGGTTTTCTGTTTCAGTTTCGGAAGATAAAATGGATACATGTGAACTTCTACAAAGCTATTTAAAAATGAATCCCACAAGCTGCTAGGATATCATGTTCCATTTAACTAATCTAAGGTTGAAGGCCAAATCTTTCAATCTTGGGTGCCTATTATTAGACACCATACCCATATCTATTACCTAGAGCTTGATCCAATTCCTATTGAAGTCAATGGGAAGGACTTCCATGGGGTTCAGCGAACACTTATTTGGGCCCCTAAATAGAAGAGCTTGATTTTCAGATGTGCTGAGGATCTGCAGCTCCCAGTGAAATCCGTGTTTTACAATAAATAATTTCAGTTGATATTTCTCACTTGTGTCTAATCCCCCCAGCCTCCCCGCTAAAAAAACCCACCATCCACACGCAAGCCAACCATTGTACAATACTAGGGGCCATACACTGCGTTTGGAGCTAAAGAACTATATATTGCTCTTAAATGATCTTCTATTTACGTTTAATACAGTAAAACAAAGTTAAGTACATTTTTATATAGGTGTGCAGATAGGGTTGCCAACCATCCTGGGTGGGGGAAAGCGAGCAATGGAGGGAGGTGGGATTGAGTGAGTGGGGGGCGTGGCTTTAGAAGGGATGGGGTAGGTGCGTGGCCTTGTTTTAGGGGCGGGGCAGAGGACAGGGCAAGGGTGTTTGGGTTTCTGTAATTAGATGGTTGGCAACCCTATGTGCAGACTATAGGAAACCTAGAGCGTATGGAAACAAAGGGGGCATGGCTTAAGAGTGGACACTAAAGTATTCTTAACATAGGTTGAAAGTAGGAAATAACAATGAAATTTTGTTTGTGGTCATGCCCGAGGAAATAGAAGGTACAGTAACAGTCAGAAGCAATAACCTTCTTTATTTTTTTTCCAGAATCGTATATTCATAGATTTTATTTGCTTTTATATGACACAAGAAAAGTTGGTTGCCCAGTATTAAATATAAACTTGGCTATTGCTAATGTCTCCTGGTTAACATTATCTGTCAAAATGCAGACTGGCTGTAACATTATAATAACTAGGATTATGCTTTATTTTGCTTTCTGTTAGTTTTACTGTCTCTCCTATTGCATGTTCCCAACAGAGAGCTATGACATGTACAGCTGAATTTTTTTAAAGTAATATTATTTGTAAAGCACAAACCCATTGATCTTCTCTCTTCTTTATAATTTTTGGCTATATTTGGTAATTACTGGAAATATTCATAGGCAAAGACAGCTTTTCTCTTAGAGCCTGTCTCTCTTCCTAAAATATTTGATCATGTAAAGCAGTAGTGCTGTGTCTGTGGTATTTTAATCATTTTCACGATAAAAGACTGATGTCACAAACAGAACTATGGCTCCCTTGCAGCATCTAGCAGAAGAAAATGCTGGGCTGTAAGTAAGAAAGCTTTGAAATATTAATATCTAGGGGACTAGGATGATCATGTGGTGATTGCCTGAAACCAGCAGTAAGAACTGCATGCATCAGTCTCGCTTTCTAATTCTGCTTCATAAACATCACTATCAGTTATTTTAGCTTGAACCAGACACATCAACTGGTACATAAACTATTGATGGTTCATCATCTCAATGCTCATAAAGACACATGACTGAAAATGAGATAAAAATAAATTGGGCTAGTCAATAGAATAGAGATGGAGTCCAAATGCTTACAAAGGAGACCGTTGCCACTAAAATTTGTAGACAAAATAACTTTCATATTAGCTATAGCTGGTGGTGAGAAGTGGAAAAAATATGAGCAAGTTTAGAAGGCATAACTCTAAAATCTGATAAATTCTCTGCTTGCTTTAAAGAATCTGAGCGATATAGTTCCACAATCAAAGACGCCACAGGAATATGTCAAGAGAATAATGCAAGGAGATAAAAATCTAACTTACTGACTTAAGTGATGTTGTAGCCATGTCAATCTCAAGATATTAGAGAGACAAGGCAGGTGAGGTAATATCTTTTATTGGACCAACTTCTGCTAGTGAAAGCTCATCTCTCTCATCAACAGAAGTTGGGCCAAAAAAGATATTACTTCACCCACCTTGTGTCTCTAACTTCTTGAAAACATATAAGCCCTCACTAACTATGGAAAACATTTAGGGACAGCTCTTAAAGAGGCCTCCATCCAGCTTCTATGTTTACACCCACAATCAGTTGTTCATAAGCATAAATAATACGTAGGGCTGGGATTTTCCAAAGCTCTCTTCCTTGGCTCAACACTGCTCCTATTGGAGTCCGTAGTAGTTTTGCAATTCACTTTGCCTAACTCTGCTACTAATGCAGAGTGGTTTGCCCCACCTTAATACCTGCCTGCCTCATTGCACCCCGAGACTCCCCTAGATATGGGGAATGTTCGAATGACCATGTAAGCCAGGTGGTTTTGCTCTTCCAGACTGGTACAAAACTTCTGCATTTTAGCCAAGAATCTGTCTCAAGATTTCAAAAACAATGGGCTGTAAGTTTTAATTGAATCTTTTATTAGTTTTAAACACAATTTTCTGTTTGCATTTCCAGGATCTTGCCAAGATCTCTTAGCTATTTTTTCATTAATGATTTTTCTGAATAATGAATATGTATGAATTTGTTAGGAATCTATAGTCCACTTGGCACTAAGTCACAGAAGAAATCATAGTCCATCTCTCAGAACCTGCAGTCAAAACAGCTAGAAGATTTAAAATAATCTATGAGATTAGAAGAAGGTTCTGTTTTACATGTGCGACAGCATTTTTATTGATGTGGTTTAGTTTGTGGGGTTCCCAGTTGAAGTGAATATTGAGGAGGGATTTGAAAGAGGATGGATATCTGGTATGCTGGGGTAGGAAGGAAATTCCAGGTATAGGAAGGATCAAAAGCAATGAGAAAATGGGACAAAGAAGAGGTGAGGTGGGATTCATTGTGGGTGTGGTAGGGAAACAGAGGAGCAGTACAGAATGACAATAGCTGTAGGCTGGAGCATGTACATGTATTGTTCTACCATCCTGACCACACCTTAATACCATGATGTGGAAGGTAAAAGGCAGTCCGTGTAGGGATTTAGGACCTGGTCCATTTCCCGATGAAGTCAATTGGATACTGTTATTGTTGTTAGTCATCTTTGATAATGTCCTGATGATCTGAAAGAGAATACATGGCACAATTGTTTGAATGTAAAGGTTCTTCAGTTAACATGAACTGATTTTGAAACTCTCCTACCTGCTGGTCCACACACACACACACCTCAGTTAGTGGACAAAGCACCTGATCCAAAGCCCATGCAAGTCAATGGGACTTGCATCAGGACTTAACTGGGGAATAGTCATTGGGCTTTGGATCAGGCTCTAATTGTGGTTGTTAAATATACAAGTCTCCTAGATAAGTGGAAAATTAAAAGTGAAACAGCAGAATGTTTACAGCTCTTGATTAACTAGCTGAATCACTTAACTAAACATTTCCTGCTAAAAAAGGAAATGGCCATCTTTCCTTCCATGTTGTGGGCAAGCTATACACTGGTATGTTCCACTGGTAAGTTGAGCACTGGTTGGTTTTTCACTATGGGAAGTTGTGACATAATTCAGCTTTATGGTGGCATCTATCAGAAGGATGTTGGGAGATGCATTCTAAAGAAGGGGGGATTATATTTCAAAATGCAAGAAAATATATTTAGAAAGTAGTAATCCATAGGTTTTCATGCCAGGCTCTAGGGAGTATCTTTCCTTTCAATTATATGAAATGCTGTTTGTGCCTCCTGTAAACCAACATAAAAACCCTATGGCAATAAAAATATTAAAACATGCATTAAATAATTTTAACACGGTATGGATGGAAAATTAAATATTACATTTGAAGTGGTTGCACTTTTCCTTTATCTGTTATATGCTTGCCTAAATTCAGTAGGTTTTCTTTTTTTCTCTTATTGAGGCATAATGATCATTTCAAGTGGAACCTGAATTATTTAAACTTTTTGTACTACTACTAGAGAACTGTACAGTTCATCAATTTTGTGTGATGATTCCATTGATACATATTTTGAAAAGCTATTCATATTCACAATAGTGAGTAAGATACGCTATCACATAATAGTATGTACAGTCTAATACCTCAATATATGTTTTTGACCATCTCATTTGTAAATTTACAATATTATACTTCTCAGTGAATGGAAATGTTTTGTTGTTGTCATATGACTATGTAGCTTTTAGGGCCAAGTACTCAACCAGCTTCCATTAATGAACACAAAATGCTTGTAGCCAACTTGATGTACCTACACAAGCTCACATTTGTGCATCCATATTGGCATTTCCATGCACAGATCAGGTAACTAGAAATGGAATCACCTGCTTTGCATGTGCAAACATAGGTTCCTTTGCCTACAATAGACTTTCTCAATCTACATCCTCTCCTGACTCCTCCTCTGGGTGTTCCGTGGCTTGGCCCTCTGGTCAAGTCACACAAAAGTCTAAACTCCTTCCCAAGTAGCATGAACAAGTCCATATAAAGATTCAAACAAGTCATCAGATTAATAGCCCTTCTGCTCCTCTCAGGCTTCACTATTGTTCCCTTGTTGTATCCTGCCTGTTAAGTCCTAGTCCAAGGCTTCTCTCTGTCAGAGACACCTGTCTCTCTAGTCTCTCCCCCTCAACTGAGCTCTGTCTATTTATATGGCTTAGCTCTGCCTTCTCTGTCCAGGAGTCAATTAGTTCCCCCCAGGAGCAGAGCATGACTGAGTCCTTTCGCTTGCTTTGCAAGTGTTGGGCTTTAAGCCCCACCAGACTCCTACACTCGTTTCTTTTAGTACAGTATTAGCAGAAAGTAATATTACTGAAGTGCCTTAAGGAGCCAATGCCCATTGAAATCAATGGAAGGACACCAATTAACTCCATTGTGGTTGGATCAGGGCCTATATTTCAAATCTTTGAGTGAGCTCAGATAACTTGGAATATATGTCCTGATGAAATAATATCGTTATGTGCAGGTTTTCTGCTGTCACCCTTTCTTCGTTACTGCATGGTTTCACTGTCTGTTTTCCAGAGTACTTCATGAATCATTATACTACTTGACTGGCTTGAGAGGAAAATATATTATTCATCTTTAAAGAAAAAAAAATCCTTTAAAATAAGTCACCACACAAAAAGAATTCTCTCTCTTCTATGTACGATCAATTCATAGGCTAACAAATGATGATGAGCTTATACTTCTAAAGTGCTATGGATACATTTTATCAATGCAGGTGGCAAGAGAATAAACTTTATAGACCATAACTATCCCTTTTTTCCTAAAAAACCCTTTGTCTTGAAGTAAAGTAGAACGGGAATTAATGTCAGCTATGAACTCTCTGGATCTGTGCCCAGTGAAATGATTTCACAGAAGAATGCTGAAGTTCTCTGTTTGTTTCTCTGGAAAATGGCAGACCTCCTCCGGTGTAGATCTGTTTGACTCATAGCACTGACCTAACCATTCAAGTTGCAATGGGGGAGGTTTAGATTGGATATTAGGAAAAACTTTTTCACTAAGAGGGTGGTGAAACACTGGAATGCGTTACCTAGGGAGGTGGTAGAATCTCCTTCCTTAGAGGTTTTTAAGGTCAGGCTTGACAAAGCCCTGGCTGGGATGATTTAACTGGGAATTGGTCCTGCTTCGAGCAGGGGGTTGGACTAGATGACCTTCTGGGGTCCCTTCCAACCCTGATATTCTATGATTCTATGATTCTATGAACCCGAGTTACAGAGTGCACACTCTTGCTGTTCCCAAAATAATAAAGCAGTCCTGTATCAACATGTAACTGGAAGAGCCAACTAATGGCTCTTTCCTTTCCTCCTCTTTGAACTGCAGCCTAGAGCTAAATCCCTTTGGCAAACAGCTCCACAGGAATTTAACCTCCAAATTCAATAAATTGCATGGTGTAAAAATTTAGCCTCGTATCATTTACTTAACAGAATAAAATTCCTTAGTGTAATTTTCTCTTTGAAAGGAAAATCTTTTCTGATCTCAAGGAATCCTAGTTGAAAACAGTTTTCCCTTCATAGCCCTGGTCTACACTAGGACTTTAGGTCAAATTTAGCAGTGTTAAATCGATGTAAATCTGCACCCGTCCACACAATGAAGCCCTTTTTTTCGACTTAAAGGGCTCTTAAAATCGATTTCCTTACTCCACCCCTGACAAGTGGATTAGCGCTTAAATCGGCCTTGCCGGGTCGAATATGGGGTATTGTGGGCACAATTCAACGGTATTGGCCTCCGGGAGCTATCCCAGAGTGCTCCATTGTGACCGCTCTGGACAGCACTCTCAACTCAGATACACTGGCCAGGTAGACAGGAAAAGAACCGCGAACTTTTTAATCTCATTTCCGGAGACTGCAGGAACTGTGGGATAGCTACCCACAGTGCAACACTCCGGAAGTCGACGCTTGCCTCGGTACTGTGGAAGCACTCTGCCGAGTTAATGCACTTAATGCACTTAGAGCATTTTCTGTGGGGACACACACACTCAAATATATAAAAATGATTTCTAAAAAACTGACTTCTATAAATTCAACCTAATTTTGTAGTGTAGACATACCCATAGTCTTCAAACCCAAGTTTCCCACTTTTAGATTAAACCCGCTTTAGAGTGGAGGATTTTTTAAAAATCTGTTAATTGCAAAACTCTGCCTCTTGCAGGTGAAGAAAAAGACTCATGTCTGAGTACACATTTCCCTTATAGAGATTGGAAACAACTCGCCCACAGCCTGGTGATTAAAGCACTTGGCTACCATAGAGGTGTTTTTGCTATCATGATGATGTGCAGTATAAGAATCAGAATGATAGAGCACTTGTTATCTCACTGGCTAAATATTTGTGATTTTGTTGTTGTTGTTGTTGTTGTTCAATGTTCTGCATTTTCTTCTGTTGTAAAGTATGTGGATTGCATTCACTGTCCTCCCATTTTATACCATATTGTCATTCGCCAGCCCATTCCCCTTCTCATGAATCATGTGCACATGCTCACCAGAGGGTGCCCATCTGGTTGCAAGCCTGTATACCATATACTGAGGCAGTTCATAGAGCAGTCCTCCTTGGAGATACTCATCTGCGTCATTGTCTGACGACATTTCAGACACCTTTCTCAATTTTCTGGGGCTGGAGCATGCAAACAATTTCCAATCCATAGATCTTATCTTTTACCAGAACTTCCTGTCTTGACCTTCCTTCTCCTCACTGTTGCTCATGCTGACAGTGGCTGATCACTTGGTATTGGTAGTTTTTGTCTGTTTGTTTTTTAAAACCTGTTTTTCTTGCTCTCCTTCTTAGCCTGCCTCCCAACTGGTGACATCCAGGCTTCCAAAGAAACCCATCCGATATGCAAATGGATAGGCATACCGATATTTGTGTATATATTTATATTTTTTTACAAATGCCTGTGAACTTCTGCAAATATGCAACTTTCTATGTTAATAGGTTCATTCTCAAAAAAAATAAATGAGGCCTCCACAAATATTAGTGCAACTAGATGCTGGTTGTCTGAGTGCTTACAGAAAACTGAATGTAACTAAGGGTACATGTTAGCATACACACTTTGAAAAGGAGAGTGGGTTACATTTATGAGGAAAATGTGTGCAAAATAAGGTTATAACAAAAACAATTCCATTGTTCAGACTCTGAATGCAAAAACAAGCCATCTACATCACATTACGTAGGTGCCTTTTGAAATGTTTTTTTCTTTCTCTATAAAACAAGTGTCCTTGAGGAGTGGAATAGTGTTGTTGTTTTTTTTCCCCCCCATGAGTCAATAAATGACTCATGAATGGTCATCGTACAGCTTCCTTCAAAGGTGACGTATTTTATTTGGCATGTGTAGTGTTTCTATTTTTGAAGAGCTGCAAGAGAAGTCAAAGTGGGTAAGTTTGGAATACTGACATGCAAGGTCTATTTCAGTGGACTGTTAAATAGCCAGTTTGAAAGAAATTATATTCCAAATGCCAAAGAAAGACCACAAATATTTCTATGCAACATGAAGGATAAATCCCTTTCTAATGGGGTTTTGTGACTGAATGCACCCCTGTATTCACACCCTACACATTATTGTACTAATCTTTATACAGAATATGCCTTGTGTGGTATCATTTGAAAACTAATAACTTGCTGGTCAATAATATCATGGTGCAATGTGTGTGGCAATGTTCTATGTGAAGTTATGAACATAGGTTAAAATTATGACTGAAATGTCTGGGGAGGGGCAAACCTATTCCCCAGCGACAAAGAGCAAGCTGGCACCTCTAGCCAGGTGTCATCAAAGTTGATGGGCAGTCACCTGTCAAGTGGACATTCTTTGGCAGTGAAGGGGGGTAGGAACAGATCCATCTGCATTTTAGCAAATAACAGTATGGAACCTCTTTCACCATGAAACTCCATGTCTCCATCCTCACAGTGGGAATCTAGGGGTAACCCTCAGGGATATTCATTTCAAAGGATGACTGAGTATAAAAGTGAGGGGCAAAAACACCCCTGAATCGATTTATCTTTCTCTCTCCCCAGAAGACAAAGGAACAAGCCTTTGGACTTTGGCAGGGGTTCAGACCTGAAAATTTGGTCAGCCATTTTGCTGGGAACATGTGGAAAGAATATTTTACCTTGAACCAAGTCTAGTTAGGTCTTAGCTGCTAAAAAGCATTTTTATCTTGTAACCATTTCTGACTTTAATACCTTATACTCAAAGAGAATCTCTTTGTAGTTAAATAAACTTGTTTTATTTTTAATACAAACTAATCCAGTGTTGTTTTGTTTGGTAACTCCCAATAAAGTAGTCGCCTGTTGTATATTGACCCCTTACAGGGGCAACAGACAACCAATATCTGAACTGTCCAGGACAAGGCTGGGCAGTGTAGAACACACATGTTTTGGGGAAAATTCAGGACTGGAGTGTGTTGGGATCACCCTGCTGGAAGCTAGTGTGCAGCTATTGTGTTGCTGACAGGCTGCTGGGGTCAGAACTGCGGTTATAAACAGACACTCAGACTGTGCCCTGCATGCTGATAGGCTGTTTGTGCATGGCTCAGGTTGGGAGATACAGCAGCAGAGCATTGTGAGGCACCCAAGGCTGCAGGACACAGCCCCTCACTGGTCTTGACTGCACCCTGGAATGTGACTGATTAGACTCCCATTAGTCACATAAGACACAGAGGTTGGTAATATGGGACTTTTGGTCGCCTGGGGCCTGATAATGCTTTCATGCATGCTGGTGTGCATTCATTTCATGCATTAACAATCTATGGAATTATATGCTGTTTAAGATGAAATAATTGAAAGGAAAATTAGGCCCTTTAGGACTGTCTGTCTGTCTGTCTAAACTCTGCTTTGAAATTGCAGCTCGGGCTGGTCCTTTGGGCTCTGAAGCTTGGGGAGAGGGTTGGGTGTCAGACCCCTGAGCTCCAGCCAAAGCCGCAACTTCAAAGTACTGTCTACGCAGCTATTTTTAGCACACTAGCATGAGCCCCAAGTCTGACAATGCAGGCTGTGAGGCTCATTGACATGGACAGTGTTGACATACCCTTAAGTTTTCCCACTGTCGGTGCCCAGTGCAGTTCTCCCAGGGATAGCACTAGTGCAGACTGGCCAGTAGCTATTTTACTCCTATCATCCGGTCTGAATAACACTGTGGTTAAAATGCCAGTGGCTCCCAGTATCCTTGCCTATGCTAATTCTCCCCCCATTGCTGATGCAGGTGGAGCTGTGCCAGCAGTAGTAATGGTGAAGAATTTCAAGAAAAAAGGGTTAGTGCAGTTAAGGTCTGAATTACAGCAATTCAAAATTTTTCAAACAAACAGACAAATTTGCCTAAAACAAGAATTTTTTGACAAAAATTGGCAATTTTTCATTAAAAATGTTTTAATAGTTCTTATCAAAAGGCTATTTTTTAAAAAAAAAAAGTGAAAACTGGGTTTGCTGTAAACAGAAAATTCTTACAGTGGTTTTCAATCTTTAAAAAAAAAAATCTACAATTTGGACCCTTTGTAGTTTTGAAGCCTTTTGTTACGAAAACAGCTTTGAAATTTTTCCAAGAAAGACTTCCTTTGTTTTACAACTAGCACTAGCGTGAGTGTGGTGGGACCCTAAAGGCCTTATGCTTTGAATAGTACGAGAAATGCTATTATTGAACTGCACTTAGTGAGGTTACTTTCAAAAAATAAAAGGGGAGAGGGGTAGCATCAGGGTTTGAGTCTGTTAGGTTACATGCCAGCACTTGCCTTTCCATGCTTAAAAGTGAACCTAATGACATCATGCCAGCCAATGAGATTCCACCTTTAGCAATGACTTTTAAGAGGAAATGTCATGTGAGTTCTTTCTTTTAAGGCATAAAATATGAATGTTCTGAATATGTCGGAATACCTGTATGCACATCTTTCTCCTACCTTAGTAAACAACTTATAGCAATAAGTTTACCTTTAATTAAAAATGTCTCTTACAGCTATTTCTCCTCTTCCCACCCCCATCTCCAAAAGGTCTACTGGCTGAAAATGTTGCAAGTTTTGTATGGTTTCGTTTTAGGTATTTTTTATAGTACCCCAAAGTGGTGACAATCTGGCAATATCTATTTTGATCCCCTGAAAACAAGTGTATATATACATAGAAAAATATATAATTTATCAGAATGGCCCCAATTCTGTAAAGCACATTAAGTTCAATTAACTTTTAG